>NW_026067904.1:1716390-1902550 GCF_014885135.2 Alexandromys fortis | reverse complement strand
TCTCTCTCTCTCTCTCTCTCTCTCTCTCTCTCTCTCTCTCTCTCTCTCTCTCTCTCTCTCTTTCTTTCTTGTTTCAAGACAGGGTTTCTCTATAGCCCTGGCTGTCCTACAACTTCATTTGTAGACCAGACTGATCTCAAACTCTGAGATCTGCCTGCCTCCCAAGTGCTGGAATTAAAGGTGTGAGCCACCACTGCATGGCCTGGCTTTTATTTTTAATCTAAATCTTCTAAGAGAAACACGGGTGCAGAGACATAAACAGGTGATTTCAAACTGCAAAGCTAGTCAAGAGAAGAGAACTCCGCCATATTTACCAACTCGAAAAATTCTTAGACATATACCACAATGGGCCAGGAGGTGGAAAGGAAGAAAGATGGATAGGTTAATCAATTAATGAACTATAAAGTACAGAAGGCCAGTTCATACTTTAAAATACAGTTCAAACAAAAACTTTAACTCAGATCCCATCAGCTCTCCTGGGTGCCACCACACCCTGCCACAAACCCCAAGCAATCTGGAAAGAGTGGTGACTTCTCTCCGTGGCCCCCTCCTTGCCCAAAGCTTTCTCCACCTTGTGTCAGCCCCACCCCTCTGGTCTATAGTCAGTGTAGGCTCAATGTAAACACAAGGCTCCTTTCTTCCTCCAGTTTTCATTTAAAAAGGCCACCGTGGCTTTCAGATTGACAGGAGAATTTACAAAGGCTGTGAGTCTTGCTGAAGAGAGGCAACAGCGACTTCAGCTAGGATGGGGAGGCGGGTAATGTCTGTAGAGGCTGACGCACCAGGCAGCACTAAGTGGACTCGGTGAGTATTACAAAAAGGGAGCATGTGAAATTGGAAAGGGAAAGTGGGGGGTGGACTGGGGGTGCTAGAGAAGGAACTGGAGGAGAGAATGGGGGTAGAATTGATTAAGACACATTATGTGATTATATAAAATTCTCAAACAAGCAAAACTCCTACAGTACATAGAATAGGCACCACGATAAATAATGTCCCAAACCAAACATTAGCAGTACCAAGGGCAGGACCCTCTGCTATAAGCAGAATTAGGGAATTCAAATAATCTTGTAGGGTTAAGAAAGTTCAGTAATTAAATTGATTGGAAGTCTAGGTTTCCCAGGTGATGGTGGTGCATGCTTTTCATCCCAGCATTCAAGAGACAGAGGCATATGGATCTCTGAGTTCAAGACCACCCTGGCCTACAGAGGGAACTCTGTCAAAAAAAAAAAAAAAAAAAAAAAGGAAGGAAGGACACTGTCATTGGGAAAAAGTGGCAACCTATATCCAATGGAGGGCTAATATGCCAAATATATAAATAACCAAGAAGAGTTAAACTTCAAATCCAGGACACACAGCTGAGGTGCCTATTTAACGTATCAAAGCAGACCTGGCCTCCAGGTTCTCCCAGCATTCCTCAGTCCCTACTTGTTACAGGGTATGGTTGGCAGATCCCACCCTCTACCCTGAACTCTCCAGCCCAGGGCTCCAGCCCAGCTTGGGTTGCCCATCCCCAGAGGCTCCCCTTACATAACCCAGCCATTTGGCTTAGCCACCCTGTTTACCTTTGTCCTCTTGGCTACTGCACCTGGTTAACTTTCTCTCCTCTCCCTTCCCCATCCCCCTCCCCCACATGACCCAGCCCAGGCTGGTCATGGCCACTCTGGACTTTCCCAGATGTCTCTGCCCCTCTCCCACAGATCTTCAATTTGCAAGAAATGAACGGAATTAGAAAATATCATTCTGAGTGAGCTGTCCCAGACCCAGAAAGACAAATAATGTATTTGCTTCCATGTGGATATTAGCAGTTAAGTCAATGAAAAACAAGCTACAATCCATGGAGGTTAAAGGTTGGGCATAAGGTATAGGAGTACAGATCTTGTTAGGAAAGGGAAATGAGATAGTTATGTGTAGAAGGAGCTGCAGGCTGTGTTCCTGCCACCCGGCTCCTGGCCGCCTGGCTAGCTTATGCCCCGAAATAACAACACAAAAACTATATTCTTATAAACACTGCCTGGCCCATTTCTATTAATGTGTGTAGCACCACGAGGTGGTGACTTACCAGGGAGATTCTAGCCTACGTCCTTCTTGGGTCGGAGCTTCATCGCATCTGCCCTGGAGGGGAGTGGCATGGCGTCTGTCTGAGGCATCTTACCTCACTTCCTCTTCCTCCCAGCATTCTGTTCTATTTACTCCACCCACCTGTGTTCTAACCTATCAGGGCCAAGCAGTTTCTTTATTAATTAACCAATGACCTTCCTCCATCAGTTATGTATGAATAAGGTGGGTTGGGGTGAGAGTCAGGTCAGGAGGGTAGGGGGCATGAGGGAGAGAATGCAGGGAGAGATTATTAAATTGGGAGCCTCATCTCAGCCCCTGGCATCCATCTTTGGAATACTGGGCACAACACTCCATTTTAAGCCCTCTCCCCTGAGAGTTGCCTCAGTCCAAACTTCACCTCCCCAGGGAGGGTCAAGGAAGCCCACCATACGGTGACCCCTCCCCAAAGAAGGTCAAGACCACTCCCACAGGCTACTTAAACTGCCCCCCCCCCAGAGAATAAACACGTGGTCTCCCCTCTTCCTCTCAGGTGGTCATGTGGTGTCGACTTTCCGCCCTTTCCCCTTGTGTTTTCCCCAAGTCTCCCTGAGAGCACAGATGTCCAATTAAACCTGAATATCTTTTAATTTGGCCTGAATGTAAACTCCACTCCAAACTGAATGCCTCTGGGTTGAAGGACTCTGTCCACTTTTCTCTTTCTGCCCTCTTTAAGAGTTCACCAAATAGCCTCTTCTGCTGGTCCCTCAGCAGTGGTCTCCAGAGTGCTATAAGAGGGAATTTGTCTGCAAATTCTCCTGTCCCGGCCTGACTGCAGAAAAACACTTCATTCAGTTGCCTGTGGGTTGGAAAAGATAAAAAAAAAAAAAAACTTGCTATTACAATAAAACAGACTTACCTTCCAAGGAGCTTTTTGTACATGGCCTTAGGCGTGACAATCTGCGGACTTGATCTAGAACAAACAACTGGTGTTTCTTTTGGTGTGTGTGTGTGTGTGTGTGTGTTTCTAAATCATTCCAAAGTTACACACACACATTGTTGTAGAATTTATTCAGCTGGGTTTTCCGGGGGCGGGGGTGGGGTGGGAGTGGGGTGGGGTGCGATGGGGGTGGGCTGCGGTGGGGGTGGGGTGGGGTGCGGTGGGAGTGGGGTGGGGTGCGGTGGGAGTGGGGTGGGTTGAGTGCTTCTTTTGTCCCTTTGGAGATATTAAGTGAGGCAAGGAGGAAAATAGGACAAACAGTTCAAAGAATCTGAGAAAGTAGACATCTTCAGACTTGGGGAGCTTATGTCCCCAAAGGGAAACAGCAAACACTCTGCACCCATAATCAGATTCCCCACCCTGCACATCTAGATTGCCTGCACATCTGGAACATCTGCACATCTGGAATGTTTTCACGTCTGGATTGTCTGCACATCTGTATTGTCTGCACGTCTGTATTGTCTGCACGTCTGTATTGTCTGCACGTCTGTCTGGATTATCTGCACATCTAGAATGTCTGCACATCTGAATTGTCTGCATATCTAGATTTTCTGCATGTCTGGATTATCTGCAATTTGGATTGTCTGCAAATCTGGACTGTCTGCACATCTGGATTGTCTGCACAGGTAGGTTGTGTGCCCCAGGGTGAGCAGGTCTGAGGTAGGGGGCACCATTCACCTCAGGTAGAAAACACAGACGCCAAATAGGTAGTATTTTGATGTGGGAGTGATTTCTTATTAATAAAGAAACTGCCTAGGCCCATTTGATAGGCCAACCCTTAGGTAGGCGGAGAAAACAGAACAGGATGCTGGGAGAAAGAAGCTGAGTCAGGAGTTGCCATGATTCTCCCACTCCAGACAGACACAGGTTAAGATCTTCTCTGGTAAGCCACCTCGTGGGCTACACAGATTATTAGAAATGGGTTAGATTAATATGTAAGAGCTAGCCAATAAGAGGCTACAGATAATGGGCCAGGCAGTGTTTAAAAGAATACAGTTTCCGTGTAATTATTTCGGGGCATAAGCTAGCCATGTGGGCGGCTGAGTGCCAGGGAAGCAGCCCCACCGCTCTTATCACTATAGTATTTGATAAATATTCTCTGAATGCATTGTACTTTTCTTTTAAATGAGTTTAAGTTAGTATATAAAGTAATGGATTTTTATCAGGGCATTTTTTTTTTTTTTTTTTTTTGGTTTTCCGAGACAGGGTTTTTGTGTGGCTTTGGAGCCTGTCCTGGAACTAGCTCTTGTAGACAAGGCTGGTCTCAACCTCACGGAGATCCGCCTGCCTCTGCCTCCCGAGTGCTGGGATTAAAGGAGTGCGCCACCATCGCCCGGCTTATCAGGGCATTTTATGCGTGTATGTTATTACACTTGGTTCTAATTACCTTTTCTAATTAGTTCTTTGAGAATTCCAAGCCTCTCCTATCATGAGTTTAGATCATATTTATCCTCCCTGACTCTTCCCCATCCACTCCCAGTGGTTTTGTGTTTTGCTGTTTTGACATTTTCACTATATCATTCTGGCTGCCTGGAACACACTATATAGATCAGGCTGGCCTCAAACTCCCAGAGATAGGTCTGCCTCTGTCTTCCAAATGCTGGGATTTGTTAAATCTCAAATCCAAGACAAATGGCTAACTGAAGTGCTACGAAAACTGAAGTTATGTTTTAATTACTGTGCCATAAGATCCATAAATCAAAAATGCCTCTAAGTTACAAACCCAAGGACAGATGCTTCCTGGAATGCTGGGGGCTGTTGTTTAAGATGATAACAAGCCATGTTTCACCCCCCTAAACAAGTTTGTTTGACCCAACTGCACTGGGTGTGCTGGATCACATGTGGGCAGGTAGCATGTCAGGATATACGCTTGCCCCTGATTGGGCCTGGTGGGAAATACATAACCCTATGGGTTTGCCTTTATAAGACTCTATAAAAGGTGACTTGTTGCTGTGGGACATTTGAATACACTGTGTGAAGATGTGTCTCTATCCTTCCCTGCCTGCCTAAGGCACCTTCTGATTGGTTTAATAAAGAGATGAATGGCCAATAGCTAGGCAAGAGAGCGTAGGCAAGACTTCCAGAGAGAGAGAGAGGAACTTGGAGGAAGAATTTGAGAGGCAGAGATTTGCCAGCCAGATATACGGTATGGAGGCGAGGTAACGAGTCAGGTGGCAGAATGTGGATTAATAGACGTAGGCTAATTTAAGTTGTAAGAGCTAGTTGGGAACGAACCTAAACTCAGACCAAGCTTTCATACTGACAAAAGAAGTCTCCGAGTCATTAATGGAGAGCTGGCGGTTTAAAGAAAACCTGACTACAACTCATGGCCATTTTCTGGGAAGGCCAGCTCTGCTCTCCCTCACATCTACAACAAACCTTCTCCACCATGCCGAGGAGCAGCCATGTCCTCCTTTTCTTTCTTTCTTTTTTTCATTTAGTATTAAAGGCGTGTGTCACTACATTGACAAATGTACACATATTCTTTTTTTTAAGACAAAACTCAGACAGTGCAATACCTTCAGCTTTATTCTTCTGCTTAAGACGTGAGAAAGCTTTTGCTTATTTGGCTTACAGTTCCAGAGGAGTAAGAGTCCATTGTAACGGGGCAGCATGTTAGCAAGCAGCAGTCACGGCAGCCGGAGTAGAAGCAGAAAGCTCGCATCCTGAACCACAAGCAGAAAGCTAAGAAGTGAACTAGTAAACTCTCAAAGCCTGCCCACTCCAGTGCCTTCAACAAGCCCCCCCCCCCCCGCCCCCTTCAAGACACGGTTTTTCTGTAGCTTTGGAGCCTGTCCTGGAACTAGTTCTTGTAGACCAGGCTGGCCTCAAACTCACAGACATCTGCCTGCCTCTGCCTCCCAAGTGCTGGGATTAAAGGCGTGCACCACCACCACCTGGCTAAGGCCACATCTCTTAAGCCTCCCAAAGGATGACCACCATTGGGGCACCAAGTATTCAAATGCCTGAGAACTTCAGGGACATCATAAGACTCCCCCTGAATGCTTATTAGCCAAACCCATCAGATTGGTGAACCCAGCAGAATGAGACACAGTCACCACCTAGTCAGAGACAAAAGATTGGTGTCACCTTGGCATCCGCATACTGGCCCATTTGAGTTCTGATGCACCCATTTTGCAAAAAGAAGTTGCCTTGCCCCAGTTACTTTGCTTTGTTCTTGCAGGTTTTTTTTTTTTTTTTTTTTTTTTTTTTTTGTGAAACACCAAGGTTATTCTTTTCCAGCATGGCTGTCTGTACAAGATCTTTTGCACATTATCTTCTCCTATTTCTGTAAAGAATATCATTGGAATTTTTTTTTTACCGGGATTGCTCTGAATTTGTACATTGCTTTGTATAATGTAGAAATATTAGCAATATTAATTTTCTAATTCACCAGTTATAGACTGTCTCTCCATGTGTCAGGTTTTATTTTACAGTGCTATATTTTATAGCTCATACATCCTAGGCAAGCTCTCTACCACGGAGCTGTGTCCCTAGCCCTCAATGTGTTTATAATTCTCTGTGTTTAGGTCCTTCATCTCCTTGGTTAAACTTATTCCTAAACTGTTTTTGATTTTTGACTTTTGTTTTTGCTGTTGTTTTGGTATTTCATAGCTAGTATATAGAACAGCTACTGGATTTTAAGAGTTGATTTTACATCAGTGATGTTGGTGCACACTTTCAATCCCAGCACTCAGGATGCAGAGGCAAGAGAGTCTCTGTGAATTCGAGACTTGCTTGGTCTACAGACTGAGTTCCAAGACAGCCAGGATAGATGATAGATAGATAGATAGATAGATAGATAGATAGATAGATAGATAGATAGATAGATAGATCCCTGTGGTAGTGATGCCCACCTTTAATCCCAGCTCTTGGGAGTTGGAGGCAGGCGGATCTCTGTGAGTTCAAAGCCAGCCTGGTCTACAGAGCTAGTTCCAGAACAGCTAGGACTACAAAGCAACCCTGTTTCAAACAAAAGCAAAAAAAACACCAAAAAAAGACATGAAATTAATAGAAAAAAAAACATAGGGAAATGCTTTAAGATAACAGTGCAGGCAATGGTGTCTTCGTATATAAACAAAGCACAGAAGAGAATACCAAAAACAGACAAATGGCGGGGGGGGGGGGGGGGGGGGGGGGGGGGGGGGGGGGGGGGGGGCGGTGAGAGGGGGGGGAGTGGTGTGATCAAACTTAAATGCTCAACACAGTTAAGACAATTGAGTGAGAAGAAAGTCTACAAAATAGGAGACAGCACCTGCAAACGCTCTGGTAAAGGCTCACTATCTACAGCCTATTAGGGATGCAGATGATTCAACAGGAAGAAAACAAACAATATTAATTTTTATGTGGGCGGCGTACTTGAACAGACCTTAAGAAAACAAACAATATTAATTTTTATGTGGGCGGCGTACTTGAACAGACATTTCTCGGTGTAAGACATACAAATGACAGGTGTGTGAGAAAGCACACTGATCATCGGAGAAGTGCCAATGTAAACCACACTGAGATGTGGTTATTATTTTAAAAAAGAAAAGAGCCAAGTGTTGGAGAGGATTTAAAGAAAACAAAGCCTTCCACACTGTTGGTGGGCGGCGAATTAGCACAGTTGTTATGGAAAACAGTGGAGGAGCCTCCCCAAAGCTAAGCAGAACCGCTGTGTGACCCAGGCCTGGTGATGAAATCAATGTCGGAGAGCTCCTACTTTAGTTTTCTCTGTAGCACCGGCCACTGCAGCCAACATACAGAATCAACATAAAATCTATCGATGGACGGATGAAGAAAATATGGCTCTTGTACACAGTAGAATCCTACCTAGCCTGAAAAAGGAAGGAAATCCTGTCGTTTGCAGCAATGAGTTTGAGCCCTGAAGGCAAGTTAAGCTGAAAGAACCAAATGCCAGGTGATCTCACTGAACAATGCTCAACCCCAGACAGACTAGAGAAGTGACTTCCTAGTGTGGCTGTTGATCAAAGGAAACAAAACATCGGTTAAATATGAAAATCAATTTAAGATCTCTGTTGAACAATATAACTGTAGTTCATAACAATTTATTGTATTCTCTTCAAATTGCTGAGATTTTAAATGTCTTCACCCCCAAAGGGAATTATGTAAGGTAATCTCTCGCAGCTCCATTTAACCAGCCTACTAATTAATACATATATGTATATATATATACATATATATATTTTAAAGAGAGGGTAGCCTTTTAAAAAACTCTTTTATATGTATTATTGCTGTAGGGGTGGGGGAAGGTCAAACTTCCCTGGATTCAATTCTCTCCTACCTCCAAGTGGGTTCTGGTTCAAACTCAGATCGTCAGGCTTACGTGACAAAAGTCATTAGTTACCTGCTGAGCCAGACAATGAACACTTTAATAAACATGGATAGAAAACATTTTTTTTTCACTGAAAGAATACACAAAACTTTTAAGAGATTATACTTAACCAACGTAGGAATCAATATTCCAAAATGATTATCGGAAGGTGAAATACCCTGGCTGGGCCGAGGGCAGTGGTGGGACACCAGCCTGGTGTGCTTGAGGCCTGTGCCCCAAGTAGCACAAGATATTTACAGGCTCTGAGAGTTGCATCTCCACCCAGGCAGGATGGGCTCAGGTGCTCATTGCTGTGGGGTTTTCAACAGCAAAAAAAGGAAGCATCCAAATAGTCAATAGCACATCACAGCTCTACCAGAGGGTGAACTGTTTCCCACCAGAAACACAGTGGAAACCCCACAGCAGTTAGCCGCTTCAGCTAGAACAGCAAGTCAAATCCGTTCACCCGGGAATGGTGATTGGCTCGCTCAACAGGAATTTCAGAGCTAGAAGAGAAGGCAGAGCTAGCTAAACTATGACACAGGTGGCCTGTTATTGTCAGGGTTTATTCTTTCCCCGAAAGTGAATCCTGATTTCTATACAGCACAGAACCTCCCCAAATTTATTTAACACCTTTCCCAGACTTCATAAATGCTAAATATTGGTCAGTGTGATATCAGTCGTCCTCCAAAGATGTCATTTAGGGGAAAGTGGGTGGGATATGCTTTCCTCTTGTTGACTAGAATTTGGAAGTGATAGCTGGAAGGTAGGCAGCCATCTCTGATAACAAGCAGGTTCTGACATTGTCAAGTTAACAGTAAGGAAGGAACCGGTGTCCGTAAATGAGGATATTGGCTCTTGAAAACCGGCTTTGAAATGACTTTTGCAGGAGAGCAAACTAAACTACTATTAAACCACTGTTCCGAGTTTTCTAACACACACCTGGACCTTGAAAATGCAAACAAAACAAAACAAAAAAATTGGAACCACTCTTTGCTGTGGGTTAATCTTTTTGAACCCTGTTAAGATGTATCTTTGCCAAGGCTCCTTCTGATTGGTTTAATAAAGAGTTGAATGGCCAATAGCTGGGCAGGGGAAAAGAGGAGAGGCTTCTGGGAAGAGGAAGAAGAGAAGGAAATCTAGACATCTGGAGATTTCAGAGAGACAGGAAACAAGTCAGACATACAAAATGGAGACGAAGTAAACAAACAAACAAAAAGCCACCTGCCAGAATGTAGATTAATAGCAACAGATTAATTTAAGTTACAAGAGCTATTTAGGGACAAGCCTCAGCTAAAGGCCAAGCTTTCAAAATTAATAAGAAGTCTCTGTGTCAATTATTTGAGGGTTGGCAGTCCCACAAAGGAAAGTCTGACTACACTCCTCACCCAACAAATATTTCAAATAAAATCAGAACTCACCAATGTCATTGTCATGGCATACTAGATCCCGAAGAGAAAGATCAGGCACCGCTATTACAGATTTCAATTTTTTTTCTTCTGAAATAGATTTTGAATTATATTATCGATAGGGTTGTTTCCATTGATGCCAAGAAAGTAAAATTACAGACCATCTATCTGGGTATAAGAAAATGTTTCCCTCATGCCCCAGGTGGGTGGAAGACACCCCCAGGCCTGCCTGGGTAGACACCATTATGATGAGCGAGTCTGTGGTGGAGAAATAAGGTGGATGGGTGCATGTGCTGCAGGAAGAGGCAGAACTGAAGAAGCACAGGTGGTGGGGAGCAGGCTGACATGGTGGCCTTTCTGCCACCCGGGGCCATATTGAAGTCTGGGTCTGTGGTCCTACCCCAGCTGGGGTCTGTGTTGGCATCCGTGGCCTCTGCTGCCACAGATGCCTGCGGTCTGGGCTACTACCTGTGACCATGTTTGTATCCAAGGGCAGTGCTGCCACAGGGACCGTGAAGATCTGAGTGGCCTGTGATGCTGACTGGGCCCTTGGTGAGGTCTGAGCCCAGGCTGCTTCCAAGGGCCATAGTGGTTCTGTGGCGCTACACCAGCCAGGGTCTGATTTGACGTCTGTGGCTCCTGCTACCACCGAGGGCCGTGTGGATACCCAGGGTCTCGTTAGCCACCTGAGACCGTGTTAGTGTCCGAGGGCCATGCTGCCCCCAGGACCATACCGATCTGGGTGACCTGAATTGCCACCGCGGCCATAGTGACGTCGATGTCCAAGCTGCCGCCAAGGGCCATGTCTGGGTCCACTGCCCTGCTGCAACTGGGGTCTGTGTTGATCTCCGTGGCCTGTGTTACCACAGGGGGCCATAGGAAACAAGGGCCGTGCTGAGTCAGTACCACAGGCTTTGCTGGTCTTGGGAAAGCTGGCCCTGCCCCTCACAGAAGAACAGGCCCAGCACTCGGAGAGATAGTCCCACCCCTCGCCACTGGTGTGTGAGAGCTGGTACAGGGCATGCGCAAGGAAGAGCTGGCTCCGTCTCTCTCCAGACTGACCAAACCAGCTACTACCCAGGCACAAACCTAGGGCTTTGAGTGGATCCACCCCAGCATATTCCCCATCTATGACCTGCCAGAGTGCATAAAGAGATTGGTCCTATGGAATCACAGCCACAAGATTGTCATGGCTCAGGGCAACAGCAGGATATCTGAGAGAAACTTTGGTGAGGATCCAGTATTGATGGTGAACCGGAAGCCAGAGACCTTGAACTAGACCAAAAACTCATTGCAATGAACATTTGTAAGTGAATTGAGAGGACAACAGGGTAGACTGTGTGACACACCGAAGTCCCCAGTGCCACGAGGATGAATGGAGAGGTGTTGGAGAGGTGGGGAAGATGGAGAAGCAAAGCGTTTTTTTTTTTTATTTGATTGGTTTTGTTTTTTAATTAATATTTTTAAAGTCTTTTTTTAGGGAGGATACTGAGGGGTGAAGATGGAGAAACAGGGAAATGAGCAGGATTGGAGTACATGATGTGAAATTCCCAAAGAATCAATAAAAAATTATGTTAAAAAAAGAAAATGTTTCAACTTAAAATAAGATTTAACCCAGGTGGTAGTGGCACCCGCCTTTTTCCCTAGCACTTGAGAGGCAGAGGCAGGTGGATCTCTGAGTTCAAGACCAGGCCTGGTCACAGAGTGAGTTTCAGGACAGCAGGGCTACACAGAGGAACCATATCTTAAAACAATAACAACAACAACAACAATAATGTTGTAAGTTTTAACATACCTCCGTTCAGTGTTCTAACCAGTACTTCTCCAAGTTCTCGGCTCCAGCAGTGCTGCTCAGAGTTAGCTCACAAGATGTGGCCAGTGCTACTCTGAGAGGCCAGGCAATCCATCTGAAGACAAGGTCAAGACCTCTGCTAAGGATGTCTTTCTGTTCAACACGTGCATTTCCTGTGTATGCAACATCAGTGGACCACGTACTAGGATGTGATTCACATAGACGATCCCATGCCTGACTGAATGAGGAAGAAATGACTGCAGGGAGCTCATTCAACACATCAGTGACATGAGCCACGGCTCCCTTCACCTTCCTGCTCTGCCACACACAGCAGCTGACTTCATCTTTGGGGTCCTCACCACCGGCTGCCTTTCCTTGAGAATAAAAGATGGCCATTTGGTCCTGGAGTTCCATGCAAATTGGCAAGTGCCTTACAAAATGAAAAAGGAGGGATGTTTTTCCTTCTTTTTATCTTATAAGAGTGAAAAAAAAAATTCTTCTTGGTGATTTCCCACAGTTCGCTAGAAATAAGTCTCATGCAAACGGCCCTTGAGCAGTGAACTAGGTCTGCTGTAGGGTTAGACAGATTGGGATTTACCGTGAGCCAAATGAAGGAAAGTCGGTCACACGAACAAAGAGAGCTCTGTGGCGAGGAAGGTAGGGAACAGAGGTGCTGGGGTCAGTCTGAGAGAAGGCGTGCACATCTTCAGGAATGTGTAGAGTTAGAGCCATCCTTCCAACGACAGCAGGATAAACCCAACAGTCACAGAACAAAATGAGAATGTTGACTACTGTCAAATGGTCGGCACTTCTGTTTCCAAGAGCAACATGAACACTCCGTAGACTATGCCACACCGATGTGCTACACTCTACAGTCTACACCACACTGAGTCTCTACAGTCTACACCACATTGAGTCTCTACAGTCTACACCACCCTGAGTCTTACACTCTACAGTCTATACCATATTGACACTCTACACCACTCTGAGTCTCTACACTCTACAGCCTACACCACACTGAGTCTCTACACTCTGCAGGGGCTCTGTTCTCCAAGTGTGTTTGATTACATGCAAAATGATGTTTCAAAGCAAACATTTTGCTGAAACACCTGAGATCTAGCAAGCTAACTCATGGCCAGAATCCATCCTAAAAGATTTCTCAGATGACATTCAGTGAAGATCTATCTAGAGGAAGGTCTGTCCTAAGGTGTAAAACTGTACTTTGTTGTTTCCTAAGTTGTCCCACACAGCTTCTTGAATAACCTGTACCTTCTTCACCAATTTGAGCCACAACATTTACTGCACAATTAATTCCCTCAGACATCTGGGTCTTGTTTGTGGTGCTGTGTTCAGTTCTATGGACACAAGGAGCTCCCGTCACTTAACACTGTCATTTTGTCATCTGAGAAACCTGGTTCCTGCTCCATAAGATCCTCAGCTGTTGCGGTATATTTAACTCTTCCAGATGATCTTCATATTTACCTGAGGGAAAGAGATACTAACTTCCCACTAGCCTGCCTCCGTGGTTCTGAAGCCAGAGCTCAACAGTTACCTAAAGCCTGGCATAGTAGTGCAGGCCTGGGCTTCCAGCTACTCCAAAAGTGGAGGCAGGAGGATTGCAAGCCTGAGATCAGCTACCTCAAAAATAAGTAACTAAATATAAGACAAAGTGAATCAATAGTTATGAGGTGATGGAGCTGGGCAGTTACTTCATGGGTCTGAGGGCAGAGACTGACGGGCGGTCTTGACTGGATTAGGTGCCCGGAGGACCTGATTCTGTGGCATAATTGTCCAGTTCTCCCTTTTCTTGTGTAGACATGTGAAAGTTACTCAAGTATCTGGAAAGCTGAACCTACAGTGGGGAATAAACAGCCCTATCACATTCTTTAATAGAAAAATTAACCATTCCCATCCTGTCCACAGAGAGGGTGCAGCTCTAGCCACAATTTGGCCCCTCGTGTGTGCCGTAGGCTGTAAGCATCTTGCCTGTAGAATTCCTGGCTCCTGGCCATAACCAATACAGGCATAAACGCCATTTAATTCCTCCCAGCTGTTCCTGGGGCCATCCATGGGTGGGTCTGCCAAGGGGTGTTTCATTCAATTTACAAGGAGAAAATGCACCCCTCATTGCTTGGCAAAGAGCCAGACCTGCTAGAACTTTCCAAACACTTCGCCGTGGGGAGAAAGCCACTGGGAATGCTGGTCATGGACCAGGGCCGCTGAAGGTATTCGTCTCGGAGCTCCGCCAGTTGGTTACAGAGTTCCAGTTTTATTTTCTACTGGAAGAGTGAGTGTTCTGTGTAAGAATCTCCAACATAGGGCATGAAAAAGACATTCTCACACATTTAAATAAATGGTGTCTGGAAATGACGAGACAGAAATTATATTTACATGGCAATTAAGGTGCCCTTGATCTTTGTCAATCAGTATAAGAAGGGAAAATATAATGTCTGTGATCAAAAGCAACAACAAAGGCCTTGACTGTAAGCTGCCAGGTGTGTCAGGTGCTGAAAGAGTTGCCTTTTCTGTAGACAGTAGTTAGCTCCCTTTCCATATCGTGTAATTCCTGTGTTTAGTTCAAAATTACTCTCTTCCTCTGAACACAGGGACCTGGCCATGACTCCTTTGTTGTGTTTATCGTCCTACTTCCTAGAGCTGTGCTAGTAGGTTCAGGATCATACCGAGAACCACAGAGAGCTGGATGGAGAGGGCCATTGGGCCTGAGATATGGCTACAGGACCCCGAGACAGACCACACTGAGGGTCCTGGGACACACCCACTCCGAGGGTCCTGGGGCAGATCCACACTGAGAGCCTTGGGACACACCCACACCAAGGGCCCTGGGACAGATCCACACTGAGGGCCAATGCTTTCTTACCTTTAATAGGCAGAAGTTGTATTGGGGAATAGAAGTCAAAAGACAAAATCTTGCCGGGGATGGTGGCACATGCCTTTAATCCCAGCACTCGGGAGGCAGAGGCAGGTGGATCTCTGGGAGTTCGAGACCAGCCTGGTCTACGGAGCTAGTTCCAGGACAGGCTCCAAAGCTACAGAGAAACCCTGTCTCAGAAAAAAAAAAAAAAAGAAGACAAAATCTTTACACTTGACAGAATGAACATATTTGAATCTTATCCCCAATTAGAGGTTGATTCTGAAGATCTCTGTGTCATTTTCTTTTTTATGACTGTTATATTTATTTATTGTATATGTGTGTAGATGAGGTTGGAGGGCAACTTTTGGGAGTAGGTTCTCTCCTTCCACTCAGGGGGATTCAGAAATCAAACTCGGACTTCAGCAGCAAGTGTCTTTACTTGACCCAACTCACTGTCCATGACTTCAGGACATATAAATAGTGTGTGTGTGTGTGTGTGTGTGTGTGTGTATGAGAGAGACAGAGAGAGAGACAGAAAGAGAGACAGAGAGAGAGAGACAGAGAGAGAAGGAGGGAGGGAGGGAGAGGGAGGGAGGGAGGGAAAGGGAGGGAGGGAGGGAGAAAGAGAGAGAGAATGCTCTGGAGGCCTGAAGATAATCAGATCCCTCAGGAGCTAGAGTTACAGGCAGCTGAGAGCTCCAACCTCATCCCAACCTCACTGGAGAGCAGCAAGCACTCTTAGCCCTTGAGGCAGCTCTGCAGCCCTCTGTGCCATTTTCTGCAGAGGTTTTTCCTTGGAGCACCTTTCTAGCCCTGTGCATGTTGAGTCTTTTCCTATGGACGGTTGTTCCTTACAATGTCCAGTCTCCAGAGTTCTGAGTCCCGCGTGAGTGAGGCCTGAGGTGCTCCCACCTCCACGTACTCCCCACGAGTCTAAGACAGGCAGAGCGGTCACCTCACTCGAGAAATCTTTTGTACTGAATCATAAGGCCGCTCTTGCGCCTCCTGAGGTCTGGGCCGCGGTGCTTCCTGACACTGCAGCTGCCATGGTCCTTCGCAGGGTTCCGACCCTCCCATATTTTACAATGATATAGAAAAAAATCCCACAATAGCTAAAAATCAGAGGTTTTCTCTTTTCTTTGTGAGACTGTAGTATTAGAATTATCTTTTAAATATTATCATTGACCCTTTTGCATTTTTTGGAAAGTCATTTTGAAATGGGTTAAATCCATTCAGTAGACTCCAGGGGGAATTCGACTTTTTAAAATGTAATTTAAATTCTGTTGCAGGTTGTCTCATTGAAGTTGCGACTCATTGGGTTTTGTGGTTTAAGAAATTCCTTCCAGGCGACAGCCCAGAAACCGGCTTCACTTCACTGAAAGCAGCAGATTGTACTGACTTCCTTAATAGCTCCAGAATTTCATCAAGCTGGAGAGAAAACACCCTGCTGATTGTCCAGCTCGACCCTTCCTCCCTTTGCAAATGGGAATGTGGTTTAAAGCGGGGAGTGGCTCTCCTAAAGTCACAGGGAGATGATGAGGCACAAGTGAGACCAGTGGCCTCTTCCTGACTCCACAGCAGTCCAGAGGAGCAGTGTTGGGAGCAGGAGTATAATGCCCACGGGGGAGTGTGAAGCCTGGGGCTCCATCCCCAGCGCTAGGGAAAAGGAACCCTTCAGAGTGCCTGCGGCTGGATTGACAAGCCTCCTGTGGCGAGTCCATCGTTCCACGGTGAGTCCATTTCCCCTGCGCAATAGTGCGGAGAGAACGCTGAGACGGTCACGTTATTATGACTTCCCCTTGAAGGAGGAGATTCACCTCCTTCCACACCGACTCCACCTTTTCCCCTTCCATCTTCATCATCCGCAGTGGGAAAACTTTGTGTGTGAAACTCTACATGGTTTCCCTTATCCAGACAACTCTTCCGTTCACATAAAATATTGGCTGCTGGAGAGATGGCTCAGTGGTTAAGAACGCTGGCAGATTTTCCAGAGGTCCTGAGTTTAATTCCCAGCACCCGCATGGCAGCTCACAACTGTCTACATCTGTAGCCTCGGGGGATCTGATGCCTTCTCCTGAGGTAGAGATGAACACGCACACAAAATGTTGGCGCATGTGGGGGTGGTGCAGTGAAGCCTAGAGTGCTGGCTCCATGTTTCGAGGCAATGCCAAGTACATTCAATTCAGCCCTAACTCCAATCCCTCACCTTAGCAATCACGAAATAACAGCATGCAGTTAACTAAGTGAAATTCTTAGAATAGCTGTTAGGTCAGGAAACTTAATACCCAGAAGAGTGGCCAGGGAAGCGGTGTTATAACAGGAAGCCACAGATTCGCGATCCAACTCTCCAGTTTTCCCAGTTCGGATTTGCATCCAAAGCAAAGGCCCAGGACAGACAACACAAGATTCGGTATAAAATTCAGTGGCACCTTCTTATTACAGCAACAAAAGTCTTAACTAAGAGAGTGAGGGCAGAACATTAGATGCTATGTGGTTGATATAACCCCACCTTACTCCAGTCCTGATAAAGTCAGGGTTCACTGGAGCTAAAAGTTTTAGCTCCAGTATGTAAGAGAACTATACTGAAAACTCGTCACAACATGAGGGAGATCAGAAAAATAAAGAGGGAGGTGGGGGAGGGGCTCCTACCGGTCTTCTGGTAACAGAGCTGACAAGTCAGAGATGGAGGTAGCAATTTTGGGGAAAGGCTTAAGATAAGTGTGGTGTGTTTTTACATGCCTTTTATAGATCTTCAGTCTAGGCATGTGAAAAAGTGCGTTGGCCCTTGACAGTTTTGTTGCCTTGAATTCCTGCCCATCTGAGACTTGTTCGGTGACATGCCACTGGGAAATTAGGGCAAAGTCTCTTTCTGCCACCAGCGCACAGATTTCCTTTGTCACAGTGCATGTGTTCATTTATTCATTCATGGAGCAATAATTATTTTTATGTACTGGTTCTTGCCGGATACACCTTCATAAAGTTTATAGTCCCACAGAGGAAGCATAGAAGTGAGTCATGAAAACTTGTATTAAGTGTTACGATGAGGGAAATGGAAGGATGAAGCACCGATCTTATCTACTCTCTCCTCATAAGTGGGGACTAAGGAAAAGAGTCGCTCCTTTGTGGAGGAAATGAGATCATGTGGCTAAAACACATTTAGTGTAGCAGTCCTTCGTTGCTCCTATGCATCCTAGTCAAAAGTATGTCTCTTAGAGATGGATTTATATGTTACAAAGTTTTCAGAGGGCACCCAGCCTGTCTTGAGAGCTCAGGTTTTGACTCCAGCAGAGACCAGAAGCCAGTCAGGGTGGAACAAAGTTCTGAACTGGTCTGTGAATGACTTATTCCTAGTCTTGCCATACTAGGTGTCTGTGTTCCAGGACAGACAGCAAAGACAACAGGAGATAGCCAAATGCAGGGACAAGGACGGCAATGCCTTTGAAGACCGAGACTACCAAGAACCCATTTCTACTCCCCATCTCCCTGCCTTGCACTGGGCACTTCCGGTTACCATCATGTACCTGTGTGGCCGACCACTTCGGTCACTCTCCTCCTCAGTGGACATGGTGTTCCTATAGGTCAGGCCCCAGGCTTTGCTCAGTACTCTACGCCTGGGCCCCAGCCAAGGATGGGTGACCAGTGTTGCCTAACTGAGTTACAGAATGATGTTGCTCACCTTGACTTACATCTCCTTTGGGAAGCACCTCTCTCTGTCTCAGTATAGTTTCCACTTGACCTTTCTCATAATAAAATTCCTATAACTCTATCTTGGGAGACAGGGCAAACACCCTCCAGCAGTTATCCAGAAAGGAAAGCTCAGGTTGAAAGGGGTCAGGTCAGTCCTTGGGATTCCTTTCAAGTGCTCAGCGGGTGCTTCTAGGAACAAGGGGCAGACTTTCTTTTGAAAATGTGGCATTCTCGGCCATTTTGCGGGTGGAGCAGCTACTGGGATCAAGACATCGAGGTCACGAAGAAAACTGCTCTCCCAGCAATATTACCGTCTCCCGCGGGTCTAAGGGGGAGCAGGAAATCCTGTTGCTGGGTATGGTGCTGTTTGTTTTGTTTTGTTTTGTTTTTTAATTTAATTTATTTATTTATTTAGTTAGTTAGTTAGTTGGTTTTTAGGTCCGGGTTATGTGCCTTTTGTTTTCATGGGAAGAAGCTAAACAGGAATATGTGTTGAGTACGTTATGCTTTTCTCTTTGGTGACAGTAGATTCTCCTGAAGTTCTAAGTCCTTAAATTCAGACACAAGGAGCCCATCAGGAGACATTCTGACAAAGAACAGTTGTAGCAAACGCCTGATAAAAATAACAATCTCAATGGCTGTAGGACTGGAAACTAATCAGACATTTTTGCACCTTAAAAAATAAAATAATGATAGTTTGAGAATCAGTACTACTTGCCATAAGCGAGATCAACATCAACCATGAAGTAAGATATCCCAGAATGCTGTATAGTTACCAGCTTTGTGCCATTTTTCCTCAGAAATTTGAGTTTTTCCAGTCTTTTCTATTACGAGTGAAAATAAAATAAAACTATTTTCTCTATGTTCTCTGTCTTAACAAACTATATACTTTACCTATAATAAAAAGAATAATGCCAAAATAATCTATAAGCCAAAAAGCCCGGAGGCCTGGTGAATGGGAAGGAGCACAGGGACTTTGGTTCAGAAAAGCCTTCTGGGGGTGGACAGGAAACTGGAGGGAAGTCGAGTTCAACAACTGGCTCCCAGATGTCTTTGCCAAGTGGAGCCATTGACAAATGAGCCCTTGAGCAGACAAGCGCCCGGTGAAAAGCTGCTACCGAGAGGAAGTGACAGTGATTTAGGAGCACCGCTACGGAAAGAGGCACTGGACCGGGAGACGGAGGTTAAAATTAGAACACGTCATGGGTGGGGAGAGGGGAGTTGAAACATAAAAATCCCCATGTTTCTGAACTTCCTCTGCTTGAAAAACCAAGGTGACTTTTACCCACCCAAGAGAAGCAGGATCAACCCCACCTTTTAAAACCTCTCTGCCGTCCCATCTCACTAGAGAGGGAGAGTGGACCTTCTTATTATTTTAAGTCCTGTGAATTTTGTCTTCGTGGCGTTAAGTAGGAGATATGATTTGAAATTTACTGATGTGGCTGTGCTGAAGGTACTCAGTCTTCCCCACTAAGCTAAAAGTTCCCAATAACGTATTTTCATTTTAACGCTGTTTCCTAATGTCTAGCAGACATCAGGCACCCTGAAGACACTCATTTATTTGGGAATGGGTAGAGTTTATTCTTCCTCTTTTTCTCTTCCTTTCGTCTTCCTTCTCTACTCAATATCTTCTTGTCCTCTACTTTGTTTTAGGTCAACTCTTCTGCACAGTGGATTGTTTTGAGCCACAGCCCCGCATACCACCAGGAACAACCACTTTTACCTCCAAACTCCTTGTGTCTCTAACCCAGAAAAGGAAGACGGGCAGCCTCTGAGATCTCAACCAACCATATTCTAAAAAGGCAGTGCCAGCTGAGTAGCCTTTGTGCCCAAATCGGGCTGGCCTTGAGCTCATAGCTCATAGCTTGCCTCTGTCTCTCAGGGGCTGGCATCAAAAGTGTGTACCATCACAGCTCACCAAATTTCATGTGTATAGTGGTATATTATGTGTGCTGTAATAAATAAAGCTTGCCTGAAGATCAGAAGGCAAAGCAGTCACACTAGTCAGCCGAACAGGCCAGGGAGTGGTGGCACACACCTTTAGTCCAAGGACTCAGGAGACAGAGCCAACCGCGTGAGTCTGTGAGTTCAAGGTTATCCTGGCCTACACAAAATCAATCCAGAAACTGAGCAGAGGCAGTGGTGGTTCACACTTTGAATCTCGGCACTAGGGAGGTGGAGACAGGAGCGCTGTGGCTGCGTGGGGAGGAGGAGCTCACTCTCTGGAGTGTGGACTCTGAGGATGTGTGCAGACAGGATCTCGCCGTTTCGGTCTGAAGAGTTGAGAGAGGTAAAAGATCTCCTAGTAGCTGGCTACTTTGCTTTTCTAATCTTCAGCTTGAACCCCAATATCTGTCTCTAGGTTTTTATTGTTCATACTACACATGTGTTTAAGATAATGGAACATTTGCATATACATAAAGAACTATATCAGGAGCTACTGAAGCCTCTGCACAAATTTGTTTTTGTTTCACATAGATCCTCTACACACAACCCAGAAACAATTCTATGTTGTTTTTAACTGTTTGTGTATGAGAGCGTTTCAATGTGTAGACTTTTCTACTGCGCAAGGAAAGAAAAAAAGAAAAGAGATCAGAGGCAGCCGGGTGCTGGCGTAGGCCTTTAATCCCAAGACTCAGGAGGCAGACTGGTGGGTCTCTGAGTTCAAGGCCAGCCTGGTTTACAGAGTGAGTTCCAGGACAGCCAAGGCTACACAGAGTAATCCTGTCCTGAAACACAAACGAACAAACAGAAGAACAGAGGCAGCCTGGCCCTGAACTTCCAGGTTCACAAAACACTTTTGTGGCAGTGCTTAAAACATTTAAGATTTTGGAGCATTTGGGGTTATGGTGCTGTGAAGACGATTGTAATCCCTGGAGGTAGGGACCCGTTGAAGGGAGGTGAGACACAGGGGCGACCAGAGAGGGAGGACACCTGATCAGAACAAGGTATAATGACAGGTGTGTATGAAGATGCCGTGATAAAAACCAGTAGTTTGTATGCTAACCTGAAAAATGGATGTAAACAGTTTTAAAGAGCGGTTGAAGGAGCGGCCACCTGCGTGCTTAAAATGTGTTTGCCCTTTCCTAATTGTGGGATCTTATGTGAATTGCTTAATAGCTCCAAGCTTTAGTCTCCAAAACTGTTAAATGAAGGTAATAATAAAGCCAACCGCCTCAAAGACTTATTATAATGATAAAATAATTAGAGGAAAGTCCTTAATGCAGTGGCTGGTCCGTGCAGAGCGCTGTAAGGCAGCTGCTACTGTCTCAGTGACCACAAAGCCTCAGTGTGCACCCTGTTACATTTTTATAACTGATTCACACCTTGCTCCCCCAAAATTGGCCAAATAAATGAACCTTAGACAGTTGACCCCGACTGCCTGCCACTGCCCACCGGCAGGCAGTCCCTTTCCATCGCCAGCCAGGCTGAGGGAATATCTGCCCTGGATTAAAGCGATGGGGAGGGTGCCATCATGGTAAAAGAGGGGAGATGCAGTCAAAATCAGATATCAAATGTAAGTTGCTATTCTACTGCAGATATTTCTTTGTCTCCATCGTCAACTTGAAGGCAGCTTTGGGCTAATGTATGCCCTTGAGTCCCCAGGCTGCAGCCAGTGTGCACAATAGGGCATTGGTCCAACCGGTCTCCTTTGGAGCTGCTTTTGTAATATCCACGTGGTTGAATCCCCATGTGACTAGCGGGATGAAAAAGGATGCCAGCTGAAGCAGAAGACTCGCCATGAGTTCTAAGCCAGGCTGGGTTACTCAGTAAAATCCTGTCTCAAAGCCTCAAAGCAAACCCAGAAGGGACCTCATGTCAAGCACCTCAGTATTTCTCTACAACTGTGGAGAAAGAAAAGGTTTCTTCCCCATGCAGCACAAAAAGCAAAACATGGTTGGAACCTAGGCGATGAGATGAGGCAGGGAGCCGCCTTGGAGCGGCTTGGGGACCGGGTCACTGGACCCACCAGCTGCTGCACAGAGGCAGACTCCTCCAGAGACGCTGGAAAGGGTCACTGCACTGCAGACACCCCGCCTTTCACTCTCCAGACAAGCAAACAAATTAGAATGACAGGCAGAACTCCCTGAGGGCAGGGGTGGGCAGCCCGCTTAGAAGTGGGGGGAGGAGCCCTCCTAGATTCCTCTCTTTTGTGCAGGGGTCAGGGAGACTCTCAGCCTGGATGGGCTGAGCACTCACTGCCAGAGGGCCAGTAGCGACAGACTTCAATGCGGTACCGTTTTGTGAGGGAGGCTCTGTGGTTGAAGAGATAGAAACCGATTTGTCAAGGACTCCAAGGGGTAATTAGAAACCAGAAAACAAAGTGCTGGGACAACGAAGACTAGAAATAGCCCGATTGCAGAATCACCGAGGGGAGAAAAATCCGTCAGGATCTTGCATTCTAGCCCTGTTTAGGGGCTATGGCAGGTTGGGCCATGCAGGGAGGAAGGAGAGAAAAGGGCAGGGGCAGCTTGTTGTGATATGGGATAGAATATTTAATTTTATAAAGATGTGTTGCATCTGTTTATGCTGCATTTGTTTTACTGTTTCACCTTGCCTGCCTAAGGCACCTGACTGGTCTAATAAAAAGCTGAATGGCCAATAGCTAGGCTGTAGAGGGATAGACAGGGCTGGTGGGCAGAGAGAATAAGTAGGAGGAGGAATCTAGGCTCAAAGAGAATGAGAAAAAAAAAAGAGGGAAACCCCAAGGGCCGGCCAGCCAGGCACAAAGGAAACAGGAAAGTAAGACATACAGAAAGAAAGATGAAAAGCCCCAAGATAAAATATAGATGAATAGAAATAGGTTACGTTTAAAAAGCTAGCCAGAAACAAGCTAAACTAAGGCTGAGCATTCGTAGTTAATAATAGGTTTCCGTGTCATCATTTGGGGACTGGAGTCTGAGAAAGCCAGCTACATGGCTGTATGTTTAAAGCTGACGACACCTAGAGCCCAGTAGATTTGACTTCCTCCTTCATGACTGAACCACTGCACTTCCTTAAGGCTGTTTCAAGATGGGAACTGAATGATAAGATTTGGGTTATAATATCCCCTATAATATGGCACCTGGGCATTTGAGGAAATTGTAGAAACAGAAAGTTTCCTCTCACCGGCCCCTGGCCTTTCTGCCCTAAGACAAATGAAAAGGAACCTGGAAGTGATTGCCCATTCAGTTTCTCTTCCTAGACCCAAGGTCAAGTCACTTCGACAATCCTCAACTCTTCAGTGAGTCTGCTCTGTCAGAAGAAGGTTTTATCCTTCTAAGGTCTCTATTCAGATAAATCCCTGTGTGCACTGTCTGATGAGGCTCCAGGGCTCTGATCTGGGGAGGGTAACAATAGCTGTATGCACTAGAAGAAAAATAAATGCTGAATTTTTTAATTTTGTTTGTTCATTAGTTTAGTTTTTAGTTTTTTTTTTTTAATTTCTCTATTTAACTTAATTTTGTTTTGTTTTGCCTGAGCAAGTTCTCTCAGGGCAGCTCAGGCTTACCTCAAAATGACTTTTCTTCCTGCCTCAGGCCCCCTGAAGGTCAGGGTTACAGAATTGTACCTACACATCTGGCTTGAAATTTTTAATACAGAACTTCCCAACCATCCTCAATACCACAAAAAATACTATTGATGTGGAATGGTCTTGTGTGTTGCTCTTATTGATTAATGAATAAAGCTGCTTTGGCCTATGGCAGGGCAGAATATAACCAGGCTGGAAGAGATAGAGAGAGAGGGTAGGTAGAGTCAAGGAGATGCCATGTAGCTGCCGAAGGAGAAAGGTGCCAGCCAAACACTGAGGAAACAAAATATGTAGAAAACAAGGTAACACCAAGGCCTCATGGCAACACACAGATTAATAGAAATGGGTTAATTTAAGATAAAAGAGCTAGCTAGAAATACGTTTTGAGCCATTGGCCAAACATTGTTGTAATTAATACAGTTTCTGTGTGATTATTTGGGTCTGGAGGGCCGGGAAACAAATAAGTGGTCTCTGTCTACATACTATAAAGCAAAGGATTACTTGCTCTTATTGAACTGGAAAAAAAAAACAAGTCTGTTTCCAACTTTAATTGTCATGAAGGCCATGGATGCTAACCCTACTGTAACCCCTGCTAATAATGTCCCAGTTGCCTACTATTGATACTCAGTTACTGCTGATAGCATTGGTAACTTTCCTACCAACCGTTTCGTAATACTGAATATCCACACTTGTTTACCTCAGCAACCGCACACATTTAGGGCTTCTGGGTCTTCCGCCCAAACACCATCATCTTAATAATTCATCACAATGACCAGCATCGTCCAGCTTTTCAAAGTGCTTTTCGGAAAAAGCCCCATCCTCAAGTGTCTCCTGAGATGGGCAAAGGCAAGCACTGTTGTCTTATATTGCTTTGTTTTTCATCAACTTCCCTTTGAGAATCACATCTACTAACTGTGTTTGTACACCTGCACATGCCATGGCACGAGTGTGAATAAAGCTGCTTTGGTCAGAGGACAACCTGCAGGATCTGTTCTTTCCTTCCAGTGTGGGTCCTGGGGATTGAATTTAGTGCATCAGGCATAAAGGCAAACACCTCGACCCTCTGAGCCTTCTCACCTCACCAGCCCTGAGTAGTTTGCTTTAGTTCGGTCTTAGTTAGGGTTTCTATTGCTGTGAAGAGACACCATGACCACAGCAAGTCTTAGTAAAGACTTATATAGTATCTTTTGTGTATATATTCATATCAATGTTATCATTATTCCATGAGGTAAAAACCATTGTTAATATGTTTTCCATATGAGACAATGGGCATAAATATTAAACATTTACCCGAATTCACGCAGCATGGGCTTTCATTTGCACTGGCTCTTAGACCTGAGCACTTCGCAGAGATGCTGAAACACCTGCATTGCTTGTTGATGATCAGAACTGCAAAGCCTGGAAGCTCTTTGCAGCTAAAGAAACTGAGACCATGGATTGGAGAGATGGCTCAGCAGTCAAGAGTACTGATTGCTCTTCTAGAGGACCCAGGTTCAATTCCCAGCACCCACATGGCAGCCCACAACTGTCTGTAACTCTAATTCCAGGGGACCCCACACCCTCACACGGATATACTTGCAGGTGAAACACCAATGCACAAAAAATAAAAATAGGTCATAAAAAAGGAAGGAAGGAACTGAGAGCAGAGTAGCCATGATACGTGCATGGTTCCTTTTCAGGGAGCAGTTGAGCAGGAGAGGAAGCCAGGAAGCCAGGCCTGGCCTTAAATCCCAGACTGGGATGGAGAGCCCACATTGAGCAATGCTTTGGAGGAAATTTTTCAGTGAAAGAGAAACAGGTGAGTTTATTTCTCAGCCCTCGGCTTAAGCATCAGTAGGTGACGGTATCGGCACAGATGCCAGCAGAGTATCTTTCATGTAAAATCACTTTTTGTAAACTGCAAGTTAAGGGATAGATTCCATCACATTTTATCCAATGTTACCACACATTTTTTTTTTTTTTTTTGCAATTACCCCAAAGAAAATGTGCTAGTCCTGAGCTGAAAGCTTAGACTGAGGTATGCCAAATTAAATCTTATACAACTACTCATTTACCCTCAGGTGGCCCAGAGCCAGCCCCTGCTCCCTGACTCCGAGTCTGCACAGCTGAACTCTGTACCTGGGACTGGCCTCCAGAGCACTGCGCAATGCCTCAGGATCCCGAGCCTCTGGGTTTAAATAGTTCAAGTGTCTCCTGGTAGCAAGGCCTTGGATTAAAAGGGCAGGAGGATTTTAGAACCATCTAACCCCGTCTTCCACCATCACCTCAGGCCTATGGTCTTCTGACTACTTTGCCACTTACAAGCTCCTTTGAGTCCCAAGAGAACAGGCATTGCCCCTCATGTCAGTATCTCCAACACCTAGACAGAGAGCCACCCACAGTGACTCCAAGGCCTGTCCAACCCTCCTCTCTTTACCTGGAATCTCCTCTCTGTCTAGTCCCATTATTTCCCTGGAGACACCACTTCTGTAGCTCTGAGGAGGCTTATCAAAGAGTCAAACCTCTGGTGTTCCCAACCAAAAAGAAAGACTTGAAGCAGGTTTGGGCACTTTTTAAGTTGATTCATTCAATAATCGACCTAGCGTGTCAGGCATAATCCCAGGTGTACGGGCCCAAAGTGGACAGACAGAGATGCCGTCTCACGCAGAACACAGAAACACAACACTAAGCACATAGTTGTATACTCCCAATAGGTGCACTTGACAATATAGTGATGGGCAGTAGCAAGGGAACTGTCACTTAGAGTGGGAGGCCGTGATGGCATCTCTGAGGGAATGATATTTAAACTGAGATCTGAAGGGCAAATGGGACCCAGCTACTTGGAGGAAGAGAAGTCAAGGCCAAGGGAACATATGCAAAACCTCCAAGACAAGAAGACCATGAGACAGAAGACTCCTCTGGTCTCCTTGGTCAACAGGCTCCTCAGCACCCCCCTTGGTTTTCAGCTCTGACGCAATTTCAAACACACCTGCAGCTTTTAGCCTCCCTCCTCAGGCATATGAACACCAAGTACAACCTCAAGGGGGTATTTAAGCCCTCCAGACAACCCTTAATTTGGGGTGGTGGTGGTAAGAGCTGGCAGACAAATGCACCAGGCTGGCATCACTTAGCAGTTCAGGGAGACACCCTGTGTGCAGCTCAGATCTCCGCAGAGTAGAGGCCGGCTGCCAGGACCAGCAGTCCAAAGAGTGCTCACTTGGCTGTTTCCTTCTCTTCCCCCGTCTTCTCATTCCCTCTCTCCTGGATCCCTGCCCAGTTTTCAGTTGGGTCATTTCAAAGATGCACGTGCTAAAGAAGTGGACCAAAGATCAGCGAGGAGGGGCATCAAACCAGACGGGGTTGGGATCGTAGGGCGACGGCAGACCCCAGAGAGATGCAGGCGATGGCGAGCGTGCCATGCTCTGCTCCTTGGCAGAGAGCAAGCAGATGGCACCGCGGGTAGTTCTAACCGTGCTCCGGGCGGCAGAGGATGGAGGTTCACACTGGGGGGCTAACAGAGGTGGTGAAATAAATGGGCAGCTTGGGATGGGTTTTAAAAGTAGGATGGCTGATACTGCTTACGGATTGGCTGAGAAAAAGAAAGGGACCAAGGATGACGAGGAACTGAGTGGATGCTGGTAACCTGCAAATGGAAGGAACAAGACTGGGCAGGAAAACCAAGCGTGTAATTTTGTCCTCACAAACTCTGAGATGTCTGCATGATAGCCAAACAGAAACACCACGTATGCGTTGAGACGTGTGAGTCAGGACGCAGTGTATGGCAAGAACTATAGCCTGGGGACCATCTGTGTGTGCGTGTGATGTTCAAACCGGAACTGGATGAGTTCAGCTGCACAGATCGCGTAGCTAGAGCAGAGGGAGGGTCTGTGAGGGAACTCCCCCACCTGGAGTCGAGATAGGAAAGCAGAAGCAATGAGACCCTGTGAATGGAGTCACTGGGGATACAGGAGACTGGTGGTCTCTCAGCCTAGAAGAAAGGAGTGTTTCAAGATAAAGGAGTTGATGACTGTTTTGAATGCTGCTGTTATCGCCTTCCATGTCTTCTTTAAACACCTCCTACCTGCCCAGATGTCCTAAGTATAACCAGCTATGGAACCACAGAGATGGTTGGAAGCAGCCACTAAATACGGGCTCTGGTTTAAGAGACCTCTTACACGGAAATCCTTGGATCTCTGTACTCCTCAGCGACTCTCTCTCTCTCTCTCTCTCTCTCTCTTTTCCCTTTCCACTCCTCCTCCCCTTTTATCCCCCATCTCTCACCCACCCTCCTTCTCTCCCTGCTTTTTTTTTTAAATTATTTATTTATTTATTAAAGATTTCTGTCTCCTCCCCGTCACCGCCTCCCATTTCCCTCCCCCTCCCCCAATCAACACCCCCTCTCTCATCAGCCCAAAGTCCCTGCTTTTTTTTTTTTTATTGTTTTTTTTTTTGAAGACAGGGTTTCTCTGTGTAGCTTTGAAGCCTGTCTTGGTACTTGCTCTGTAGTCCAGAGCTGGCCTCAAACTCACAGATATCTGCCTGCCTCTGCCTCCCAAGTGCTGGTATTAAAGTGTGCGCCACCACCGCCCATCTCTCCCTGCCTTTTAAAAAGTCTGTGTCCCCTTTATGCTACCTTCTGGCTCTGGGACATGCATTGAGTTCTCCTGTCCCAAAGAGGCAGTTAAGGAGAACACCATGTCCTCCTTTCCCACCACCATAGGCTTCTCTTTCCTGAGTCTACAGCTCCCGGCTCCGGAAGTGTTATTTACTTCTAGACTCTGCTTCCCATCCCTCGTTTTTCTCTCCACCATTGCTCTCTTCTCCCATCATCCTTTGGGCTTTCCCTACTTCACTGTTTATTCCATGTGAGACCCTTAGCACAACCACAGGGACCCCAAATCTCTACATGGTTGGCCCTGTGTATAACAATACATAGGGACATGGTCCTAGGAACGTTTGTTGAGGTACTCGGGGCCTTTCCTCTGATACTGAGAAAGATACCAGCTGCAAAATTGCACAGGTCTCTGGAAGGATGCTTTCTAGAAATAATACTTCCTCAAGAACTATAGGCTACATTAGCCATAATAGCTAATATTATATAATGATATCTGAGTGGGAAAAACTCATTTCATGCATATGCCTGAGGAGATAGGATCATATATACTTGGACAAAACAAAGGACTCTGCGTTCTACAACCATATTTCAGCAGAGACAATCCCCTCTCCTAAGCCATCCAAACTCCTTGCAGCTAAACAAACTGCCTTCAGCCATGGTTTTTGAACAGAGGTCAACTCTCTGTTCAAAATTTTTCACATCTTTCTTGCTCACTTCATCTCATCTTGCTCCATTTAGAGTGTACCATAAGCCTATCATGTTACCATCCATCTGTCCACCACAGATACAGCCCCTTCTCCCACAGCCACAGAAGTCCAGCGTCTTGTTAATTTGTCTCTACCCTCAAGCCACACCTCTTCCTGGAATCCAGCCTCCATACTTCCTTCTCTTTTGAAACCCCCTAGGTATCCATCCAGAATTTAACCTTTGGCTTCATCTTGGATTGTAATCACTTTCTGTATTAGTCTGAATTCATTCTGTTATGGAAATGATTTGCCTTCCCAGTGAGAAATTCACACACTTAGATTAATAAAGGGCCAGGCGGTGGTGGCACACACCTTTAGTCCCAGCACTTGGGAGGCAGAGGCAAGTGGATCTCTGAGTTCAGGACAGTCAGGACTACTCAGAGAAACCTTGTCTCTAAGAGAGAGAGAGAGAGAGAGAGAGAGAGAGAGAGAGAGAGAGAGAGAGAGAGAGAGAGAGAGNCTACAGAAAAACCCTGTCTAAAAGAGAGAGAGAGAGAGAGAGAGAGAGAGAGAGAGAGAGAGAGAGAGAGAGAGAGAGAGAAGCTCTTTCCTGGGTCGGGAAGGGGGAGCATGTGGCCAGCTATTGCTGTAGCTAATGCCCAAAGAAGAGCCGACCTCAAATACAAGATTTGACGAACTTAAATAACACCTTAGATTTGTACATTTTAAACACTCTGTCATCCTTAAGTCTCCTTCAGGTTCCGGTCCTAGACTACCCTTTCCACAATTTAAACAGAGACAGGAGACGGCAAGTCTGGCTGCTTGGGCAGATGGGAGATTTACACAGCAAAGATATTGCCAAAATTATTTCTTACACACACCAGTGTTGTCCTTTTTGAACAGCTGTTACCTGGGTCGTGTTGCCTGCCCATCTGTCAGAATTGTGCTTTTCTTAAAAGGAGAATGGGGGGTGGGTTATGGGAGACTAGGGCTTAACATTGACTGCGACCCTGCGCTGCCCCCTTAGAGGCATGTTCTTTGGCGATGGGCCTGATGGTTGGTCCATCCTGATGAACAAACATTTCCATCCTAGCATCCTACATGGGCTGGCTGATGCCACTTATCTGTGAGGTATTTTGAAGGCAGCGTTTCCTTTGTGATTTAAAGTCTCCTAAGCAAATGCAATCTATTAACATCAGTTCCAATGCTTTGAGTTTCTGCTCCATCGATTCAAATAACAAGACCGTTTTCAGTCTCACTGCCTGGATCCGTCAAGGCTGAGATCTGATTACATCTCACCAGAACGGTTTTGATGCTATTTAAACTTGTCCTAGTTCCTCTTCTACTCAGGAACTTCCTGGTTAGAGTTCATCTCTTAGCTAACAGATCCAGTATCTCATGCTCCCCTTGTTCCTTGAACCTGTTGTGTTAGTTCCTGGGATGCCTTCCTTCTTGCACCTTATTGTCCCAGCTGATCTCTTCTTAAATGTTCCTCGGGACAGGGTCTTCTACAAAAAAGAGTTCAGCTGACCTTGAACTCTTATCCTCCTGCCTCAACCTCCCAAGTGCTGGAATTACAGACATGAGCTGCATGCCTGGCCCTGTCATTCTCCTATATAGAATAAAACCACCTCCTGGTTGAGATGTCCCTGGTCTCCACCACATTCTGTCCTTGCCACCTCTTGGCCCACTTGGTAAGCACCTGTTCACTCGGGAGCAGGGGCTTTGCCTCTTTTGTGCTGGTTTACCCAACATTGCGACCATTGCCTAATACAAAGAAATCATCTACACTGTTGAGGGGTGTCCACCAGAGAACACTGCGCAGACATGGGTTTAAACCAATAGAAAGTCTTAGCTGGCTGGCTACTCTGGGTGTTTAACACACACACACACACACACACACACACTAAAAACCCACCATATTTTGGGTTGACATACTCTAGTTAACAAGACTAGTTAGCCAGAAGTGAAACTACAGAAGCCAAAAGCAAGGTTAGTACATTTAGAGCCTTTCCCAGAACTATGGACTTTGATGGGTTAGTTCTTTGTTTTCATCTTGGCAGGTGGTGCTGTCTACTGTAGTTGGTTGCTACTTTTTTGGCTCTTTGATCTTTTGGGGGGCCCGCCACCCAGCTCCCAAATAAATAATAACACAGAGACTTATTATTTCTTATGAATGCCCGGCCTTAGCTTGGCTTATTTCTAGTCAGCTTTCTTTAACTTCAACTATTCCCTCTACCTTTGGCCTCTGGGCTTTTCCCTTTCTTCCATCTGTATGTCTTACTTTCACTCTACCCCACGATGGCTGTGTAGCTGACCTCTAACCTTCTCCTCTCCTTGACTTTGTTCCTTCTGATTTCTCCTATTTATTCTCCCTGCCTGCCAACCCTATCTTTTCTCCTTTTCTTTCTTTTTTTTTTTTTTTTTTTTTTTTTTTTTTTTTTTTTTTTTTTTTTTTTTTTTTTTTTTTTTGGGTCTCAAAATTCTGTGACAGATTTTTGGTCAAGTTGTTTCCATTAAAAAGTACTGATTTTGAAAACTAATAACTTAAAACTGCCACACACACACACAAAAAAAAAATGGTCCACAAAACATTCTCCTTTCCTTCTGAAGGTTTTACGATGCATTGTTATCATTAACCAGTCTTTCACTATTAAACTTAAATGGCCAATTGAGACAAACAGTTCTGAGACCGTTCTTCCACCACTGATTAAGACTGGGGTGGCAGGTGTTAGGGATAATATTCATTTAGCCTTCTGAGCTTTCTGGGCAGACTTGGTGACCTTGCCAGCTCCAGCAGCCTTCTATGGACCATTCAGCTCTTTACTAGACCAATCAGGTGCTGTAGACGGGCAAGTGACACAGCTTCAGAGATTTAAACAAATGAAGCATAAAGCAATGCAGCACATCTCTGCGTCATTAAAGCAAATGTTCCACAGCACAAGCAAATAACACATCTTAAACTAATATTCCACGACAGTCTACATGCTGAGTTTTAGTTGTGCTAAGAACTGGGGACCTCCTAAGGTCTGAGTCCTGTTACACATTATGAAAGGGTTGAACAAATGAGTTGCTGGTTTCCTGCCTATTGTCTTTCCTTCTAAACTGGTATTATAGCAATCGTCCTATTAGAACGCATATCTTGTATCTTTTCCACCAAAAGTCACTGTGGCACTGCCTGACAAACAAGTCTAGCCTCAATTCAGAGTTTAAGTCTTTGGCAGTCTGAACTGTGGTCTGTGCACACTGCAGATCTACCGGGTGTTTGTGTGTCTTGTAGACTTGCTGACTCTAACCAGAACACTCTAGCTGATGAGGTATCTTTGGTCCCTCATCCTAGTACTCGCAGCAACAATCAAGTTTGCCCCCAGCTTCAGCTTAAAACCCTCCTGCTCTCTAAAGTACTCTCAGATTTCCCCTCTGTCTGAATCCTGATTGATTTATCCCCTCAGCTACCTTTACGACATTGTCATATCTCATATTTTTCCTCGCTGTTTGCTTTTTATCAGGGGAATGTGTCTGTGCATTGGGAGAGCAGGCAGAGACAGAATCTCCATTAGAGTGTAAGTGCCTGGATGATAAATAAGGCTTCCACAGCACATATGTCATTTATATTCAGTAGATGCAATAAACCATGCAATTGTTTATTCTAAGAGGCTGTGGGGGCTGGCGAGGTGGCTCAGCAGGTAAAAGTTTTTGTCATAGAGCACAGCCTGATAACTGATGTTTAATCCCAAGAATCCACATAACAGAAGGAGAGAACCAACTCTCACAAGGTGTCCTCTCACCTCCACACGTCACTCTCTCACACAATATAAATAAACAATAAAACATGTTATACATATGAATAAATGTGGTGTGTGTGTAAAAAGTTGTGAGTGTGAGTTCCTGAACAACTTCAAGGCCTAGCTGCTTTTAACCTTGGGCAGGTTCTTTAATGTCCTATGCCCAAAATAAGATTAATCATACTAGGGATGCTTAAAATAAATAATCTGTCATTTCAAAGGTTCCTTAAAAACCAGAGGGATTGGCATTTCTATTTTTGTAGTGTCCTTCTTGCTAGAGAGCTTTTTTTTTTTTTTTTTTTTTTTTTTTTTTAGAACCAAGCAAACAAAAGGCACGGTTGGTCTGATCAGAGAAAAGCCTTTTGTTAGAATCTGAAATGGTTACAGATTGGATCCAGACAAGGTCGTCTTTTACCCTTGCTAGTAAATGATGCTGCAGATCTTGAAGAAACCCGCTTTTCCTAGCAATGGCCTTCAAGTGGTTACAGTATTGGTGATGAATTATGAAAAGGTGGAAAGATTCTACTTTGCTCGGAGCAGGGATTTCCCTATGGGAAGAAATAAATGCGGGATGTGTTTAAAGCACACCACAATGTAAATGGCCTGTAAGTCTCCTCCTTGTTTGTCTTTGTCAAGGCCAGTAGCAAACTCATTTAGTTGAGTGAAATGTTCAAGACACTCAAGACAGATCCAAAATCAAGAGCAAAGGAGCCGCACCACTGACAGCAAGAACCCGGATTTCGTACACAGCCAGTCCTCGCCCTAGACGCTAGAGGCAGATATTACTAATTCTGTTTTACGGTTAAGGAAATTACAGTTCAGTGCAACCTGTCCAAGGGATGACCCCAGGATTCAAACTGCTCTTTTGACTCAAATCCAGGGCTCCTCCCACCCAGCCGGCTACCTTTCAGCCTGCTGCCCTGAACAGGCACACGGAGGCTGCCTAAGGACAAGAAGGAGGGGAAAAGAGGGCGTGGGGCCTCAGAGGACTTGCCCCTTCCCGCGTGCAAGGGTCCTCTACGACTAAGTGAGCTGTATCTATCAGCTAGGATCCTTCCCTCTGACAAAGCTTCCATCCAGTGGCTGCTGCCAGACAACATGCTGGAAAGTACTGAGTGACCAGCCCAGGAAGGACGGCAACCCAGGGAATCCTGAGTTGAAATCACAGCAGCTTCCCCCAGACTCTCAGAAGAGGGGACTCGGTACCCCGAGACTGCAGCTACTACAGTCAGAGGGGAGGCTCCTGGAAGCGTCTGCCGTCTTGCAGTCCAGACTCAAGTTCGCCTTTGTAATGCCTCCATCCAGCCCCTCCTCTCCGATGCTAGGCACCATTCTTAAACTTGAGCCTTGAGTTACGGTTCCCTATGTTCATGTCACGTGTTTCTACATCTTCTATTAAATCACAAGCTTATTTAGCGCAGGAGAAATGTTTACTGCTATAATGGGAATGCCAAGAATCAGCATTTACTGAACACTTATTGGATGCTAGATACATTCCATCTGATAACATAACACTCTTCACAACAGCAGCTTTGGTGATATTCGTCCATGTTTTTTTTTTAAAAATAATTTATTTATTTTTATTTTATGTGCTTTGATGCTTTGCCTACGTGTATGCCTGTGTGAGGGCGTCAGATTCCCTGGAAGTGAAGTTACAGATAGTTGTGAGCTGCCATGTGGGTGCTACCTTATCACAGGCCAAGGCAGATTTCTTTATTAACCAGTGGTATTCACAGCATACAGAGGGGAATCCCACATCATGAATCTAACATAAGATTCTCACAAAATTTATAGATGAACCTAAAACATCTAATTTTTATATTTTATATTCTAATTTTATAGTTTATAACAATATGATTTTGAATCATATTTTAACATTCAATATTTGACTAAGAAGTGTATCATGAATAATTCTGTAAAGTGACAAACTTGGGGTTGGGGATGTAGCTCAGGTGGTAGAGTGCTTGCCCACCACACACAAAGCCCTGGGTTTGATCAAGCATCGCACAGACCAGGTATGCTGGTGCACACCTGTAATGCAGCCACTCGAGAAGTAGAGGTGCGAGGATCATGCTTGGCTACCTGACAAGTTCAAGGCCAGACTGTGACGCATAGATTCTTTTATGAAATAAAATAGTAAACTAGATATCTGCATTTAATAAATAAAAATCTTTATTAGTTCATTATAGATGGTGAACTTTTAAGTCATAAAAAAGGACAAAACACACAACTTCATTGAAGTATAGAAACAATCCCACAGTCTGTTGACTGAAAATGAGGAAAATTCTAAAACTATTTGCATAAAATAACAGATCCCTAGTTATTTACAAAGATCGGCAGTGCTCATCTGTTATAGGTAGCTCATCTTTTGAGTTATAAATAGAAGCAATAAATGTTTAATATTGAACACTTGGAAATTTTGGAATAGAAAGAGAACAAAAGCCACCGACCATAGTCCTACCCTTAGTGCCTCATCTTTTGAGGTTGACATTTGTCAAGTGATCACTTCCATCCTAAGTTACTATATCGAGGAAGTCTGTGCACTAGCAAAGGTCTGACCTAACAAAGTATCCCTAGAGAATTTTCCAGAAGAGACACAGGAGTGAGAATTTGAGATAACAGTATATCCAGAGGTAACAAGGTGAGGATCATAAAACCTTGACATTTAGAGCTGAGAAATACACAAACAAAAATATAAATACATTTATCTCTTAATTAAAAATAAATGAAAGATGAAAATGTATGTGAATTCATGTTTTAGGCAATTCGAGGAGTTTTGACACTATAATCACGTATAGAAATGGTGAGCATTTTAACGACAACTGTCTCAGTCCTTCCTTGTGATGTGAGTGTCAAAGTTCGTTAAAAACTGTCATGGTAACCATGCTAAGAGAGGAGACTTCAGCTAAGGCAGTGGTAGAGCACACCTTTAATCCCAGCACTCAAGCAGAGGCAGGTGGATCTCTATGAGTTCAAGGCCAACCTGGTCTACAAGAACTAGTTCCAGGACAGGATCCAAAGCTACAGAGAAACGCTGTCTAGAGAAAAAAAAATGAGAGAGAAGAGCGGGGAGAGGAGACTTCTACAGGTGCTTAGGCCATGAGAGCGTCCTTGATTAAAGTCATCGCTGTGGAAGTGGGTTATTCCAAGAGACCTCCTGAGACGAGGACGGACGACTGCTGCCTTTCCCTCCTGCCCTCCTACGCACTCCTCACTTGAGGTAATCTCCACCTGCGATGAGGCAGTGAGGAGGTTAATGCCAGAGATGGTGCCCTGCTTCCCACACTCACTCTTTGTTCATGAACATGGCATCAGATGCTAACTTGGCAGTCTCCACGACTACCAGCAAACCCCTAGGGACAGTTACGCCACTCTTTTGCTCAAAGGACACACGATTAAACTGCCTACTCAAGTCTCATGCTCACGCACATATTAGTGATGCTCTTGACACTCTCAGGGAAACTTTTTATGCAGAGACTCAAAGAGACGAGGCTAACCCAAGTGCTGAGAATAAGTAACCGTAAGTGTTCATGCCTAAGGGGAATGTCTGTATCAATCCACCTCCCCAGGGATAAAGAAAATAAGAGCCAGAGGATGGTGGGGAGCTTTATGAAATGCTGTCTCTTGCTTGGATAGGGCATGGCCATTTCATTTGTAAGCTCACAACAGTTATGGTTACCTGCATAAGACCCACACAAGATCAAGCCAGGCAGCGTTCCAGCATGGATGAGGCCCCACCTCTAGCTAGGGAGCTACTGGCAGTTGATGGCTTTTGGGAGAGAAGGAGCCGTTTTTCCCCAGGGCTGTGGCTGCTGCTAGGTTGCCTGTGCTCCAATGGATAGCTCCATACCCATGAACATGTGGTCATTAGTTGGACGCATTGGGTTATAGAAGAAGAGGAAGAGGAAGAAGAAGAAAAGATGAGAAAGAAGAAGAGGAAGAACACTGAGATGGGAGGGATATAGGAGAGGTCAGGGTGGGGGAGTGGAAGGATGGAGCTTGGGTAGATACATTGTATATATATGAAATTGTCAAAGAATAATTAGGGACTGGGGCTGTCACTCAGTGCTAGATTGCTTGCCTTGCATGCATGAAGACCTAGGTTCAATCCTGAGTACTTGTAAAAAAACTAAGGCATTCTATATGGTGTCGTTATACTTATTGAGTTGGCAAGATGGCTTAGCACATAAAGGTCTTGCTGCCAGGCCTGAGGAACCCAAATTCAATCCCTAGGTCCCACGTGGTGGAAGATGTCTTTTGACCTCCACACTTATATGTGCTGGGAGTCAAATCCAGGTTCTCTAAAAGAGCAGTCAGTGCTCTTAACTGAAGCCACTTCTTCAACCTCAAATAGGATGTTTTCATAAACAAGAAAGAGTTTGCCTTCCACAAAGATGCTCAGGCCAGGAATTAAAGGTGATATAGAAAGTCTGTTCGTTGCCTGCGGCTACTGCAGACCTTGGCCATTCTTCTACTCGGTTCTTTAACGTGAACACAGTTCCCAAGCACACTCCCCTGCCTTCTGCAAGGTCACCTCTACCCAGCTTTGACGTTCAGCACTGGAGTTCTCTCTGTAAAGATCTACTGCATTGGCCTGAGGTACTTTCACTCCCCTCTCTGCTTATCGAAGGAAGGAAAAAACATTGGCAAGCCTGGCGCTAAGCACAGACATAAGTGATGGGTATTTAGCCAGCCACAGGGCAGATGGAGACGGTTTGCCACGGCAGTGCAGCTGGCTCTGCTCCAAACACAATTCCTCCTGCAGATGGCACGTTTTAAAGTTAACCACAGATACATCTGTAATGTGACCTGTGGTGTTTATTATGTTACTTAATGAATGGGACATAAGAGATCATAAATGGTTTATAGACAGACCTAAGACAGGCCTTACTCCTTTGCAGTGTGGCTCAGTTCTACAGCTCTGGCTATCATTCCTAGTCCACCTCCACACTCAGAGAGCCACAAACTCAGATGGCTGAGGCAGGTGGTCCCTGATGAGGAGCCAAAGCAGATACAGCCACTGCTCCTGAGAAGGCGCCTCGTCGGTATGATTTTAGAACTGGAACTTAGAACCCTCCAAAGTGGACATGTTTTATAATCATTATTTTTGTCCAGGCGAAATAACCAACCATAAAACCACTTTGGAAACGTTTTATTAAGAAAAAATGATAGGGTTGGTGTTGTAGGAGGGCTACTTGTTCATTTCCCAACTGCCCAGCATCTCAGACCTGAAGTAATCACACAGAAACTATATTAATTAAATCACTGCTTGGCCCTTTTGCTCTAGATTCTTATTGGCTAACTTTTACATCTTAATTTAACCCATCTCCATTAATCTGTGTATTGTCACAAGGCTGTGGCTTACAGGGTAAATTTCCCACGTCTGTCTTTGGTGGGGCTACATGGCTTCTCTTTGACTCTGCCTTCCTTCTCCCAGCATTCAGTTTACTTTTCCCAGCCTAGCTCTGTTCTACCCTATCAGACCAAGCCAGTTTCTTTATTAACCAATGGTATTCACAGCATACAGGGGGGAATCCCACAGCAGGTTGGAGAGATGGCTTATCAGTTAAGAACTCTGGTTGTTCTTCCAAAGGACCTGGATTCAATTCCCAGCACCCACATGGCAGATCATGACTGTCTGTAACTCCAGTTCCAGCAGATCTGACACCCTTGCTCAGACATACATACAGGCAAAACACCAATAAATGAAAATGAATCTTTAAAAAGAAGGAGAAAAAGGAGAAAGAGATGGAGAAGCAGAAGGAGAGGAGGAGAAGGAGGAGGAAGAAAAGATGAAGTACAATGGCCCTGGGAAGCTCCTCGCCCAACACAAGAGAAGTCTGAGATGAGAGCTCCCCTTCAGTTAGGAGGAAAGAATGTTGTCTTTGCTCTCCCCAACAAGCCCAGTCTGCCTTTTAAAAATCTATGGTGTGGTCTGTTTATGGAAATCCACCTGGGTGCAAGCAGCCATGTTTAGTTCTTCTCAAACGGTTTTGAATTTACAGTTTCCAAGGTGTGTCGCTGATGTCAAAGGTTAAACAACTGCTCACATTCTCCAGGTGCCCTCACCCTTGCCCCTGGGTGCCCATACTTTCCCCACGGTCCTTACCTTACAGTATATGACATTTGCTCTCCTGCATTGTGTTTGTCTTTTCAAGACAGGGTTTCTCTGTGTAGCCTTGGCTGTCCCAGAACTAATGCTGTAGACCAGGCTGGCCTACCTGCCTCTGTCTCTGCTGGAATTAAAGGCGTGCACCAATATCACCCAGTTGGTGTCCTGCCTTTTAAATGGTGTATTTCTAATTAAGATTTTTTTTCGGGGGCGGAGGACTGGGGTTAAGTCTGGTTCCAAACCTTGTTCTCTGCTTATATTTCAAAACAAAGTATTTTGTATTGGAGTAGCCAAGTTTTTATACAAACTGAGTCACGCAAATTACTTCAAGTGGAACACCTGCCTTTCCTACACTCTGGACCAAGACTCCAATCATGAGCTGCCTATCTACCTAGCCATTTGATGGTCTTTTGTTCTGTCCTTTGTTCTATTTAATTTTTTTCATACAGCATTTCTAGAAACAAAATGCCCTGGTAAATGTTATAAGAGAATAGTATTACTTACGAGGTTTCTGGCAGAGGAAAGTGAGACTACATCCCTGGATGTAAAGGAAAGAGCTCTTCTAACCCATATGCGGCAGACGGCAGTGGTGGTGCTGGTCTCAACAGTTGGGGGAACTTGAGAAGCAGAGGAGAGAAACCTTGTAAGCTAGGAAAGTCCCGGGAGGCAGCCATTCCTAACTTTTCCTTTTCAGTGCTGTCCAAGAGAAGATGATTGATCCTCAATGACCACATGACAACAGAAAGGAAGAAAGGGCAAAAGCTGACATCTTGGGTCACATTCAAGATGATGCGCTGCTGCCCAAATCCTTGTTTAAAATGGAGCGTTAGACTGTGTCATTTACAAAACCAATACACTTTAAAAGCCAGGCTCAAATTACTAACATGAATAAAACTAGAAAATGGAAAAGGCCAATGCGATCTTAAAAACTACCAACTTCAGCTTAGCACAGTACTGCAAACTCTGCAGCTTTAAATAACAAACGTTTGTCTTCACAGCTTTAGTGAGACCAGAGCCTGGGAGCAGCTTAGGTAATGGGTGGCTCTGATTTTTTATCTAAAGACTTGACAGGTGCTGCAGGGCCTCTTTCAGACTCACTGTCTGGCCCTTGCCTCTGCTGCTAACTGCTCAAAGAATCTCCTGCGCTCTTTTCCTGGGCTGGTGAACTTCCTCAAAGGAATGTAGGTGGCTCCCCTGAGAGTCTGACCCAGGAGCCAGAGAGGTAGAGGGAGTTAGGATGCCTTTTGGGTCCTGGGTACAACAGCTCTTCCTCCCTACCATCTTCTGCTCATTAGAAGAGAGCCACTACATCCAGTCAGCATCAAGAGAACAGGGATTAACCGCTGTTTGTTGGAGTAGGATGCCAAACAATTTGTCACGTATCTCGAACCACCAAAATGAACACTGAAAACTGAAGTGGGTCCCAGTGCCCTAGATGGAAGGGGGCAGGAGAGGAAGGAGGGGAGTGAACAGAAGGCATCAGCTTCTAGAGCAGAGCAGAGGATCGTGGGAACGCTCTTGTCCTATATTAAGCACCATTTTAGGCACTGTACAAGAGTTGACAAAATCCTGTCAAGGCTTCTCACCAATACCTCAAAATCTAGAGAGTTTGTCAGCTTTTTGTCACTGTGAAAAAACCCTTAAAAGGGCTGGAGAGACGGCTCAGTGGTTAAGAGCATTGCCTGCTCTTCCAAAGGTCCTGAGTTCAATTCCCTGCAACCACATGGTGGCTCACAACCATCTGTAATGAGGTCTGGTGCCCTCTTCTGGCCTGCACACATACACACAGACAGAATATTGTATACATAATAAATAAATAAATATTTTTTAAAAAAAACCCTTAAAAAACAAACTTAAAGGAGAAAGCGGACTGGATGTGGCCACCCAAGCCTCTGATACTAACAGGGCAGGGTGGGGAGATCTTTGCACTGGAGGCCAGTCCTTGGCTACATAGCGAGTCCTAGGCCAGTGAGGGATACATAGCAAGACTGTCTCAAAAGCAACGACAACAAAAATGTAATTAAAAATGAAAGAAAGAAAGGTCTCTTTTGGTTTGTGGTTTCAAAGGTATCAGTGCATAAGCATTGAGCTTCCTGTGTCCAAGGCTGGCACAAGACAGAACATCGTGCCTGGGAGGGCATGGTGGTGGCCAGGAAGCAGAAGAGGTCCCAACACGTCCTTCTAGGGCATGTTTCCAATCACCTACTTCCTTCATCTCTACCTACTAAGGACTTCCCCCAAAGTGCCACAGACTAGCAAACAAGGCTTTGAGGGACATTTCAGGCCTACACCATAACTCTGGGGAATGTTGGGAGTGGATGTGGCCCCAGGTGCTGGGAAGGAAGGGAGGCGGTAGGAAAGGGAATGATGGATGGTGCACACACTCCAGGAAGAGTGAAAGGCTCCTCTGGGGAGGCCAGGGCAATTGTCTAAAACCTTGGGGTAATAGCAACATTGTTGCGGATCTGCATGCACCTGCGGAATGCCCTAGGTTCCCACGTCTGCTCTTCAAGTTTCCAGCTACAGACACCTACAAATGTCTGAAGTACCGATTGCCCTGTCTGAGCAGGCAGAAAGAACTGGAAAATTGGTGCCTCGTTGGGGCAAGGGTCACCTGCTAGGATTCAGGCATTATGATAGCCCCTGTCACCTGGCAGGACGAAGGCAAGCAGGACCCTGGCCAGCCCAGGGTCCTGCGACTGCTGTGTCACTACCTAGTCTGTGTGTGCAAAGGCAGAGAGAGAGAGAGAGAGAGAGAGAGAGAGAGAGAGAGAGAGAGAGAGAGAGGAAATAAGCCCTGCCCATTCTCGCTCTGTTTTCCACTGCTCTTCTGGAGAGGCAGACTGATCCTTGCTTCTTCTTCCTCTTTCCCTCTGTATCTCTCTTTCTCTCTTCCCTCCCCCACTTCCTTTAGATCAATAAAACTCCCACATATGTCTGTCTGCATGGTGTTTCTGTCCCTCATCTGCCATGGGCTCTCACCAGCTGGGTGGCCCCTTGGCCCTCCAAGGTCCCTCTCCCACAGCTTTACAACATCAGCTGATAATTGACTGATCATAGGCAAGTCCTCATTCTCAGGCAGGTAACTCTGATGTGTCTTCCTGAACACATGGTGGGCTGTCTGCCCACAAATGGGCCCTACTCTGTAGCACCCCCTTAACCAACTCTTTCCCTTCCTTCTGTTTCTACTCCCCTGCAGGGCTTCCTGGACCCCTCAGGGATGAAATCCTCCCTCTACCTTCTGTGACTCAGGTTCTGCCTGTGGGGAAGCCAACCTAAGAATTAATGAAAAGAATGCAATGTGGTAGGGGCCCGAGGGAATTCTATTTCCCCAAATTCGGAAAGGCAGAAGGGACCGACCAGTGGCTTTCTGTGACACCTACTAGCATACCAAAGTGCAAGCTGGCCTCCAGGCTCCCTCACCTCCTCCCCTCCCCTAAACTTCTCCAGGGCATGGGCCTCCCTCCCGGAAGCTACTCATTCTCCTTAAAACCCTGCTATTTTGGCTTCTTGACTTTTTTGCCTTCCTCATTCACTTCTCCCTCTCTTTCTCTGTCTTCCCCTCCCCCCTCTCCTCCCACCCCTTTTTTTCTCTCTGCTCTGATCCAATTTCTCTCACAGCCAGGTCCAGTCTGCCGACCATGTTTGGTCTACTACTTTCTTTGCTCCGGACTCTACCAGACGCCTCTGGCTGTTCTCTCCCTCATGTCCACGGCAAAAACCTCCTCTTAACCATATCGTGAGTGGTCATGCCGTCAGCTTACACAAATACAAACCCAAATGAAGGCAACAAATCATGCTACAAACCAAACACAAAACCCCAGAAGGAAGAATAGAGGCCAGGCATAGTCAAAGGCCATACACCTATCATTATCTGTAGTATGACATCATTCTTCTTAAAGTAACCCCCTCCCACTGTGCAGCCGGCCATGCGTCCACCTGTCCTCATCTACCTAACTGTAGACATTCGTAAACTGTTAATCTAAAAATCATTCAGCATTAGATCTAATTTGTCTGCATGGTATACCATATATGTATATGTATATACATATTATGCACTTACACACACATATATATGTTTATATAACACACATATGGGGTGACTCTAGCCTTCACATTTGTTTCTAATGTAGATATTCTTTGTAGTAAGCATATATAATTTTTATGAAAACAACCGCAATATTCTTTTCCCTTAAAAATCAAAGACTAAAGTTTGGCGTGTGTAGTATGGTGGGGTTGGGGTGGGGATATTGGTCAAAGCCTACAAACTTGTAGTCATTTGTTGGATACGTTCTAAAGACCCGTGCGCAACATGGTAGCTGTATGATATGGCCGTGATAGTGTGCTGTGTAATTGCGATTGACCAAGAGGAGCGCTTAAGTGTTTTCATTACCAACAAAAGAGACAGCGGGACATGACAGGTGTGTTCATTAGCTTGACCTAGCCTGCTTCACAGTTCACACCAAAGCATCAAAGAGTAGACCTGGAGTGTATACAATTGTGCTGGCTGCACATCAATAAAGCGTATGAATAAACAAGCAAATGCCAAGTAAAAAGACAAGAAAACAACCATGTTGTCAGGGTGTAAATCAGTAATTTATTCTAGATGGTGTGGATACAGAGAACTATGATTTCCTGTTATGACTTTTACATGTTAACAAGAAATTGTCTTCTTCATTCCTGCCCAACAGTGACTGTTTTTAAAGCTGATAACCCAGAACACTGATGAAAGACAACAAAATGGGCCATTTTACACAATACAGTAAGACAATTAAGTCAGCGAGACCTTTGCGGGAGATAATTAACAATATAAATCAGAGGCCCTCACGGTCTTGGTGGGTTTGAGCCAGTAATTCTGCTTCTGTGTGTTTATCCTGAGACTTGTTTTTCCAAAGCTCCTAGCACCAAAACCACCTTTGAGTCCTTTTGTCTGAACACCTCTGAGTCAGCTTACCTGGGCTCTGAGCTGGGAATGGGGCATTGACAGCTTCTCCTGGAGATTCTGCACACACTCAGGTTTGGACTCCCCAGGCCCGGGAACTGAGTCATCATTAGTGCGGATTCCTCAGCAAGGATCAGGTTCTGCTCCCCTCATCGGGAACATCTATAAACAGCACAAAAAAATGGTCAGGAAGGTTTTTTAAATTATTATTATTTAATCAGAGAGTTTATATAAAGAAACTTATTGACATGCTATCTATGATTAAAAATTAAGATATAAGAGAAAGATTCAATGATCTTTTAAAGAATAACACGAGTACTGCTCACCCTGTGCCGTCAGATAAAAAAAGCTATGGTCCATTGAAATATGTGTGTGTGTGTGTGTGTGTGTACATTGGTTAAAAGACTAAATGCAACCAGAGATTCTCTGATCTTTGAGCTTTCATCCCCTAATATCTGTCTCTGGGATTTTATTAACACCAGTTAGAACTCAAGCAACACCCACCTCCTTGCTTTCTGTCTCCCATGAGGTGAATGTCTGTGCCCTGCCACACCAAAGCCCAGGAACAATAGAGTCAGCCAAACACGGACCGAAAGTCTGAAGCCATGAGCCAAAATCAATCTTCCTCTGCTCTAATGGGTTTTTTTGGATATTTTGTTCCGCCAATGAGAAATGACTAGCAAATTATCAGCTTAACTAAGTAAAATTTGGTCTTTGGGGTTCTAGAATGATTAAGAGACCCATGTTATCTACTGAGTGTGGGTCAACCTGAAGTCGCCACTTGTTCTTCAACACTCTCTGTTGCCTTTACTTAACCTCGCCACACACCCCAGCAATGGCGGCTTTGGGGCACATACTTTCAATTGCAGGCAGTGAAGTCAGAATGAGGAGGTGGTAGCCTGCCGGAGGTGGTTCTAATTTACAGTTCCCCACTTCAGGCGTTATCCTGTCTCCAGTTTCCTGCTTCTGCCATTTTCTGTCACAGGAGACAAGAGTTAGGAATCCTTGGTTTGTGCTGTGTTTGCACCTGTTTTCTCACAAAGCCCTAATCCCAGCGGCATGGTGGCAACCTTGGCGGTAGAGCTGGCACTTAGCCTGACGCGCACGATGCCCTTGGTTCCTTCTTGGCTCGCACTTAGCCTGCTTCATACGATGCCCTTGGTTCCATCTGGGGCTGACACTTAGCCTGACGCACACGATGCCCTTGGTTCTATCTTGGCTGGCACTTAGCCTGACGTGCACGATGTCCTTGGTTGAGTAATATACACATCATTTTTTTTTTTACTTCCTATATTCCCCTAAAATGTTTTTAAATGACATCTTAAACAGAAGATAGAGCCAAGTCATTAAGTACCAGAGAACTTCCTTGGATAGTTAATTATTGCCACATTTTGGTGGCTTGGATATCTAAACATAAAAACATTAATAATAAAACTAATGGTACTATTAAGCCACTCAAGGAAGTTGCTTTGAGTTGAGCAGAGAGGAGGAGAAGGAGTGTGTGTGTGTGCGTGTGAGTGTGTATGTGTGTGTATCCTCAGGTATCATTTTCCTTTGATACCATTCACCTCATTCTCTGAGACAGGATCCTGTAAACAAATGAGTGCTTTTCTTTTGTCCTGACGTCCCAGTTCCAAATAATCACACTTATTAATTACAGAATGTTTGGCCTATAGTCAGGCTTACTACTAACTAGCTCTTGCAATTTAGATTAACTCGTTTCTGTTAACCTACATTTAACCACATGGCTCCCTGGCTTTACTTGTTTTCTAGCATCTTGGTTCCCAGGCAGCTGGCTCCTCTCCTCCTCCTCTCTCTCTCTCTCTCTCTCTCTCTCTCTCTCTCTCTCTCTGTCTCTCTCTCTGTCTCTCTCTCTGTCTCTCTCTCTGTCTCTCTCTCCCTGTCTCTCTGTCTCTCTCTATCTCTGTGTCTCTCTCTCCCTCTCTCTTTGTCTCTCTGTCTGTCTCTCTCTCTCCACTCTCTCTGTCTCTCTCTCTGTCTCTCTCTGTCTCTCTCTGTCTGTCTGTCTGTCTGTCTCTGTCTCTCTCTCTCTCTCTCTCCAGCCTTCTTTCTCCCTGTATCTCTATTTGGCTTTCCTGCCTGTATTTATTCTGCCTTGCTGTAGGCCAAAGCAGCTTCCTTAATAACCAATGAGAGCAACATATATTCACAGCAAACAGAAAGACTATCCCACAACAGGATCCTTCCCTGTGACAAGTGCTTTAGCAACTGAACTGTCTTCACAGCCCTGGGAGAAGTTAATTTTTAAAAATTATTTCCCCTCAGTCTAAAAGGCAGAAAACTGAAGTTATTAAGGCTTTGGCAGAAAGGGGGGAACAAGACTCTTTGAGGTCAGCACAATACTGTCCATACTAAGTTAGAAAAATTGGAAAGTTATGCTGTTTTTACTTAGCCTCATCGTGTTCTCAGTAATTGCTTCCTTTCAACCATAAAGTTGTTTAGTGTGGGAGAGATATTCCAAGGCTTCTCTTTATAGTCACTGCTGCAAGATCCCATTTTAGCATAATTACAGTCTTGGGGTTGAAGAGACAAGCTCACTCTATCTAGCTGTGCAGCTGGCTTTCTCAAATGACAATAGGATGTTCACCAGCTTAGCAACGTCCCAGGCTGTCAGCTGCGGGGAGGCCCTCGGGCTGCAATTTGCCCTTGCTTTGTCTATGTTTCCTCCCAGGAGAAGGAAAATGGTTTAGAGCTTTCAACAAGGGAGCTTTTTGATTCTCTTGGGGGCTTTTAAAGGGACCCACTGAACCCCCAAGACAGATTTAAAAATCTCAACTCAGCGACCATTCACCTACACACCTCAAAGGGACATCGCCAAGCAAAAGCGTGAAAAGTCAAGCTGTGCCCCCCTCTCCCCTTGTGGTATTCTTCTCTCCCTAGTGAGGAGCCTCACGGAAGTCCCACCTCCCTTGCCTACCAGTGGCTCCATGTTGTGCTTGGCAGCTTCCCATGCATGTCCTCTCCGTGATCTGAAATAACAACTGCTCGGCTCAACCCTCTGCCATCCTTGCGGAGACTGATGCTTCTGTATATCCTGGCTGACTCCTCAGCTTCTCCCAAACACCTTTGTCCTAGGCGACTGACTGCCTCCCACTCTGAGTCCTCGTTCTTCCTGTGTGAAACTTGCTCATCCACCCCTCTCTGCCTCGTGTATTACACCCTCCGTTTATGTCTTGACACGTCTCGTTTCTCAGTCGTTAGAAAGCTTTAGAATGGCCCGTGTACTTGTAGGGCCTCCCCACGACACTCTTTCTTTACATTAAAAAATACTTCTGATCACATACGCCAACACTGCCACTTCCAAGTTCAGCTGTTTATGGATGGCGGCATGCCGCGACTTCAGTATCATGACTATGGATGTCAGACCGTCACTTGCTTGAGTCCCTGGGTAGTGTCACACTCTTAAAGATTTCGGGCAAGTTTTCTTATAAAAATGGAGTGAACGAAAGACTTTCAAAAAAGAGTCCACGTGTGACAGAGGCCAAAGTCAGAATGTGCAGTACAAAGGAAAGACACTCTCATGAGGACTTTCTGCCCTGGTCTAATTCAAACCCTCCCTGTCCGAGAGACAGGCTCCCTCATCCGTCCTTCTTGGGTGGGGTGGAGCTACTGTGTTGCCTGTCAGGTAATCTTTGCAACATTTGGAGATCTGACTGTCGTGACTGGTGTGGAATTAACTGGCATGATAGTCCTGACAGCAAATAGTATCTAGTACAAATATGTCCATGATGTCAGTGTTAGCTACCTCTACAGGTAAGAAACTCCCTCTGGAGTCCACTGCCACAGATTTCCCTTCCGTCAAGTCCTACAACCCATCTCTCCGAAGGCTGTGTTTGCTCTCCAACTCTTAGTGACCCTATCACCTATTATTCTTGTCTGGAAGAAATGCGCTGTCCTCCATGTGCCCTAGGACCTGTGACCCCCATCATGTCAGAATGTTGTTTCAGGTCACTGGGCCCATATTATGCTGTTATGTCCACAGCACTGAACACAGAGCCCGGCACGCATGGCACAATTAGCAAATGTTTCTAGTTCAAATGATGAATCCATTAGCACAGAAACTCACAATTGAAGTGGTAGAGAAAAAAATTGCTAAAGCTTGAGATTTGGGCAACTGATCTTGATCAATGCCGAAGTAAAGGAAATGAGGATAGAAAGGAGGGGGGAGGGCAGTCATCAGGGGTCTCAGGAGGAGAAAGGATGAGTCTTCATTGAATTATTTTTTATTTATAGGCAAGACATAAAATGTATCATCTTAACTATGTTTAAGCCCACTGTTCTCTGGCATTAGGGACATGCACACTGCTGTGCAACCATCACTACCATCTCCCCAGTTGGAAGTCTATGCATGGTAAAGACATGGTCTTGGACATGTGGGAGGCAGGGCAACACTTCCAGAGAAGAATGACACTTGATGCTACTTTTCTTATTGCTGTATGCTGAGATCGGGTTTACTGTGACCCAAGTGACTACATACTGTGTAAGGCAGAGGTTGCAGGCTGATTCTTGTCCTGGGTGCCTCCATTTTACAAGCAACATATGGTCCTGTGTTGCATGCAAATGCAGAGGAAGGGCGACTCTGACTTGGTGCACGTAGACATCAGCTCTTACGCAACCCCACTCGTAGGGCACAGCCTGATAAATAACTTACTCCTGAAAGAGGAAAGGTGCTAATCTATAAATTATTACAGTAGACTAGGACCGCAGGAGCACACTGGAGTACCAAAACTGTGTGAGGAAAACCAGGCCCGAGAACTTTCAAAATTCGCCAGACTGAGAAAGGGTGCAATACACTTGCTTGGACCCACAAAAAGGAAGATGCCTAACATCGTGATCCTGACTGTCTGTGCACTCAGAGTGCATGTCAAGAGATCAACCAACAGTCAGAGAGCGTCCGAATGTCCCAGGAGCTTCAGGTCAGTTCCATCTATTGTCAACATGGACTATTAACAATTGCCATCAATTCATCCCTCCCTGCCTGGGCATGCGCCTCACCTCTATGGTCTCCATGGTCTTGCAGTTTACCTCCATAGCCTCCACAGTCCTGTTGGACCCCAGGTCTGCAGCTTAACTTGGCTTCTTAGCAGCTTTTACATCTTTTATCTCTTCCACATTGACTTTCTTTACATCTATATCTGCTCTCTCCTCTGCCTTCAGTAAGCTTCTTTAACCTTTTTGTGGCCATTTAGTAAAACTATATACGTACACACAATAGAGAGATCTATAATTATTATGTGATACATAATGTGTGATCTAAGAGTTAATATTATTAATTAAGATGGGAATAAATGAACTTATGTTTGCCAGTGCCCGGATACCAAGAGAAATATGAGCTATTTAGCAACTGATAGCCAATGAAACTTACATAGCTTGTGAATGTCTCCTTTTTCAGCAAATCCTGACATGATGGAAGCATGAACACATGGTCATTTAGTTTTCTGATCCAGGGTAATCACAACACTGTAACAGAATGCCTGCAAAAGGCAGTTTAAGAAAGGGACGGGTTCTTTTGCTCACATTTGAGGAGATCCGTTGTATCTCCAACACTGTGGAAAAGGCATAGCCACATGAGGGTCATATAAGAAAGCAGAGATGAACATGGTTGCTCAACAGAGTTCTCACTTTCCTTCTTAGTAAGCAAGGATCCCAGACCGTGGAATTGTGCCACTCACCACAATTGTTCTTCGTTTCTTTAAACCTCTGTAGAAGCACGCTCACAGACACCAGAAATGTGTCTTTTCGGGGATTTTCAACCCATTCCAAATAACAATGAAGCTTAACCCTTACACTTGCTACAGCCACTCCAAGTGGCGAGTGGTGTAGAGCAAACACGTCCTGGGACCTTGGAAGGAGGACCTGCATGTCCTCCCTTCCTCAACCTTTAGCAACAATTAATCTATTGCATCCCAAACCTAATTATTCGAGAAAACATGTATGAGGGGGATCATACTGTATTTGTCTTTTTGTGACCTATTTATTTCACTTTGTATGTCTTCAAGTTCCACTGATGTCATGTCAGAATTTTTCTTTCTTCTTTCTTTCTTTCTTTCTTTCTTTCTTTCTTTCTTTCTTCCTTTCTTTCATCTTTTGGGTTTTTTGAGAAAGGATTTGTTTGTTTTAGCCAAGACTGTCCTGGAACTTGCTTTGTATGTAGACAAGAATGGCCTGGAACCCAGAGCTCCACCTGACTCTGCTTTCTGAGTCCTGGGGTTAAAGGCCTGTGCCACTACAACACAGTGAGGAGTCTTATGTAGCCCAGGCTGGACTCATAAGTAAGGACGGCCTTGAAATCCTGAATTACTATCTAGTAATTATATTTTAATACATTTTTAACTTTTTTTATTTAGCAGGTGTAGGCTACAACATCTGTGCGTAGATCAAGGGACAACGTTGTGATGTCAGCTCTCACCTTCCCACTTAATGGGTCAAACTAAGGCTGCCAAGCTTCAACTGAAAATCCCTGTAGGCACCAAGCAGTCCCATTGGCCCAGGGATTCTATTTCTTATGCTTTGAAGAGTCACTATATTACTTTCCGCAGCATCTGCAATGCCCACAGTTCTGATTTCTCCACATCCTCACCAACACTTGCTATTTTCTGGAGGGTTTTTTAAAAGAATAATAGCCAACTTAAATGGTACAAGGTGGCATTTCATTGTGGTGTTGATTTGCATTTCCCTATTCAGTAATGATATTAAATATCTTTTATTTTGTTTATTGGCCACTCGTTTCTTCTTTGGAGAAATATATATTCAGTTCTTTTGTCTAAGTGTGTGTGTGTACACGTGTATGTGTGTGTTTGTGTATGTAATGGTGCACATGTGTGCGGCTGCATGTCAAGGACAGAAGACAATCTAAGTGTTATTCTCCAGGCACCACCTACTGGTTTTTTGTTTTGTTTCGTTGAGACACGTTTTCTTACTAGCCTAGAAGTGGCGAAGTAGCCTCAGATGGCTGGCCAGTGAGCTTGTCTCTGCTTTCTCAGTTCTGAGATTGTAAGAGGATGCCCCATGCCAGCTTTCCCCCGCTTTATTTCTTTTATTTCTTTATTCTTTTGTTTTGTTTTTCAAGACAATGTTTCTCTGTAGCTTAGAGCCTGTCCTGGAACTCACTCTGTAGACCAGGCTGGCCTCACAGAGATCTGTCCACCTCTGCCTCCCAAGTGCTGGGATTAAAGGCGTGAACCACCACTGCCTGGCTCCCTTGCTTCATTTCTAACCGTTTGGGCTTTGTTATTATTTTTGTGTATGATGTTATAGCGATTCCTTGCATATTATAGATGACAATTTCATGTCCCATAAGAGGTTTTCAGACATTTCCTCCCATTCTATGAGCTGTTTGTGTGTTGCTAGTGTCCTTTGATGCACAAACTCTTTAAGCGTTAATAAATTCCAACTCATGTATTTTCTATTGACCTTTCACTACTGAGCAGTCATGGCACTCATCAAAAACGGTGATGGGGGTGGCTCAGTGGGGCTTGAAAGAGCATGAAGACCTAAATTCAGTCCCTAGACCCACAGAGAAAAGCCAGGTTGGTGTATTCTGCCATCTCAGGGTTACGGAGGTAGACACAGGAGGATCCCTGGGCCCACTGGCCAGCCTAAGCTAATCTGTCATTCTCCAGACCACAGGAGGAGAGACTCTGCTTCAAAACACAAGGTGAACAGCTCCTGAGGAACAACCAAGTTTGGCCTCTGCTTCCACACATAATTTTACACACACACACACACACACACACACACACACTCAAAAATACATGTGTTCTCACACACATTCAAACAAAACAGAAGGAAGACAAGAAATCTAAAGATGCCCCTAAGGAGTTTGTTTCAGTGCTCTGACGAAAATAGTTCAAATTGAAGACAAGAACAACTGCTTAATTGTACCTCTTTGAATCTTATCTAACTCTTTTTTTGTTTTGTTTTTTTGTGACAGGGTTTCTCTGTGTACCCCTGGCTGTCCTGGAACTCACTCAAGTGACCACCCTGGCCTCGCGCCACCACTGAGAGATCTCTAACTCTTACTCTAAAATATAGTATAATAACTTTGAAATCTGTCTTAAGAAATAAGAGCCCCACCATGTCAAGAACATTTATTTGTGACACTTTTCGTGGTCAATGACTGTCACATTTCTGTCCATTCTGTTAACGCAGTTACTCCAAGTCTTCAATGACTGGTCAGAAATTCTACAAAATTTGATCAAATGCAGGTAGAATTTTGTATGAAGAATCTCCTTAGCAACATTTGGACTTTTCATCTTTCTCAGAATGAAAAGTCAAGCAGACAGTGTCAGAAGCGAAACTGAGTAGTATAAACTGGTGGAGACAGGCACAGGGGCATTGCCATGCCAAGGTTCATCAGAGCAGGGAGTGTGCCCCCACGGCGAAGAGGTCTGCCTTCTAGAATTATCTCTCCTCCAGTGGGTAGATGTGTATCGACTTGACTCCACTATGGAAGACCTGGAAGACCTCTTCTTTGCCATTCTTCCTAAGATCTGTGCTGTTTCTCATATGAAATTAGAAACTTGTGCAGCGTAGCACAGGGCTTAGATTTGTTTTCTTTCTTTGGACTCTCCCCACTATTTCCTTAATTCGGAGACCATATTTTTTCTCACCAGACATTTATCATAATTATCATCATCTTCAATGTGTATGAGTATTTTTGCCTGCATTTATGTCTGTGTATAATGTGTGCGTCTAGTACCCAAAAGAGGTCAGAAGAGGGGTGTCAGATTCCCTGGAACTGGAGTTACAGATGGTTGTGAGCTGTTGTGTGGGTGCTGGGAATGGAACCTGGGCCATGTGGAAGAGCAGCTAAGCCATGTCTCCAGCCTCATTCAACAGACATTCCTGAGACTGTCCACACGAAATCCCCTCTCCCACTTCCTTTCCTCCCTCGCCATCATGAGACTTTGTTCCAGTTTTACAGCTCGTTTCAAAATGGCCTCAGCAAGACACATTTCTCTGCTGCTCTAATTTTCCTGGGGCTCAGAAACTGAAACATAGGAAGTACTAACCAATATTCCTTTTAATTAACTTCTGTTTGCTTTCCCACTCTGTTTAAAATGGAAACATTTTCTAACTGGAATATATTTGACAGGATTGATTAAAACTGTTTTAACTCCCAGAGTCCAAGTCTAACAAATCTGAGCCCTTCCGCAGATCTCGGAGGTTAAAACAGCAAACACCACTGACTAAGCCGCTACTGGAGAACTCATTAGTTTAACGTCTTAGGCGGGGTGCCCACAGTGAACTTTCTCTATCCGTGAGCTACACCCACCTAATTGTAAAGAACAGAATGAGCACATTCTAGCCACTTGCCTTTAACATGCTCCAGGGAGGCAGATAGTTCCATTAGTCCGTGTCATAGAAGATAAATGTACCCAAATTAGTTGCCAAAAGTGTTTAGTGGGCATCAAAGAGACACATTCTGCTTTCCAAATTATTAAGCAGACTATTCAAAACTACTGAAACATTCTCTTTTTTTCTTTCTTTTCATTGCATATCATTGACCATCAGCCAAGAGCAGCTGTCTTTCTCTGACACCCTGCAGTGATACCCACAGGAAGTTCCCTTCTTCCATGATCAACACACAAACACAAAAAGGTGTGAAAGGGTATTTAGCAGCCCTCACATTAAGGATTTGACTGGAGAACTTTATGCAGACACTTACAGACCCTGGAAAGGCAAACATCTACATCTAGATGCATTTTTCTCAGTAGAATTCGCTTCTCTGTATAAACACACGGAAATAAATAATCAAGCCTGTATGTTTGATGTTCATACAAATGCACCATACTTGGTACATGTGTATCTTTGTGAGAGTCAGAAGCTGAATCTAAGCCATAATGTGTATGGGGGGGGGGGGACGGGACGTGCACAGGTGTGCCTGTGTGTATTGAGGAGAGGGGACAACTTTAGGGTTATTCTCCAGGAGGCTACCCATCTTGGGTTTTTATTTTTATGCATATGCCTGTGCCTGTGTAAGTGAATATATTTCATGTGTGTACAGGTACTTGCAAGAAGCCAAAAGAAGATTGGTGTGAGATTCCCCTCTGTATGCTGTGAATATGTTTTGTTAACATTGGTTAATAAAGAAACTGTTTCAGCCTATGGCGGGCAGAATAAAGCCAGGCAGGATATCCGAACAGAGATGTAGAGAGATAGCAGGCAGATTCAGGGAGACGCCATGTAGCTGCCGAAGGAGAAGGACACCAGAAACTTTCCGGTAGCCACAGCCTCATGGTGATACACAGATTAATAGAAATGGCTTAATTTAAGATGTAGGAATTAGTTAATAAGAAGCCTGAGCTAAAAGGCCAAACAGTGTTGTGATTAATATAGTTTTTGTGTGATTATTCGGGTCTGGGTGGCTGGGAAACCAAAACTCAGTCTCCATTTACAGAGGTGTCAGATCCCCTGAAACTGGAGTTACAGGTGGTTGTTCTTGCCCAACATAGGTACTGGGAGTCAAGGGAAGATTAACCACTGAGCTTGATTAACCACTGAGCCATCTCTCCAGGTCTCCATCTTGTTTTTAAAGATAAAGCCACACATCGGTTTGGCAAGCATGGATTTGTATCCGCTGGCCAGGCAGGGAGCCCCAGGAGTCTCCGTGCCTCCACCTTCCCGGTGTTGGGACTACACACATGCTATCGTGTCTGTTTTGTTTATTTGTTGTTTGTTTTATAACATGGGCTTCAACTCAGGTGCTTCTGCGTGTGTGGGCAAGCATTTTATCAAATAAGTATTCTCTCTAGCCCCACTATGTGTTTTGAATATGACGTTTTGCTTCATGTAGTAGAGAAATTGTCCATTTTTAAGTAATGGCCAATTTTTGTTGTTGTTTGTTTATTTGTGGTGTTTTGAGACGGAGTTTATCTATGTATCCCTGACTGCCCTAGAACTTGCTCTGTAGACCAGGCTGGCCTCAAACTCAGAGATCTGTCTGCCTCTGCGTCCCAAGTGCTGGGACTAAAAGTGTGGGTCACCACTGTTCTGCTTTTTTGTTTTTTTGGTAGCAATATTTTTTTAAATTACATTTTAATTAATTAGTGTTGTATGTGGGCATGTGTGTACGTGGACATGCTTGTGCCAGGGCGCACATGTGGACGTCCGAGAACAGCTGGCAGGAGTCAGCTGTTTCTTTCCACTGAGCAGGTCCTGCAGTCACACTTAGGTCTTCATGCGTGGCAACAACAGGCTCATTCACTCCTGAGTCACCTCACCAGCTCATCAGCTATGCTTTGAAATGAAACCCTGAACTATCCACATCAGAGTTAACCTAACAGATAGCAACCGAAGGTCCTCACCTTGTAGCAAGCCCCACAAGCGACAACCCCTTTCTTAGGCATCATATGTCTGAGGCGAATAACTTCAAAATCCCCCTGGGAGAACTGAGTTCCTTCCCTTAATGGAAGGAAGGAAGGAAGTGAGAGGTTATTTTAGCAAATGTAGACAGAACTGCCTGTAAAAAATAAGCCCATTCGGTAACATAGCTTTGTCTGTAATGACACAGCCATAGTCATAGCTCTGCTCTCATTTCACTGTTCTCTCTCTCTCTCCCCCCTTCTTTCCTTCCTTCCTTCCTTTCTTCTTTTCTTTCTTTTTTCAGTTTTTCCCAAAATAAGGTAAATCCTGGTGCTCCAGACCTAGGGGTCTGTTTTCACACAGCTTCCTGAGAGCAGAGGCTCCACCATGGCCACTCTTTAGGGGATGGGTAACCAATCACAAGTGGAATTCTGGTTAGGTTTTTTTTTTTCTTCTGGCCACTGGGCTGCCTGGGATTGCTATAGCAAAATGCCACAGAGTTATTGGCTTACACAGCAGAAATTGATTTTCTCATGGAAGCCAGAAGTCAAAGATTGAGGAGCTGGCTAGGCAATTTCTGTAAGGCCTCTCTTCCTGGCTTCCCTTAGCGCATTTTTGTTTAAACTTATGTGCATTGGTGTTTCGTCTGCATGAGGATGCCTGCGGGAACTGGAGTTACAGACAGCTGTGAGCTGTGTGTGGGTCCTGGAAATTGGACCTGGGTCCTCTGGAAGAGCAGCTGAGCCATCTCTCCAGTCCCCCTCAGGGCCTGTATTTAGAGAAAGAAATTCCTGAAGTTTCTTCTTTCTTTCCTGAAGGCATTGACCTATCAGATTAGGGCCCCTCCCTCATGACCTCATCCAGACTTCACTGTTTCTACAGGCTTTATGCAAAGGCTGTCACTGGGCCATTCAGGTTCCATTCAGCAGTGGAGTTCAGAGGGAACAATTGAGTGCACAGCAGCTGCCGAACTTGGGGATGAATAAATAAGTAGACCACTTTGTCCCACCGTAATATATGACTGGACAAGAAAAAGGATAAACTGTTGATACGCAAACCAACATGAATGAATCTCGAATTACTGTGCTAAGTGATACAAAAATGAAAAGAGTCTTGTATTATGAAATGAGTTATATGGCGCTGTCTAGAAAAGGCAACCTGTGGACAGAGCACAGATCAGTGGTTTCCGGGGTTGGCGAAGGGTTTCACTAATAGCGATAGGTCTAATATCTGCTACGAACCTGATACAATAAGGATGAAGTTTTTGGTGTGATGGAAACACCCTGTGTCTTGGTTGTCATGGTGCTTGAATGACTGTGTGTGCTTATTAATAACTGAAAACCTCCACACTACAAAGGTGACTTTACCATAGTCAAATTAGGTGTCATTTAAAATTTTAAGAATCTTTCCTATATCCTCATCTGCCAGTGTTCATATCATGACAAAATAGTGCTGGTGATGCTGTACCAGTTCCTCCCTGATAAGGTGGTGTTTTATTTGTCTGTTTCTTTCAAGTTGTTTTTTAAAAATTTAACAGAGCCCTCCAGAAAAAGAAAATGACTAAATAAAGCTGTGAAAATCAGTAGAAGTTTAGGGAAAGATCTGTGTGTAGAGGAAGAGATGTACAGATGTGTGCCGGTGTGCTAAGCCTGCAGGCACCTATGGAGACCAGAGGTCAACACTGTCTTCCTGGGTTGCTCTCTGCCTTACTACTTTCAAGACGTATTTATATTTATTTGTGCTTTTTGTCTGTCTATATTTGCAGCAACACCGCTTCTCAGCGGAAGACGTCAGGGGTCCCATTCCTCAACCCATCCCCCACCCGCATCTCCGCTCTCCATTTCCCTCCCACCGGCCCAGCATCCACGCAGCAACCAATTCATTTCTACCGCGTTTTTTTTTTTTTTAAATCACCAACCAAAGGAAAAATAAACAAGTGAGCAAAGCTTTTTGTTATAACAGCACCAGAAAACTTTGAAAAACCCCACCAAGCAGGAAATAACAGATGGAATCCGCCATCCCCGGGGGGAACTTATTCAGAGGAAACAAGTGACGTAGCATTGACGGGCTGTCAGACTGGGCATGCAGGCAAGCTCCTAACACATCAGCCCACTAGGAGTTTGTCTATTCATTTGATAAGCAGTGAACCCTTCAAATACTTGTAGGGAGCATCAGACTCAAAAGTTCTAACGACGTCAACTTGTCCAGGGTGAAAATAAAAACAACTTTGTTCTAAAAGAAGACTATCCACGGGCCAGAAGAGTTGACTCTGGACCTCAGCCCAATGGGTAGGAGTCTAGCATTCAAACACTGGCCAGTAGGCTTCCAACCTATTCTAGAAGGCAGATGGAAGTGGGATGAGCACATTTGCTGAAGATACAGAGACCTACGTCTCACTTATCTGGAACTTTTGAGTCTTTGCCAGGAGGCTGTGGGCTCTGTATGTTAAGATTGGCTTACATGGAAAAAAAAAAAAAAAACACGTGCTATTCTGCAAGATGGCCGGGGTTCAGATTTGTTGCCAAAGCTTGTTGCCCAGACTGTAGCTGCAAAAATCAACCCTGCACGGCCTTTGTCAGGTTGACGCCACTCAATGAGCCCCCTCGAACTATCCATTCCTCTTCGCCTCCGGTCATTCTTCTCTAATTTTAGGACTCCTTAATGACTGAGCAGCCTGTTACTGTGTGACTAACATTTTTCATTCCTGATGACCATCTCTGTACCCACAGCGTCACCCCACCCTCAAGTGTAAGCCATCCGTCATTACCTGGGAGTTCCTAAGGGGCACGAAAGCCACACTCATCAGTATGTTCTAAGTTGTGTAGTCGTGCACACAGAGAATTCTTCTCGCATCCACACTAAGCTCCATCTAATGAGGCTAAGTCCCGTTCCTAGATCTCCGTCTTCCCCAGAGAAGAACTCGCCATGCAATATTTCCTCTGGCAATATGCTTTTATTTGGCATTATTAGAAACAAGAAAAACATGACAATAAAAAAATTAGTTTGCTTCTTTTCTATCAGAATCCACACGCAAGACAACTGTATCTCTCCGCACAGCAGCTCTGTATGAGAGCGGAGGGGAGAATTGAGGCTTTAAGTCTCCGGGCGGGCTGTAAGCCACAGAAGCCTTCTGCTGCTGCTGCTGTAAGAGGCCATAGCGCATGGGGGAGGGGAAACCTCTGCTTCTGTTCTATATTGGCCCATTTTTAATCAGCCCATCTTGGCAAGTCAGCTTCCCACCCAGCACTCCTCCGAACTAACAGCTTGTTCCTATTCTTAGCCTGGTGAGAATATTTGACTCTGAGATGTATTCTGGGAAAATCAACGAGAGTCATTGGATGTGCAATCAAGACGTTCATCTTAAAGGTGCATCCATTAGTGTCATGTAATACTACAGCTTTCAACTTTCAAAAGTCGATTTTCCACAAGAAAGTCTAATTTTAAAAGTGTTGTAGTTCCCGGATGTGGTGACACCCACCTTTAATCCCAGCACTTGAGAGGGAGAGGCAGGTGGATCTCTGAGTTCAGGGTCACCCTGGTCTACAGAGTGAGTTCCAGGACAACAAGGGCTACACTGAGAAACCCTATCTCAAAAAAAAAAAAAAAAAAAAACAATCAAACAAAAAGTATTATATTCATTATTAATATTATGTTTGGTGGAAAAAACACGTTTTTTTTTTCCCTAGTACCATAAGAACATAACCAAACCCAGCTCTTTGAACACGAATATACTTTCATGTAGGGCGTGTAGGTTCTAGATTCACTGGGATGGTATCTACTCCTGCTTCCCCATGGCAACTGATATGCTCCCCTGGAGAGCAGTCTTGGGGACAGGCCTTTCATTCCCTTGCCGACTATTTGAAGTGTTGGCTGTGCACTTCACGTCTCCTCTCACCCTCATACTTAAGGGAATGATGGGAGAGGAGTATGAGTAGCTGCATTAGTGTGAAACTGAAACTCGTGGGTTTCGATTTAGAATACAATCTAAGTCTAAAGTTGAAATCACCCCTCAGCAGATGTGAGGGAGAAGGAGCCCCACAGATACCAACACTGACAGATACTCGAGTAGGAGACATAAAATGGCTTAGTATTTACATGGACTCCCATAGACTTCTTCCTCTGTGCTTTAAAACAAATGGTCGACAGACAGTTGTTCCGCTGTACCGCCCAGGAAGTAATAACAAGGAAAAGGGGGCACATATTAAGTACAGATAATATTTTTCCCAACTGTTCTCAATTTGCAATATTTGCGTTCATGGGTACAGAGAGCTTTTATCTTGTTTCAATATTAATTTCAGTTAAATAAACCTAGACAAAAAAAATAAAGATCCTATGGGATTTGGTTAGGCACACTGATTGGTACAAAGAGCTCTTTGTTGTCCAGACTATTACACATTTCCTGAAATCCCAATGGAAAAAGTCACTATTATGAGGTTATCTATGTGGTTAGAATACACAAAGATTTCATATTTGATTCTGCAATTTTGGCATCAGAAATCTTCACACATTGTCATCTGCTCCTGGAAATAAATGCTCTGGGTCTTCATCCTTGTTAATGTAGATTTACAAAAAGCTATTCTGTGCTCTTGATACCTACCACGTGATACAAACAGCTTTTATTACTATATGAAATCAGTGAGAAGATTGATTTGCATCAGTCATGTGTGTGTTTGAACAAATGTACATCTTGGTAGAACTGCTTAGACTGTTTGCTTCCATTTTCAGAACCCCTTTCCTCCTGTTCTGTTTGTTGTAGCTAGTCCAGGCCAATGGTGGACAAATAGTGCCACGGGCTACACAGGTACACGGCTCTCTGCAGGCTGTGAGGACCTAGAATTCTGTTTTTGGTTCTCTAACTCCCAAACAGAAACTTCCAGTGGCAGAGCTAGGGGAAGAACTGAAAGACCACACTGCTCTGTCTTTCTGCTGCCTTCCCCGCTACCGGACAGGACCAGCACTTGGGTCCACCCAACTTGGGGGACTAGACGGGGAGTCCACCCAACATCCAGCTTGCTGTCTTTGTTTCAGAAAGCACCAAGAATAAGAAATGTTGTTCTCTGTGGGTACATCTCTTGAATTCCCACCAACAGGGTTTGGTGCTTCGTTGTCGCCTTCCATGGTCCTTTTGTCTGTCATCAGCAGGAACGATGCCGGGCATCATCTGTCTCCAACCACAGCCACAAACGGATTCCATTCTGGTATTTTGTTTCCTTACTAAAAACAAAGCCAGTTTCTTCTTTGCCTAGCACCCGAAAAGTAAGTCTATATCAGGATTCTTTGGCAACATACCTAGAAACAATAAATCCGAGTCGCTCCTTATGAGGAGCGTTGGCCAAAAGCTCTGTTTCCTTCTTACATACTCCCTAGGATGCATGGAATGAAGTGTTGGCCCCATGAAAAGTTCTTAGAAGTAAAATAAGAAATGGAAGCTACTCCTCTGTATCTCGACCCCTATGGATTTTAATAACTGCTTTTAAAATACTTGTTTTGAAGAGAGCTTTGTTTTTCTCATCACTTCCTCCCATCTGCTAGGTTTTGTAACAAAGCCATAATATGCCGCTGAGGTTAGTGACTGTGTTAATGAATGCCCTGCTGCGCTAGCAATGCTTGCTGAGACAGCGTGGCTAAGTAAAGGGGTTTGGACCACGAGTATTAAGTTACAACAGACTCAAAAGACTAAAACATTTGTGGAACAGAATCAATTTTGGAATCAATACATTATTGCTTAGCTGCAGGTATAAGGGATCAGGCTGAAGACAGATATATTTGAAAACACTTATTGCTTAGAAAATAGAAGGATATATGAATAAAGAGATTCAACTCATATTTTTTTTAAATATATTGACCAATACACCGGCCCCGTGAGTCCAGAAAAGGATATTGGGTTCCCTAAAACTGGAGTTACAGGTGGCTGTGAGCCACCAGGTGGGTGCTGGGTCCTCTGGAAGAGTAGCCAGTGATCTTAACTACTGATCCATCTCTCCAGCCCCCAAACCCTTATATTTTAAAGTAATCCTTCACTGCCTGCCCCAGCATAAAGTTAACTGACTTCTTCCTTGGAATAGATTGTAAAACAGTGTGCATGCATGTGCGTAGGCTCACGTGTGTTGGGGGTAGACGATTGATACAGAAAAAAGTCCAGTTCCCTGAAGAGGGATAGAGAATATTCTTCTGCTTCAAATAATAATTCTCTTCACACCTTTCATCCTCACTCTAGAGAGAAAGGGAACGAAGACCTCATCTTCCGGGCTTCCCGAACCCTCAGCTCCCACTCCCACTTTCCTGCTATTACATCAGCAGACTGCCACGCCCACAGTGTACCCCATGTCTTCATTCCGCTGCATTTTGCCACGGGCTAAGTGAGACGGCCATGGGTCAGAAGAGACATTTCAGTGGTCACGACGTGAACTTTAACTGGTGGGAAGGGAGGGATTAGGACTGAGGAGGACTCAGACCCAGTACCTTGCTCAGACAACACGCCCCTTTCCCATCGTTCCAACTGTGCCCTTCCTGCTTGGATGCCACCACATCCACTCTCCGACGCACTCGGTCCTGCCCCCGACTTCGTACACTGTCTCTTTGCTGCCCTTCGTCATCAAGGGAAAGGGGAAATCAGTCTATTATTTGAGAGATTTCGCCTGGGTTACGTACCAAAATGCTCTTTTGTGGGGAGGGTTTTGAGACAGGGCTTCACTGTGTAGCCTCAGCTGTCCTGGAACTCACTCTGTAGACCAGGCTGACCTCAAACTCACAGAGGTGACATTTGTTGGTCTGCTTCTCTCCTTGTTGCTATTAGTGAGCCCCTTGAAGTACCATCTTTCCAGCATGTTATTTACCGACCAGCGTTAACATACCTTGCATGCCTGAGAAATGCTTCTGCCCCTTCGCGGTCATGTTAAGATGACGAACAGATGGATAACGCAACCTAGCTTCTGAAGAAGCTGCGTCATCATTGAGCTATTATTGCTGGGGGAAGCCAAAAAGTGCTGCAGTCTCTAAGCCAGATGCCCAAGAAAGGGAAATGCCCCTCCTCAGAGACCCACAAACACTACAGATGCTGAAGTTGCTTCTGTCCACACCACACACAAAATCTAAGACTTCAAAGAAAGAATAGGATAGCGTAATGGGCTTAAAATTCACAATCTACAGCTCAAGTGGAAATAGTTGATTTCTCTATCAAGGAATTCATCTTATCTCTAAAGTCCCCATTCTCACTGATGAGAGCAAACTCAGCCATACCACTCTCAAGAAAACTCTTTGCACTTTCAAGACCAGTCTCTTGAAGTAAATATTGAGTTCAGCTAGCCGCTAACTCCATCTGCTTGGAGTCACACTCAATGTAAGAGCCGCTCAACAGCCATCGAGTCTCTTCTCTCCCCCTCAGGATATACCTGGACGGAAGGGACTCACAGAAGGGCCACATCTGGTTGTGCCCTCAAATACCTCTGCTCAGCCTTCATAACTGAAGGATGTATAGCTTGTCATCTGACTATGATAAAGGCCCAAGCCGCCACCCCTCATTCATGTGAAGCTTGGACTCTTGTGTCTGTCCTTTGGGCTGCCCGCCCTAGAACCTGAGCTGCAGTCACTGTGTCCCAAGACAAGATTTGGAACATTTGTTGATACGCATAGGGTGAATCCTCCAGTTCCAAAGTACCAGTGTGGCATCACTGAGCATAGATGTGGAAAGCTGTGCCCCTGCACACCATGCAGACGCAGCAGCTGGAAGAGCGGCAGGAGTGTGGGACTCAAAAACGCAGTAAACTGATCTAAAAGCGATGGCTCGAGTAATCACTAGCTTTGTTTTCAATATAATTATTGCATTATAATTTTATGCCATTTAATCTTTAATAATGGCTGCCTTTATTAGCCAGCTCATAACACCTCTAAAATTTCACAACCAGCTCTCCTCTTCAAGTCAGCTCCAGCCTCCTGAAGATCCTGATGCAACTGTGAGGATCCCTTCCTCATCCAAATTCTAGGGCAGCAGTGGCCCCGTGAAGGGAGAGGAGTGGTTGCTTCCCTGGACCTCACTAGTCCCAGGCTGCCCTGGGCTGCTTTAGTCTTATGGATATCCATCCCCTGAAATACTCAGACTGCTGTTAGTTACCAGTGTCATTAGTCAAACCGTGAGCTGTGTGGGGACACGGATATGGCTTTCAGTGAAATCAACAGTCTCATTTTCTTCGTTAAATCTAACTCATTAATTTAATCTTACATTTAAAAAGTAAGCATTTAAAACAAACTTAGATGCTCCCTAGGAAAAAGAGGCTCTATTTTGGGAGTTTGTTGTCCTTGTGTTGTTTTTGTTTTCTGAGACAGAGTTTCATATAGCTAATTCGCCTTAGACCTTGCTAAGGGTCTAAGGAACTAACCAAGGATGGCCTTGATTTTTTTTTTCTTAAATGAATTTTGCATTTTTAAGCTTTATTTATTTATTTGTTTGTTTGTTTATTTATTTATTTAGTGTGTGTGTGTGTGTTGGGGAGGGGGGTGCGTGAGTGCCTGTGTCCTGGTGCCCTCGAGGAAGTCAAAGGCCTATTTGGAACAGTTGGCTCTCTTCCTCCACCATGTGGGTCCTAGGGATCCAACTCAGGACTTCAGGCTGGGTGGCAACTGCCTTTATCCACTGAGTCATCTTGTCAGCCCTCTAGCTCTTTTTTTTTTTAAAAGCAGATTTATTGTTGATGAAGAAATTGTTAGGGGGTGGTGGTGGCGCATACCTTTAATCCCAGCACTTAAGAGGCAGAGGCAGGCGGATCTCTGTGAGTTCCAGGCCAGAGCCTGATCTACAGAGCGAGTTCGAGGATAGCCAGGGCTACACAGAGAAACCCTGGAGAGAGAGAGAGAGAGAGAGAGAGAGAGAGAGAGAGAGAGAGAGAAATTGTTATTCTGAGCTGTCACTTGTGTTAAAAGTAAATCTGGAAAATATTCATCAAAATGTTAGCAATTATCATAGATGATGAGGCTACTGTTTTCCCGGTGATTTTCTATTCTTCTGGCTTTTGTTTTCAATAAATACATTACACTGGTAACATAAAATGAGACAAATTTTTAGAAACTTAATAATCAAATTGCGCTGGTGTTGTCTCTTTAAAGGCTAGAAGGACTAAATAGCATTTTCAATAAAAGCCAAGGGAAATAAACATCACTGTGCCGAGTTTCATTTAAAAGCCAGATACCCAGGAATTGGATATGGCTGATTGTCAATTTCTATCCAGATGGAGTGTTTTCCTTTTTTTCTGTCATTAGAGGGAAAAGCACAGCCTCTCCGGCTGCTTCCTTGCATCCAGTTGACTCGGTTGGAAAACATTCAGAGTAGGTGGAGTGCCGGAGAAGGGTGGAATATCGGATAGTGAGCGGGAAGTTGATGTGCATGGGCGCAGCTTAGGTCAACCCCTGGCAGGGTCGTGTGTGAGTGTACACACGTGCGTGAGTGTGTGTACAAATATGTGTGAGTGTGTGTACACATGTGCGTGAGTGTGTGCACACGCATGTGCATGCACAAAGAGAAACAATAAAAACCATTAATGGTTTCGTGATGAAAGACCACAAGTCTGTTCTATGCCCGCCCCAGCTGGGAATGGAATTCAGATCCTCCTGTACTAATAATAATCGATTGCTGTGTAACATTTTGCCAAGACGTAGCCACTTACAAGAAATGTGTATTATTTTATAGGTCGCATGGAATGCGAGCCGGTTTTTGCTGGATGTGTCCGTCTCAAGGTCTGTCATGAAGCTGCCAGCAGGAACTATGTTAGGCATCAGAAGGTTTGACTGGGAAAAATATACATCCATACCCCTTACGTTTCAGAATAATCTTTAGAATACAGAGCAAACTTAAAAGATTGTCTTAATAAAAGGGTGCCCCCGTTTGCTTCTCTGTTGCTGGGACAAAACAATTACCCAAAGCAACTTGGGGAACTAGGAATTTATTTGACTTGTAAGTTCTAGCCCATCATTGAGAGTCCTGGGCCAAGGACTGGAGGTGGGGGCTGAAGCGGAGACCCCTGAGGAACACAGCTTCCCTGCTCACTCCCCATGGCTTTCTCAGCTTGCTCTCTTACCCCTCCTGCCCAGGGGTGGCTGGCACCGCCCACATCAATCATCAATTTAAGAGAAAAAAGCATAGCCCATAGACATGCCCACCGACAAGACCAATGGGGGCAACCACTCAGCTGAGGTTCCCTCTTTCCAGGTGACTCCAGTTTATGCCAACTGACAAGAAGCTAACCAGCACAGATGGGCTGGGGGCGTGGTTCAGGTTAACCGATTGCTCAGGTGGGCATGTAGGGTAAGGAATCCTGTGAGGTGTGAGAACTTCCCTTTGGTGAAGTGGAGGGGATGCCATCACAAACATGTACATGGGGGCCGAGGATCAGGATGCCTGAGGCTGCTTTTCCAGACCAATCAACTGTTTTTTCCCTCTGATTTTTTGAGCCAGGGTTTCCTCTCTGTTTCTGGCTATCCTGGAACTCGCTTTGTAGACCAGGCTGGCCTCGGACTCACAGAGATCCATCTGCTTCTGCCTCTGGAAAGCCGCTATTAAAGGCGTGCACCATCACCTGACTGGACCAATCAGTTTCAGAGGCAGATCCAGGTCGTGTTCGGAACTGAAGGACTCTGACTTGGCTCGTTCATCACTTTGTCTTCATTTGTCAAAACCTCTTATTAACTGATAGGACATGCTCTCATTCTCAATAGCTATAGATTTATTTCCCTTTATGTACTCTTACTATCCAGCAAGGAGATCCAGATTTTATTCTGAATAAATGTTGGATCTTATCAAATTCCTTTTTTGCATTAATTGATAATGATGCTATGTGAATTGTCTTTTTTTTAGCCTGTTGATATGTAATATAATTATATTGATTGATTCACATATAGCTAGGATAGATAGTAGCTATTTGGTCATATTGTATATTTTTAAAATCCTTTTTACTTGGCCTGCTAGCACTTTGTCGAGAATTTCTGCCTCTAAGTTCCTGAGCGATGTTGGCCTCTAGCAGTCTTTCTTGTACTCTGCATGGTTTTGGTGTCAGAGTAACACTGGCCTCCCGAAGTGAGTAGAGAAGTATTTCTTCCTTTTCAGTTTCTGGAAAAGACTGCAGAAAGTTAGTAAAAATCCTGTAAATGTTGCTGGAGTTCTCCAGTTGAAACCATCTGTGTCTTCTTCCAGGCTTTCAACGACGAGTTCAGTTCCTTAATGGCTGCAGGGCTATCCTGTTTCGTCTCGTTGAGTCTCAGTAGTTTGTGGTTTGTATAGATTGGCCCATTTTCTTCTAAAGCCGTCGGGTTTCCAAGTGTGGCTGTGTCTGCAGCGTCTTCTCTTCCTTTAGTGGCTGCGGTGCTGCAGTGAGAGTCTGTTCTGTGACTGGCCTTGGGATTTGGTCTTTTCTTCTTTGTTTCGTCAGGCTGGGGAGAGGTGTACTATGCAGGCTTTTGTGGCACTGATTTTCCCTGTGGTTTTTCCTTTCAGGTTCACCAATCCGCTCTTGTCTTGGTTACTTGTTTATGCTTTGCGTTGGGGTTCTTTTGTTCTTTTTGTTTTGTTTCGTTCTGTTTCCTCCTCTAGATCCTGAAGACAGAGGAGTATAGACGATTATCTTGAGATTCTCTCTCATTTCTTCTTTTCTTTTTTTTAGACATTTATACATTGACTTGTTTGTGTGTAAGGGCATGCATGCCACAGCAATGGAGGGTGGGGGACAGCTTGCAGGAATCAGTGCTCCCCTTCCGCCAGGTGGATTCTGGGGTTCAGACTCAGATCTTCAGGCTTGGCAGCAGACGCCTTTACCTGCTGAACCGTAGCGCCGGCTCTTTTCCTCTTCTCTGATGTAGTTGTTAGTGCTACACGTTTCCCTCTAAGAGCAACATCTTAGCTTTGTCGCAAATTTTGATGCATTTTATTCGTGTTTCACTCAATTTGTGTGTTTTTATTCCTCTGAGACCTCCTCTTTGACAACATATTTTTTTAGAAGTGTGTTGTTTAACTTCTACAGTAGAGGATTCGTCTTCCGTTGCATTTTTCTCACTAATTACTCAGTCACCTTGCGGTCAGAAGGCATAGCCGGCATGGTTTGCCTCGGAGCTCCTAAAATAGTCTATCAAGATAAAAATGCATTCAGCTTTTCATTCTATAGGGAATGCTGGGATTACACATGGTATGTGCACCAAATCTAGTGTTTTGTAAAGACCAGTGTCTGCCCCTTTATATATGTCTCGTGTTCACATCACAGTGGTCTCTGGCTCAGCGCCTTTGGGTCTTCCTGGAAGCGGTTCCTCCGCCACAAGGGTCAGCAGTAAGATACTACACACATTCTAATCCTGAGGGCTAGACTGTTGGCATCTTCCTGGAAGTGGTTCCTCCGCCACAAGACACTACACAGAGCAGTGACTGTGAGAAAACATTTGTGTCCCAAGCTCAACTTCCCCATGGAGGACCTCGAAATCCCTACAGCAGCTCTAAGGATGCTCAGCACAAGAAGAACTGTGACAGGCAATAAGTCAAACTAAGAAGAGATAATGCTTTTCACCAATTATGGTTCAGATAGGTTACCTTTATAGACTCTTCTGGGTTTCCCAGAGATCTATGAACAGATCACTAAGATACTTTCCATCAACTTAGGGCCTATGAGATGATGTTCCACAACATTTAACATTCCTTAGTTTCACCAGCTGACCAGAGGAGAGGGAAGTGCACGTTTGTAAACATTCGTACGTATTTCTCCTTTTGACAAAGCAGCTTCTGGGATGGCTTTAAAACCTCACTGTTCAAATTTCCTAGCACACACAAAAGTAGTAAGAGCAATACTAATCGCTGTGCTCTTCATTTAGCTTCTAAAATTATTAATTTTGTTGCTTTTGGTTGGATGCTTTCAGTACGGGGGGGGGGGGAGAGAATGGGGAGGTGACCAAATCTCATTTATGCCCTTATATATGTATCTAATGAAAAAAGGCATGAGCCCTGCAAACAACAATATTATTTTAACCAGAGGAGAATTAAAGGCTTCAGACATGGATAGCCATCAGTAAATTCACATAAGAAATGGGCTACTTAAAAAGTAAAGACACATTCTAACTTATCCAAACTGAGACAGAATAGAGATACCGAAAATATACATTGTCTGGATTTTTATCCTAGAGTTTTGATGTGGGGTGTCCTTCTGTATACATGTTGCTTTTTATTGGTTGGTAAATAAAGATGTTTCTGCCAGTGACATAGCAGAGTAAAGCCAGGGAGGAAGTCTGAACAGAGAGAGAGTAGGTGGAGTCGAGGAGACTCCATGTAGCCACTGAAGGAATAAGATACCAGAACATTACCAGTAAGCCACAGTCTTGTGGCAATACATAGATTAATAGAAATTTAAGATGTAAGAACTAGCTAGGAATATGCCTAAGCCAATGGCCAAACAGTGTCATAATTAATATTGCTTCTGTGTAATAATTTGGGTCTAGGTGTCCTGGAAACGAAAGCACAGTCTCCATTTACAGAGTTACTCTTGGTTTTGGTGAAATCTTCTAGCCTCTTTTCTGTTTATTGGTTCCTCTAACCATATGCTCAGATTTCTTCATATTTAGTTAACATTTTTGAATGTTTATTAAATATGATAGTTAATTTTCTATAGCAACTTAACTAGGCTTTGGCATGCCCACAGCTTTGGTAAACCTTTTCTTTTTCCAGCTTTGTCTATAGCAGCGTCTCCTGAAGAGACTGAAGTTCTGCTCACCACTGCAGGTACGTTCCTATTCCAGTCCTTGCACATAGCTGCTCCTGTCTGGAGTTTTCAGAGTCAAACCAGGACTTATACTCATGAGACACTCAACTCACAGACCTTCGCACTCACTGCATTATATCACTGGCTTCCCTTCTGGCTTGCAGAACACAAACTATGAGACTTCCTGAGCCTCCATAGGCCAGTCCTATAACACACACACACACACACACACACACACACACACACACACACACACTGCTTCCATTTCTCAAGAGACTGTTGAATATACCAGGAACTAGACACTTTCACATCCACTGCGTCATAGGATCTTTGAAACAAGCCTGAGGTGGACGGTATCATCCCTGTTTCTGAAGGTGAAAAGAGAGGTTCAGAGGGGTAGCTTGGCCAAGGCTGCAGAGAGAAGACATAGCTACAGCCAAGGACTTCTGGCTCAGTTCAAACATTCTCTTCATTACCAACATTTGCATGGCTCTTTTAAATCTCAAAGTACTTTCCCAGTTTACAAGAGAGATAAAATTAATGGTAAAAGTCCTTAATCTACAATCGAATATAGTTATCTTCCATCTCAAAACTCTATCTTAAGTCTCTTCCTCTGTTTAGAAAATTGTTCTTCTCATAAAGTAGAACCCACCTCTTGCTATTGGAACGAAAAGGATCAGCTTAGAACTGTTATGAAATATGGTAGCCACTCACCACACATGACCTCTAAGCATGTGAAAGGGGCTAGTGTCCATGTCAAAAGGATATTTGGACATATTGAGTTAAATGAAATATATTGTTAGGTGGCTAGAGAAACACTCCTGCAGTTAAGGGCTTATAATGTTCTTGCAGAGTTCACAGCGCCCATGCTGGGCAGCAGACAGCCATATGTACCTCCTCCAGCTCCAGGGGATCCAATGATCTCTTCCAACCTCCATGAGCACCGCACTTACGTGCCTAGCCCCTTCTCGTATGCACACAATTAAGATTTTTAAAGTATATGGTTACAATTTCACCTGTTATTTTTAAATATATTTTTATTGATTCTTTGAGAATTTTACACATGCATCCAATGTATTTTGATCATATTTACCCCTCAACTCCTCCCCCTAACTCTTCAGATCCATTCCCAAACCCCTCCAAACTTGGTGTCTTTTTGCTTTTTTAAAAGTAACACATCAAGTCCAATTTGTGCTGCCTTTATGCTCGTGGTGATGAGACCATCCACTGGAGCTTAGTTGCCCCACTGGGGGCCACACTCTAAAAGAAAAATGACACCCTTCTGAAGAAGCCATCAGCTGTCTGTCAACAGTCCCCACCTGGGGTCAGGGCTCATAGCTCCTCCCCACTCCAGCTGGACCGCTGACTGGGTGGAGCTTGTGCAGGTAATTACAGCCACTGTGAGCTCAGGAGTGCAGCTGCCCTGTGATGTCCAGAACACGCTGTTTTACGCTAGTCCCCCCAACTGGCTCTTACAGTCTTTCTCTCCCCCTTCCAGTGTTCCCCAAGCCTTGGCTTGAGGGTTCTCTTGTAATTTTTTTTTTTTAAAAAAGCCCTTTTTTAATGCAGCTCTTAAAAAAATCTAAAACTAAATATGTAGCTTACATTATATTTCTGTTATTTTTATTTTATGCTTTGTTTTTCGAGGCAGGGTTTCTCTGTGTAACAGACCTAGTTTGGAACTAGCTCTTGTAGACCAGGCTGGCCTTGAACTTGAACTCACAGAAATCTGCCTGCCTCTGCCTCCCAAGATTAAAGGTGTCCGCCACCACCGCCCGACAGCTTACATTATACGTCTGTTGGACAGCATGAACGTCACGGCTGAGATGTGACTGAACTGTGTCAATCACTTGTCCCCATTGTGGCTGAAAGCTGGTGCTAGGAGACAAGGTGACCTTCTGTTCCATTCCACCGGAGTAGCGACAGTGATCATTGCTGGGTCATGTTTCAGGGCCTTAATCGACCAGGAACAGCATTTAATGTCTAAATCATGAGGTAGCACAGTCTCAGTTTAGGTTTCGACATCCAACAGTGGCTGCAGGAGAGGTTTCGGGGACCCGTCGTGAGCATTGTTATGATTGTCGCACATGAACATCCTATAGGCCCTCAAGACCCGACTAAGAAACTCTTTTCCCGTGAGGGCTCTTTCTGAAGCTCCCTTCTCTGCCCTAGTTCACAGGCTCTTTCTTCCTTTCCGCAACAATGGCAAGACACAAGCCACACACTTGTCATCTGCTTGTGAGAGTCTCACGGCGACGTGCCACGTCTTCTCAGCCGCACTGTCTCCAGTGGTAAGAACTGTGTTCCCTGTGGTAAGAACCACGTGTTTCAGTTCATCCTTAGTATCTGTCAGACCCTCTTGGTGACGTCACTGAACTAAGCACTTGTTATCACTACAGATCTCTAAAGCAGGCAGGGAAATAACCATTATCCTTGTTTGTAGATAATGAAACTACTACTTAGTGACTAGCACGCAGGTTTGCAGCTGGTTTGCTGTCAAGAGGGAGCAGAAGTCACACTGCCTACTCTCTGTTCTTTATTCTGGGCTCTGCCACACTGATAAGATGGTGTCTTAGTTAGGGTATTTATTGCCGTGAAGATACCAGGACCATGGCAACTCTTATTTAAAAAACCATTTAATTGGGGTGACTTGCTTACAATTCCAGGTGTTCAGTCCATAATCATTATGACAGAAGGCATGACAGTGTTCAGGCAGATGTGGTGCTGAAGCTGAGAGTGCCACATCTTGTAGGCAACAGGAAGTTGACTGACAGTCACAATGAGGGGAGCTTGAGCAAAAGAGACCTCAAATTCCACACCCACAGCGACATACCCTTCCAACAAGGCCACACCTCCTAATGGCGCCACTCCCTTTAGGGTCCATTTTCTTCCAAACCACCACAAGATGGTGTGTTAATTTCCTAGGGCTACCATGATATCACAGGTTGGGCAGCACAAAACAGTGTATGTACTCATGGTTCCAAAGGATGGACATCAAGAATTGAGGTGTCAACAAAGCATGCTTCCTCTGAATGGTCCCCACAAATAAGATGACAGCCCGAACCCCAACTAGCAGATGTCTCCAGCCATCCCAAACAATGATATAATTGTGAGAAATTAATAGAGAAAGAGGTTGTTACTGTGATCCTGTAACTCTTCCAGAAGATTGCTTTGGGAATCTAAGGATTGGGAGACTAGATGGAGGAGGAGCCAGTCGAACACACTAAAGAAGTCTAAGAAGTGTAACTTGCACTTAGGATCTGATCCAGTCTTCAGGCACGTCTTAACATACACACAAAAAAATGTTTCTAATAAAAATACAAAGGTTAAAAAATGAAATTGGTAAAGTGAGTTCTGCTCTAGCTAAGAGGATGGACTGGCAGCAGTCTGCAGTCAGGACCTCAGTGGGAAAGCACAGGATGGGCGGCAGCTGCTCAGGTATCTGATGAAAGCTAAGGACAGAGGCAAGTCCAAATAAGCTGTTTCTAGATCTGTTTCCCTTCAAAGGCAAGGGCATGCCTGGGCTTTGGGTCAAGACTGTCTCCAAAAGTTTTCTTAGTCCAGTGACTTAATCTCTTTGTATCTGCCCGTGTTCAAAGTGAGAATGGCTACCTAGATGGGCTGTGGTAAAGAGAGAGGATCTACCACAGTACAAAAGACATACAATATACATCACATTTACTAAATCTTTCCTTTGTCCACCCCTACAAATACAGCCAATATAATTTCTACCTACTCCTCCATCCACCCTGACAAATATAAAAGGTGATTTACATTTAATTTTAAAACCCAGTAGGTGAAAAACAATATAACACAATTAGTTAGATTCAAATTCCCACATTCATTAATTCAACATTTACTGAGTAGCCACCCTTGCCAGTCATGGTGTTAAAAACAAAACATTTTCCCTCTTAGCGAGCTCACTGTTCAGCGAGGAGATGACAAGTAAACAATAAATATATAATTTAAAGACATAGCCAGACCCTGTGGCACATGTCTGTAATCCTAGCACTTGGGAAGTAGAAGGAAGATGATCACAGTGTATCTGAGGGCAGAGTGGATATGTGAGGCCCTTTCTCAAAAATAAAATAAAAACCGAAGGGCCAATTATGGTGGTATGTACCTGTAATACTGAGGAAGCTAAGGCAGGAGGATGACCAGTTCAAGGTCAACCAGGGTTACAGTGAAGTCGTGTTTCAAAACAAACAAAGGGGATGTTTTTCAAAAACATCCTTCGTGCCAAAGAAGAAATGACAAGGTGCAATGCTGATGGGTAGGAAGGCAGATTTAGTTAGTAAACATGACCCAGTGGCCTTTCTGAGGTGGCAATTAAACCCCAAACCTTGAAGGACAACAAGAAGTCAGACCTGTAAAAGGCAGGTGGAAGTTCTTGCAGCTGGTCAAATCCACATGTCTGAAGGCAGCCAGGCGCTAAGTGTTCGGAGTTGTTGTATTTGGGAGGTTCACAGATTAGAGAGACCATTCTGCCTAAGTCCCGCTTCCGACCGTGGCCCTGAACATTGCCTCCTCACCCCTTCCTCCACTGTCGCCACTCTCTAGTTTTTCTGCCCCCCTTCCCTCACAAACTCATTCCACCTGAAGCCCATTTTTCTGTCCCCCTGGAAGGCTCTGTCCCAGGATCTTCCCAAGGCATCTGTCAGTCAGTCTTAGGGCCATGTCACCTGTGGTAAGAGATTGTTCAACACTGTCCCACAGTGTTCATTCTGTTTCCTGGTTTGCTCTTGTCCTATTCCTTACCACTACCGGTTTTTGCCTATTCCTTCACAGTAGAGTGTGAATTCCACGAGTTTATATCCTGCATTGCTGTAACCCTAGAGCCAGGATCAGTTTCTATAAGTGACAGATACCCAAAGGATACTTTTTAAACACCCCAAGAAAATTATGATGGACAGGTAACTCAAGGTGAAGAGCTGATTGTTGTTTGAGACAAACTGAGAGGGAGTCCAGAATAAGTAGGTTTGGAATTAAAACGGGAGAGGAAGGCTGGAGGGGCACCTACAGAAGAAAAACTGGTTTTGTCTTCTCCATTGGGAAAGCTGACTCCCTTAGCGCTAGAATTCATTTTCAAATTTTTCTATCATCAGTACCTAGTCCAGGACCTGGCATTTGGTGAATGCTTGATAGGAACAGATGCTCACAGATAACCGTAGCGCGCGCGCACAAAAAGTCTACTAATTCGTGGTTTCAGCTTAGCTGGGAAAGGTGAGCAGGTTGGAGACTCAGGATTCCTGGTGCAGAGAACAGAAGAGACTAACCAAACCGCAGAGGCAGGGCATCGGCTGTTGCGGCTGCGCAGTCCAGTCCCTCGGCCCCGAACAGCGGAACGCCCGCCCGCCGCGCCCACCGCGCGTGCGCACTGCACGCTTCCCGCCTCCAGCAAGATGGCGAAGGCCCTGTCCTGAGTGGGCGGAGTGTGGCTGCCGGAAACCCGGCTGCCGCCTTCGGGGAGCTTCGGGCTAAGGCCCGGGAGCAGCGGACGGAGGCTGGCGCGATGCTGTTCCCGGGAAGCGCGGTCGGCTGCCGCTGAGGAAGCTGGAGCGAGGAGTTGCCTTCCCAGCGCCCCCTATGTACGCCTCCTCGCGCTCGGGGCCGGTCGCCGCTTTGCCCGCCTCGGTACCGCCCGTGACTCTCGGGGCCCGGAGCTCCGGCGGCGGCCGGGACCGAGTCCCGCGGGAGGGGAGGCGCCCGGGCGGCGCCCGTGCTTGCGGCTGCGGAACGAGCGTCTGGCAGGTGAGTACGGCTGCGCACGCCGGCGACTCCCACCCTGGCGACCGGCGCCGGAGCCCGGCGGCCCGGGGCCACCGCTCTCCTCCGGGCTGCACGTTCCTGGCCTGCCCGTCTTCGGCCTTCTGCTGGCCGCGGGCTCGCAGGCTCCCCGGCTTCCCCTCCCACACCGTGGGCAGGGGTCACCGTGGGTGGGAGGGTGACTCCTGCCGCCCTCGCACCTTTTCCTGGCTTTGCAGGCAGCCTCGCCCCTGCTTAGCAATTCTCCTTTCGCTCAAGGTGCGTGGGTCGTCCTGCCCGTTTCATTTGAGCCCAGCCAGCTTTCTTCCCTTGAAAACTTTTGAGCTCCGGGAAGATTATCTGAGCCTAGTTTGTGGAGTTACCGAGGAAAGCGTTGCTTGTTGTGCAGAGGCCGGTGGGATCCGTCCCCCTTGAGAAGGAAACGAGTCCCGGTAGACTGGGATGGTTTAGGCGTCTGACTCCTGCCTAGTGGAGCCTGCGATAGCAAAATGATTGTTCGCTTCTAAATCATCAATCTCTTTCGACATAGTCAGTCTTTGGTCTCCAGATGGAGGCGAGTTTTGTGAAGCGTTCGGTTTTGTAGATCCATTGAAAGAATTGGGGAGTGTTCCGTTCCTTTAAAAAAAATACCTTAGACATGTAAGATAACACATAATGGCACAAGAAAGGAGAAGTAGTTTATACTTTCTTTTACATTTTGTTTAGTTATTATTAGCCCACAGTGCGCATTGAAGCTTTGGAATCCCCAGTGTGCAAGCCCTTTGTTTTTTTTTTTTTTGTTTGTTTGTTTGTTTGTTTTTTAGAAAGGGCTGCTGCTCACACGTCTTGTATTCTCAGTTGTGACTAATGTTTAACAATGCATATAGCACCTGATAGTAGCTGTAACGGGGGTTTGTGCCAATCTCGGCTACCCCTCAAGGGTAATCGCGATTACTGTACGCAAAATTGTCCCGATTAATTTAGGGACCTTGCCAAAGCTTGCAAGTGCAAACTGCCCCATCACAGTGGCGGTGGAGGAAGTTGTCGGGGTGTTTGTCTCCTCTGTCTCGTTCCTTGGATATGTCAAGAGCCCCAAAGTGGGATTAAAAATACTTAGACTTTGCCCTTCGAGGCTGCAATACAGCGGGGCTTTGAATGCTAGTTCAGAAAACTGAGGTGTTAGCTCAGTGCTAGAATGCTTGACTCCATGTTTCATGCTCCAGGACTGTAAAAAAGAAAAATTTAAAATTTCACCATAGGATTGTCCACTTTAAAAGAAGAAATCTTTTTGAGTCTTCCCTCGTTTGTGACTGGTAGCCCTCACTCTTCCCCGCTAAAGACTGCGTGTTCTTAGGTCTTGGCTGTCACTCCTACGCTTTCATTTCCATTTGAAGGAATAAGAAGGAAGCTGGGGCTTCTAAACTCCAGTGGTTGAGAAAAATCTCAGCTGTTTGAGGCATACTTCCTCGATTTCCCAGATTCCCCCCCCCAATATTATCTCCCTATTTAATGCACATATTTCAGAGACAGAAATGTCTATCTTTGCAAGAGCAACCATCTCTCTTTATTTAGAACTGTCCATTATTACTGTCTGGAGGCCTTCTTCAGTCACTCCCTCTCTCTGCTATATATGTTTGTGTTTCTGCTGAGCTGCCAGGTACGACTCCAGGAGGCCATTCTGAATTACAAATTTTCCTTCAGAATTCTTTCATCCAAGGACTCTGATGTAGTCAGATAAATCCTTCAGTCTTGGTTTTGACTGGTGTTAAAACTGCTTAGCAGTGGGTGTGATCATATTACCACTTAGACTAGTCTGTATCTATAAAGTAGGATGAAATACTTAGCGTGCATGGTGGATACAGAGGGAGTTACTATGTGTTAAATGTCATCTGAGTGTTTGGCACATCCTCATCTTTCATTTCACTACGAAGTTACCATGAAAGTCACAGTGCTGTAGGGCCATCAAGATGGGTCGGCAGGTAAAGGCGCTTGCTGTGGAACCTAACAACTGGGTTAGACCCCCAGGACCCACATGGTTGAAGGAGATAACCAACTCTTGCACGTTGTCTTGTGACCTATATCACACATAGACACACAATAAATAAATGTAGTTTTTAAAAATCCTTTTTAAAAAAATCAGGTAATACTAAGCACCAAATCTATTCTGTTTCATCTTCAGTTTGCGTAGGCAATTTGTAAATTATATAGTGCTCTGTAGTAATGAACGACCTGTTCTTGGCATTCTGCACTGTCCTTCCTGGTTTCTACGAATGTCCTGCCCTCGCTCGGCTTCATTTTCTCTTACTCCTGCTATCAGCTAGGCTGCAGATAGGATTCTCAAACAGAGGTAATGCATTTGCCTCTTGTAATTGGCAGATACGTCCTTAGAAATGGCATGAAGTGTGGTTTGTTTAGCGGTCATACAATCAGTGCTGAAACTCCATCTTTCCTCTCTTTTCTCAACATCGTCCTCCTGTTTGAGTTCTTTGCACAGACCTGCTTCTCACCTAATAAGAAGATGACTAGATGCAATGTTCGTGTATGATCTTCATTTACTATCAGAGGAAGGTAGAAGGCTTCTCTTCTAGCCTTTCCCCAGAGTTCTCAGCTCTCCTGTGGTTGAACAAAACAGAAGGTCATGCTGCTAGGTCTGGAGCAGTATCTTTTTCTCTAGGGGTGGTAGTTAGGTAGGAGTGAATCCTGTCTAAAAATAAGGACTGGAGCTCAACATGAGTGGGGTGTGTGAAATGGGTCCTAAAAGGGTTGCTAATATCCTCAAGGCTTTGTATGTTCTTTGGTGTGTTTTCTTGGTGGCCATGCACATTTTTCTTTTGATATAAATGATTTTGTGTGGATATTTCTAATTTCTGGAGCTCCCCTTTCCACTTCCGCTGTTGACTGTGAACCCATCCCTATCTCAGATGTGCTGCCACAGTCCACGTGACACAAACCAAGTCAGTTTAGTCTGCATCCACCTGCATCTTGTGCTGTGCTCCAGTGTGCTTGCATGCTTGTATTTTCTTCCTTCTAGTTTCTCCCTTGGAGCACACTTCTCTCAGTCACCCAGTATTGAGCCTTACAGTCATACTGGTTCTTTCTCCACTGCCCATGAGTTGTCAGATCTTAAACAGATGTTAGTTAGGCTCCAAATTACAGAATACTTACTTGGTGTCTCACATAAAACAGATGATCAGAATTAGAGGATTTCATGGCTAGTCAGTTGTGCTGCACAGCGAGGTTTCAGGGATCATCTCTATAATTGACAAGTCCTAGTGTCCTAGTGCTGCCTCAGTTGGGTTTTCTATTGCTGTGAAGAGACACCATGACAACAGCAGCTCTTATAAAGGAAACATTTAATTGGGGTGGCTTGCTTACAGTTCAGAGGTCCTGTCTGTGGTGGGGAGCATAGCCATGTGCAGACTTGGTGCTGGAGGAGTAGCTGAGAGTCCTACATGTTGCAGGCAACAGGGAATGGTCTGAGTATCCCACTGAACAAAGCTTGAACAAAAGAGATGTCAAAGCCCACCCCACAGTGACAGTCTTCTCCAGCAAGGCCATGCCTCCTAACAGCGCCATTCCCTTTGGAGGCCATTTTCTTGCAAACCACTACGCGTACTAACTTTTGAACACACGCGTATCGCATCATAATTGTTCATGACTCTCTTTTTTCTCCAAGTACCATACCCACCAAAGATAAGTATGTCCTCTTATCTCTTAATTAGGCAAGTAAACCTTCCACAAAAGGTCTGTATCAATCAGGTATCTATCTTAATTGTAATAATACTTGGAAAGCCCAGTTATGGCATTTAAGTATAAGAAGAGGCTGAAGAGAAAGTGGCATTTGGTGTCAGTGACATATTTCTGCAGTGTTCTATGGAGAAGTAAGCTTTACAAAGAGAATTGCAAACTAACAGTAGGCAGCGTAAAGCGCTGTTTGCCAATGCACTGTCATACACCATACATGGCTTTTTGCCAAACATTTTGATAATCATAAGTAACTTTCTAAAGTGGTTTCTTATATAAAATTTGTAAGATTTGAGTGGTAGATTAGAATATTGGATTCTTTTAAAGTTGGTATGATATTAAATGCATTTAAGCATACCTGGTGGGGCCTCTGTCTGAACCAGATATAAGCAATTATGAAACAGATTTGTGGTTCCTTTTCAGGTAAAGCATTTGGAAATTCAGGGAACATTTTTGGTTGTCACAGTAACTGTCAAGTCTCACTAGCAATTAGAGAGTAGAGGTCAGATACACTAAGTAGTCTGTGATGTTTGAAATGACCAGTCTCACAAAACAGTCATACCTTAAAGCGCCACTACATACACACTGAGATTAGCAAGTGTTTTGCCTTTTAGAAGAATTCACAATGATCTACTTATTGTCTTATATTGTAAATGACAGGACAACAAATTCAAACTGATTTTCAAAAAGCAGTGATTAGATCTTGTGTTAAATATTAGCTCAGGCATCATTCAGTGGCTCCCATGAAAGGAAGGACTTGGCTCCTTTGTTCTGATTTGCTCTGCTGTCTCATTTCCCTTAATTCTGGTTTCATTCTTAGGCCTGCCTCAGGGTAGCAAATTACTGTAGCACTTTCAGACTTAATGTCCACATTTCACATACAAAGTAAGATGAATCAATCACTGTTATATTCGATGTTGTATTGGTTTTGAGTATCACTGCTCCTGGCCTTCTCTAAGCACCTGTTCCCACAAAGTTTATTAGTCTTTCTGTCTTGGTACAACTTTGCAGACTGTGTCTTCATACTCTGTTTTTTCTCTCTCATGCTCTATTCTCCCTTATCTTTATGTTCTTAAATTCTGTCTAGATTATTTAATGGGTTAGTGGTTTGACCGTATATAGAATAATTTTATACTTAGCACAAAGATAGGTTGTGGGGAAAGCAGAGAAACGGAAGGTCCCGCCTCTGTATTCCTTCAACAGCTTTTTTGAGCCCTGAAGTATGTGCATTGTACATGCCACCAAGCATGTGTATGATGTTCTTGTAATTCATTCTTTGGCATCCAAGAAAGATTTGATTTTGGACCTTCCATGGATGACCAAGACTCTTAAATAAGTATGATAGTATTTGCATATAATCTGTACATCCTCCCAAATACTTTAAATCATCTTTAGATTGCTAATAATGCAAATTTAACATCCCTTGATACGAACAACTGAAATCTGAAAAGCTCTAAAATACTAATTTTTTTGAGCATCAACATGACAGGTGGAAAATTCCACTTACAACCTCATCTGACAAGTCACAGTCAAAATGTGGGCACATTAAAAATATATATACTATCTGAAGTTAAATGAACAAGGTGTCTGTATGCAACATAAATGAGTTTTATGTTTAGACTTAACATTCCTAGGATAGCTCATGCATATGCATGTTTTCTTAGCAAATCTAAACACAAATACCACTCATGTAACAAGTGTTTTAGGTAAAGTTCTTATCTGGATCTGCAGGGCTCTGGGTTTGATTTCCAGCACCCCAGAAAACAAAGCAAACAAAACCCAACTATTTTTGAGGCCCTGCTGTGTAAGCGGGCTGGTAAGAACGGAGAATCAAATAGCCTGTGCTCTCTCTGAGCTTACATTTTAGAAGAGAATATAGACAACAAAGAATGTGCATCTGTGCGCAGGTCATGTTTAGGCTTTGAAGTAAATAAAATAATAAATAGGTAATAAAGCTCATTGCTCTAGATAGGTTGGGAAAGGACTTGAGTTAACAAAGTATTGGTAAAAGTCACGAAAGGATCTACTGAGGTGAGATGGTCTGTGTTGTCCTTGTCAGGATTTCAAATCACTGTTACACTAACTTTGTAAAATAAATAGACCCTCATTTCTGCTCTGCACAATCTGTTGGAATTATTTCTTCCTTGAATGTTTGTTTTAATCCAGCAGAGAAAACATCAGGGCTGTGGGGGTGTTTTTCTTTGTGGAAAGGTTTTTACTAAAGGTTTTACTAATTAAATTTCTCTTTTCTCTCTTTCTCTTCCCTTCTTTCCTCTCCTTACTGGGGATCGAACCCAGTGCTTTATACAGACTAGGTAAGCTCTACCACTGAGCTGTACCCCTGTCCTTGGTTCCTCATCTGTGTGCACAGGTGAATGTGGAGGTCAGAAGTTGGCCCCTGGCATCTGTCTGGGGTCTTCTGCCTTGGTTGAGACAGGATCTCACTGGGACCTGAGCTCCAGAGGGCTTCCTATTAGCCTAGGCTGGCACCCAGTGAGCCTCACCATCACCATCGTCTTGCTGGACAAGTTCTTTACCAACTGAGCCATCTCAGTCACTGTTACTGTTTTCTTCCACCATCAGTATTGTTTAGCGTAATGCATGTATTTACTGGTTTTAGGTTTCCCATAAACGTCTATTTAGGATCCTTTTTATTTATCTTAAAGAATCTGAAACACATCCTTTAGAATGTCCTCCTGTCTCCCTGAAAAGGTTTTACTTTTCCATTCTTGAAGGATGTTTTTACTACAGAATGCTAGGTTAGCAGTTACTTGTTAGAATATGTTCTAGATTGATTGTTGCTTTATGTCGGCTCATTCTCTTTATTGTTATTATTATTATTTAAATGTTTTCAAAGACAGGGTTTCTCTGTAGCTTTGGAGCCTGTCCTGGAATTCACTCTCTAGACCAGCCTGACCTCGAACTCACAGAAATCCACCTGCCTCTGCCTCTGCCTTCTGAGTGCTCGAATTAAACGTGTGCAGCACCACAGCTGGCTGACACGGTGACTCTAAAATTTTAAAATCATTTTGTCATATTCCTTTGAAGGAAGGAAAACTTTTTAACATTGTCTCCTGCTCTATCATCAGTGATTCGGCTTTGGGCTTCATGAATGTATGGATCCATTCTTATCAGTGCCACACATTGGTCAGCCAGAGGCCTTCAAGTACCACCTTTACCTCAGTATTCGCTTTGGCCCTTAGCAGGGTTCTGCAGTAATATGTGCAGATCTTCCTGCCTCTCGTGTGCCCTGATCCCTCCTATGTTGTCTTAAGGCTTCATCCTTAAAGTTCCTATTTTATTCACCTATATCTATTATTTGGTTACTCATCAAGTAAGTGCTTAATTTAGGTTATTTTACAGCCTCAATATTTTTTCAAATCTCTATTTTTTTTATCCTTTGCAGTTACACACACGTAAGTTTAACTGCTAACTTCTTAAGTAAAATATAATTAGAAAATTATAATCTAACTCCAATATTTGTAAATTTCTGTGAATCTGTTGGAGAAATAATTTGTTGTATAAGATAATGCTAACATTTTTATGAAGGTTTTTATTTGGTGTCATCAAGAGTCTGGGACTTATAAAATCACCTTCATCAATTTCACATTGTTAACTTTATGTGTGGCACCAGAGTTCATATTTCTGTTATGATTTTGTAGTGATAAGAGCGGCAGGGCTGCGTCCCCGGCACCCTGCTGCCCGCATGGCTAGCTTATGCCCCGAAATAATTACACAGAAACTGTATTCTTTTTTTTTTTTAAAGATTTATTTATTTATTATGTATACAACATTCTGCCTCTGCCTGCATGCCAGAGGAGGGCGCCAGATGTCAGTACAAATGGTTGTGAGCCACCATGTGGTTGCTGGGAATTGAACTCAGGACCTCTGGAAGAGCAGCCAGTGCTCTTAACCTCTGAGCCATCTCTTCAGCCCCAACTGTATTCTTTTAAACACTGCCTGGCCCTTTTTTTTCTAGCCTCTTATTGGCTAGCTCTTACATATCGATCTAACCCATTTCTAATATCCCTGTAACACCACAAGGTGTCTTACCAGGGAAGATCTTAACCTGCGTCTGTGTCCGGTAGGAGAATCATGGCGACTCCTTGACTCAGCTTCTTTCTCCCATCATTCTGTTCTGTTTACTCCACCCACCTAAGGGTTGGCCTATCAAGGGGCCTAGGCAGTTTCTTTATTAATAAGAAATCACTCCCACATCATGATTTGAATGAGGGGAGTGTCCTGCAAAGGTCCATGTGTGGCAAAGGCGTGGTCCCAAGGTACTGTTAGGAGGTCAGCTGTGAGATGTTGGTGTTGATGCCACTTTGCTTTTTGGGTCATAAGATGAGCTGCTTCCTTTACTGTCCATGCACTATCTGTGCTGCTCTCTAGAGTCATAAAGTGGTGGGACCGCTAGGTTATCTTGTATCTGTTTGTGTTAATTACTCAGGTATTTGTTGGAATGAAAAACACAATATGGTCTCTTGTCTTATTCTTCAAATGAAGGGCCCATGAAAACCTCAGGCGAAGGCAAAGAGGTTTTTACTATAGTTGGCACCTCGTCTGGGACTCTGTTTGGTTCCCCATCTTTGAAGTGCAGGCAGCATTAAATGTTTATTCTCAGCACTCAGGAGGCAGAAGCAGGCAGATCTCCGTTGAGTTCGAGGCCAGCCTTGTATACAAGACAGGCTCCAAAGCTACTGAGAAACCCTGTTTTGAATCCCCCCAAAAAAGATTATTTAATATCTCACTTTTAAAATTATTTTCAGAGATAGTTGGTCTGAAATGCCTGATACACCATTTCTACAAGTAGAAGTCCAGACATTTGACAACTTGTCCAAAGAAGACTAAACATTCCTGTGTTAGTGTGCTACTCATTTGTGTTAATGTCTCTTTGTAGCATAAATGAGAGACCCGAGAAACGTAAAAATTAACGTGAAGTTGTTTCGTAATACCACTTTTTTTTTTTTTTAAGACAGTGTCTGCATAGCCCTGGCTGCCTGTAGCTCATAGAGACCCACCTGCCTCTGGAATTAGAGGCCTGAGCCACCTCCTCCCTGCTCTAAAATGTATTATTTGCCAGGCTAGTTCCTGTTACCTGTGGGAAGGGAGGCGGGATATTACATCTGATTGTGTGTCGCTGGAGCAGGCATGGTCCTTTTGACCTGGCAGGATGTAATCTTACATTGTAAAGTAGGATTCTACAAGTTTGCAAAGGACATGAATTGAGTTGACAAGGTCTGCAAACAAATTGTCCTATAATGGTTGTGCTAGAAGTTGAGTTTATTTTCAGTAATTAATGTGAGAATTCTTAAGTCATGTAGATGTTGTGATTTTTTTAAATTACATGTATTTATCTTGGAGTGTGAGTGTACGTCTTGGTCATAGCATGCATGTAGTGATACTTTGTGTTTTAACAAATGAAGCTTGCCTGAAGATCAGAGAAGCAGAGCTGCCAGTCACTAGAGTTCTTTTACCAGTACCAATGCTCAGTCTGAAGGTGCAATCCTGTCCTCAGACTGCATCTGTCTTCACCAAACCTCAGCCTGCACTGAGCTCCCAGCTCTTCCCACCTTGTATTCCTCTCTCTGCCCAGCCTTAGCACTCCTGTCTCCACCTCCCTAGTACTGGGATTAAAGGGTTGGGATCACCTTTGTGTGAGCTCTGTTTCTCTTTTAGAGGGATTCAATCTTGTGTAGCCCAGGGTGGCCTTGAACTAACAGAGGTTCTCTGTGTCTTCCAAGTCCTGGAACTAAAGGTGTGTGCCACCACTCCCTGGCCTCTGGTGGCTTAGCTCTGCACTCTGATCTTCAGGCAAGCTTTATTTGTTAAAAACACAAACAAAATATCACTGCACAAGCATATGGAGGTCCAAGAATTGCTTGGGGGCATCAGTCCTCTCCTCCCACCATGCGTGTCCCTGGGATCAAACTCAGGTGGATGTAAGCCCCTTTACCCACGGAGGCATCTTGGCATCCCTGGGGGTTGTGAATTTCTTTTTCAGGGATAAAATAAGAGTTTTAAATCTTAACACATCTATAAAAATGCATAATTTGTATTTGGATTTATTTAATTAAAAATGGAAGTCAAACTTTCAGTTTAGAAATTCTAGGCTTGCTGGGCAGTGGGCACATGGCTTTAATCCCAGCATTCCGGAGGGATTGGCAGGTGGATCTCTGTGAGTTTGAAGCCAGCCTGATCTTCAGAGCTAGTTCCAGGACAACTGGGGCTGTTACACAGAGAAACCCTGTCTCGAAAAACCAACCAAAAAGAAAAAAGAAATTGTCAACTTCACATTGGTTGGCAGTCTTCCTTGTTTAAAAAGTTATGCTGGGAATTTAGAATAACATTCATATTTTATAGTTATTTGACTTGATATTCTTCATAGCCTTTAGCATGAGATGCCATCCATTTCTGCCATTAAATTGATGCATCAAAAAAAAAAAAATACAGAAACAGCCCTCTTGGAAGGAAGCTTAGAATTTCTGAATTTTGCCTTATTCTTTTTCTTATCTGCCAAATGGGTATACTAACTTGAAGATCCGTGTTGATTATGGTGCCTTTGCTTCCTGTTTGTTTCCGATTTGTTCACTTGCATTCAGAACACTGGGTGATAACTTGGAATTGCTCTGTGCTTGGCCATCTTACCCACCTATTTACACTGTGTGAAGTCAGTGCCTTTGTTATTGTTCCTGACGTGCCTCTCTGCCCTATCCCACTTGCTAGGCACAGCAAGATGATGATTCTCAGTGTCTTTTAATATCCGTTCAAAGGGTAATGCACCTTGGTTACTTACGTCTTCGTTGCCAGCGCAGTTAATTTTAGACCTCATGAATTAGTGAGTGTGTTTAATTTCTTAAAGTTTGCTACCTGACTGAATTCAGGTGTGAGTCAGTCTCACCCTTCAGTCTTGGCAGCTGTTACTTTCCAGGCTGTTCCTTGGCCTGGCCTGCCACACAGGTTGAGTATTCCTTATCCAGAATGCTTGAGACTAGAAGCATTTTGGATTTTTGTCTTTCTTGGACTTTGCAATACTTGTATGTGCATAATTTGAGGATGGGACTCAAGTCCAAACATGAATCAGTTTATATTTCTCATATACCTCAAGGTGTGTGTATATATGTACATACACATACATTCTTCTGGTTGTGCTGGGACCAAACCCCAGGCCTAATACCGTGTTATGAGTGTACATACACTGAGCTATGTATTTTGTACATTAGTACATCAGTTTGTATTTTGACTGTGACCTGTTACATGAGACCAAGTATTAATTTCCCAAGTCATGTTGGCACTTAAAAAAGTACTGGATTTATGGAAAGTTGGATTTGTGGTTTTCAGATTGTTCAACTTGTATATTTTCTAAAGATTTTTACTTAAACAGTAAAGCAGCAGTTATGTTAGATTAAGTACCTCAGAAAAGGAACAGATGATACTATTACTCTATCATAGCATTTAAGGTATTTAATTAGGGATCCTGTTATCTTATTTTCAAAATCTTGTCATGCTTGACTGACAAGGATAATGCTCACTTTTCCTGTTACATTCTTTTGTAAACACTGGAGTGTGGTTTTAACCTTATTTAATTAACCAGTGACAGTCTACCCACTTCATCCTTTTAAATTCTCTGTCTGCTCTAGTTTAAGTTCAGAAAAAATCTGATGTATTTTATAGTATTCTGGTTGTCTTTCAATAGTTTCTTACTTCAAACACATTTCTCCTGTGTTTTCTGTAACATTAATGTACATATTGACAGCAATTAAGAATATATTATCTAGCTAGGCGGTAGTGGCACATGCCTTTATTTCCAGCACTCTGGAGTCAGGGACAGGCCAGTTCAAGGACAGTCAGGTTTGCAGAGGGAGTTCCGGGACAGTCTCCAAAACTACATAGAGAAACCCTGTCTTGAAAAACAACAANTATATATATCCATTGAAGCAAATTTAAGGATTGGAAAGTGTTATAGTGGACAAAACTCTTAAAATTGTTATTACTTAAATACTTTGTTCATTTAATTTTTTGGGTATGTGTCTGAAGTGTATGTAAGTTTTCAGGAGCCTGAGGTGGTCAGAAGAGGGATCAGAGCCCCTGATTTAGGATAGAATTAGATAGATCTCTGACAGAAAGTTACTGTAGTCAATAACTTGTTGACTAAATATTGTAAGTATGTTGAGGACTGAACGTGAAAGAATAGCTTTCCACCTTCTGTAACAGGTGTTCAGCATCACTTTGTTTGTTTGTTTGTTTCAGACAGGGTTTTTCTGTGTTACAGCTCTGGCTGTCCTAGAACTCTCTAGTAAACCAGACTGGCCTCAAACTCACCAGAGGCCTCAAACCTGCCTCTGTCTCCCTAGTGCTGGGATTTTACTGAGTTGCAAATTAAAATGTTTTATTTGTCTTATACTGGCTGTTAAAGGCCCTATGATTATTGTAGCAGAGGCTTCCAGTTTATTACTTTGAGTATTTTATGCAATTTAATTCTTTCCTAGTAGATGTATACTCACTGTTTGTCATTTTTATTGAAATTAAGCACTCACCATTGGTATAAGAATATTTTGATGATAAATATATTCTTTATTTACATGAGAATTACTTGCCTTTGGTTCTTAGAGAATGGAAACCTGGACTCAAATTTGGCAGCTGTCTTAGTATTCTATTGCTGTGAAGAGACACCATGGCCACAGCAACTCTTATAAAAGAAAGCATTTAATTGGGGCGGTTTTCAGAGGGTCATGCAGGGAACTTGGCAGCAAAAAGCATGGTGCTGAAGAGGTAGCTAAGAGTTCTGGATCTGGATCTGCAGGCAGCAGGAAGAGAGAGACACTGGACCTGACTCAGGCTTTTGAAACCTCAAAGCTCACCCCCAGTGATACACTTCCTCCAACAATGTCACACCTACTCCAGCAAGGTCACACCTCCTAATCCTTCTCAAGTAGTGCCACTTTCTAAGCATTCAAATACATGAGCTATGGGACATTCTTATTCAAACACAACAGTAGTTTTAATTAGGTTAGGACAAAGTATTGACTTCTGCCTGATTGATTTACTTGCAAAGCTACAATATAAAAGCATACCATATTTTATGCTTCTTAAATGTATTTCCTGACGTAATATATGGAACCCCTCTTTCAGGTAACTTTTCTATAAAAGAGCTAGACACAGACATTTAAAACTCAGATCACACTTAGATTAGCCAACATAGATCATTTCTTGTTATATTACCCTTGGATGTTTCCAGAATTGTAACACTTGCTTATTGACCTTAAACCTTATAATAGTTACCCCCCGCCACACACACACACCAACCCACCAAGATACACAATGATGGAAACTTGTCTAGCAGGTACAAGGCCCTGTGTTCAACCCCTAGCACTAGGAAGGAGGGGGGGTAATGAATATGATTTCAGATTAAAAGCTAACTAAAGTAACTTGAAGCTCCTCCCACTGAGTATGTACACATGTTACTATGTGGTGGTGCACATATGTGCGTGTGGAGATGATGATAGCCTCAGTTGCCATTTCTCAGATGCCATCAGTGACTTGAAGCTTGCCAAATAGGCTAGCTTGGCAGGACAGTGGGTTTCAGGGACCCACTTGACCTGTCTCTCCACCAGCTGGGATTACAAGCACATCACCATACCCAGCTTTTTAGATGTGGGTTCTGGGGTAAGATAAGCACTCTACCAATTATGCCATCTCCCCCAGTTAGCGCTATTCCCATTCTAAACATAAAAGAATTCATCTTTGTCAAGAGACAGACTTCAGGCTTTTTTTTTTTTGTATTTGAATAGATATTGCATGCATGCAATACACATTTGAAAACTGCAAGTATGTGCCTATAAAATAAAAGTAAATCTCTACTTGCTTCCTAACTATCCACAGAAGCAGAGGAAATCAGTTCTGTCTACCTTTTCAAGTTATCCCACAGACTATGAGTATTCTTTTGGAAGGCAGAAATTATATTATTAGAACATTAGCATTCAGGAATTGATGTACTTCAGATTTTCATTGATAACTTTTTTGCACTACAACAAACACCATGAAACAGATGATTGAAGACAGTCTCTGCTCACATAGCATTTCTCTTGGAAATCTGACTGGCTTGGAGTTTAAAAGTGGCCCCATAGAGGTAACAGAAAGATCTGGCTGGGGCAGCTCAGTTGCTAGCTATATAGGCGGCCATTATAAGGAATTTGCATTGGGAATTAATTACCAGTGTAATTGCTAATTGCTTACCCACATAAGCAGTTTTTGTCAATGTGGCTGGAGCTAGGAAATTCACTTCCGAGTTCACTTGCTCACTTACCTGATTGGCAGGTTGGTGTTGGTCTGGGCCCTTAATGTTGGCTTCTCTGCAGGGTTACTGAAGTATCCTCAGGACACTATGACTGGTTCCAGAGTAAGCAGTCAAGAGAGACCAGAGCAGGAGCTATTATGTATAGATATCATATATTATAGATCTTTACTGTCTATTGATCGAGATACCAGTCTCTTCTAGGAAAATCCCATCGGTACACTCAAAAATAATACCAGATATTTGGGTATCCTCTAGCTCAGTCAAGTTGACACATAAGATTAGCCATTATAAAGATGTGAATTTTAACTATATTCTCTATAAATTTAAAATGCTGTGATAATTATGCTGCTAGATTAGTGTGGAAGAATAAGGCTGCCACACTATAAAATGGAATTGGGAGAAAATTATTATTATCCAAAGAAACTTTTGATGGGCTGGGGAGGGGTGAGTGTCAGTATAGTACTGACCACACAAACATCAGGATCTGAGCTGAGATTCTCCGGCAGCAGTGTAGAAAGCCAGACTTGGCAGTGTGCACCTGTAATCCTCACGCTGTGAGGAGATGCAGAGCATCCTTGGCGAGCTCCAGGTTCAGTGAGAGACCCTGTCTCAAAAAATAAGGTGAGGAGTTGAAGAAGGTATTGAACATTAACTGTGGCCTTCAAACACATGTGCACACACATATGCACACCCAAAGTAATTTTTAGAGAAGAACTTGAAATATCCAGTTGTAAGAGGGTGTGATGACAGGAAAGACTGAATCACGTGTTTATTTCGTTCATGTTTCATGCAGCTGAGTGAAATATCATATTGAGTATTCAGGGGATAAGGTTAAGATAGAAACGCCAATTTGAGATTTAGTGTAACATAGTTTGGTATTCTTTGAAAGAAGTTTAAGATCAAGGAGGGATTTGTAAAGATTAGTAATACTAGGGTGTGTGTGAGATTGAGCCAATAGGAAAGGAGAGGCTGATTTGGGAGAAAAGACTAGCCAGATGAAGAGTAGTTGTAGTTTTTCTCAGGTGTGGACCATTTATGGGGCAAGGGAACTTAAGAGGGAGGGCAGCCCACACTCACGGCCATGGGACAGAACTCATGCCTGGAATCGCAGCACTTGATAGGCTGGGGGTGGGGGCAATTTTGATGAGAAAAGAACTGGAACAAAAGGAAAAAAAAACAGGAGTAGGCAGTGTGGTGATGATGAGGTTCCAGTCTCCACCCACTATTGCCAGCTGCATACTGTCTGGGGCGTGCTGGAGTGTGCACGAGTTGGAAGGTTGACTTCTAGTTGTTGGCAGTAAGAATTCACCAAGTCAGAGCAGAGTGGGAAAGAGGCTGGCTATTTATATGCTAGTGGCCCTTTTTTGTTTGCTTGTTCCTAACATATACATGGTTGGTCAGTGTTTAACTCTAGTCAGGGACAAGCTTTGTAGGGTCACAGCTCTGTGTTGGAAATTCATGTCACCATTTCTGTAATGCCCACCAGACCTAGCTTGTTCCCCCACAGCTAGGACTGGTACTTTCATTGGTCCAACTGCCTAGTTACTTCTTGCTCATTCTCTTGTAAGCAGCCCAGTAAACTCACTGGTACAACCTAGCTGAGCTTGGGTGGAATCTTTGGTCTGAATCTGGATAAAAGAGTCATTTATTTATGTCTCTCCAGGAAAAGATATGCTTCAGATACCATTACAAATGTGTGTAATGTCTGGAAGATTATATAAGTAGTTTTTCCTCCAATAACTTTTTATTGTTAAATAATTATATTAATTCTTGAGAATTTTATACAATATATTTTGAACATGTTTGTTCCCCTCAACCTTTCCATCCCTTCTCACCCACCTGTGTTATTGCTTCTTTCTTTTCTTCTTCCTCTGTAGTGAGATTTCATTTATATTTTAATGAATAAAGCTTACCTGAAGATTAGAGAATAAAACAACCCTACTGGTCAACCTTACAGACCAGGTAATGGTGCACACCTTTAATCCCAGCTCTAGAGAGGACTATAAGACAGGAAGAGACAGCTCTTAGACACAGTCTCATTCTGAGATTCTGGAAGGCAGGATCACCATTTCAGACTGAAGTAGAGGTAAAGAGCCTGTGGATGACTGTTTTCCTTTCCTTTCCCCTTTCCCCTTTCCTTTTTTCAAGACAGGGTTTCTCTGTGTATCTCTGACTGTCCTGGAACTCACTCTGTAGACCATACTGGCCTCAAACTCAGAGAGATCTGCCTGCCTCTGCCTTCCTGAGTGCTGGGATTAAAGGTGTGTACCACCATGACTCAGCTGCTGTTTTGCTTTTCTGACCTTCAGTCTGAACCCCAGTATTTGTCTCTTGGTTTTTATTAATAATGTCACATTTCTCCATCAAGGCCAGCTTGTGCTACCCTGCTGGTATTAGGATTGGGGCATGCTCTGGTGTGTGATCAGCCCAATGGGTCACATTATTAAAAAACAAATAACTGACTCTCTCTCTCTCCCAGTAGCCATCAGATGTTACTAGCTCCTCAGCTGCTAGTGGTGGGATCTCTCTCTCTCTCTCTCTCTCTCTCTCTCTCTCTCTCTCTCTCTCTCTCACACACACACACACACACACAGTGTGCACGTGCTCTCTGTTGGGATTTTGTTTGGCTAGAGCGTGTGCAGGTCTGTGCATGCTGTTACAGTTGTTATGAGTGCATATGTGCCCTGTTGTGCCTGGAAAGCTAATTGCTTTTATATTCTCAGTGAAGTTGGTCGTTAACTGAGCCTATCATAAGGAGTAAAAATAGATTTGTTACAGGTTTGAGGAGACATGCAAAGCTCAGAGTAGGAAATAGAGTCGTCCTTCTAGGCCAGTGTTGACTCTCCTTTCATGTCTGTAGTTATAAATGTAAAGCGAAGTAGCCAGTGCTGTTCCTGAGCAGTGTGAGTGCCACTGCCACTTCCTTCTGTTGCCCAGGCTAAAGAACTACTTCCTTTGTGCTTTCAGAGTTTACAAATGACTTATTGTTCTCAGGGCCAGAATAGAGTTACTTGTTTGTTTGTTTGGTTTCCCCTATTTTAGAAGGTAGAGGGAAAATGCCAGGCCTCCCACATGTAGGCTGATGAGATTTTATGTAGTCTCAAGTTCAGCTAGGTTGGTTATCACTTCAGCGGATCTCTCTCTCTGTCTCTCTCTCTCTCTCTGTAAAAAGAACTTTGTATTCTCAGCCATGGAGAGCACTTGGAAAGGTGCCCTTTTCTGCCCCACCTGTTTTATTGAACAATTTTGTTTTGTTTTAATAGCAGAACTTTGGGGAAATGTTAAGAAAAGGCACTTTTCATACTATCAGAGGTATAGGATAGTTTAAGATCAAGAGACTTTTTGATAGTTGTTATTAGTTGGGAAAGGTATTTGAATGTGAAATGAAATTTAGTACAATTCTTGAATCTTGCTTTTGGCTTCTATAAAAGAACCTATGTAGTGTTTCAATAAATTCTACCTGACTTTGGATACCTTTACAAAATACATTTTAAAAGACGTAGAAAATGAATGTTTCTGTTTTAAAAACATTAGTCTGGATGGGGAGTGTACTTTAATGGTAGAAAACATGTCTAGCATTTAGAAGCAGCCAGTCCCCAGCACCAAGAAAGGCCACAGTACCTGATGTGAAAGAGGGTTCGCATATACTAGGTGCATTGGATTCATTCATCCTCGTCTCTCTGGAATGTAATATTAAACACTCATATGAACCCATTTGCTAGTAACCATTCTTGCCCTGGAATGAAATGAAATCCTCACGTTAAGTACTACCTTTAGTAGTCCGGAAACCCAGCGTCTCCTACTCTAAGTGACACTGGCCTGTTACATTAGGGGAGGTTTAGAATTTGTTTTCCATTTAGCAAGCTTGGATCATTTGGCCTATAATGACAAGAAATATTAATGAGAAATTTTAATCCTGCTTTACTACGATGAATAGTCTCTCAAAAACACATCTCTGTGTGCTCTTCACTCTCAAATAGCCCCTTCCTTTGTATTCATGTCAGATAGACAGAAGATGGACGGAGGGAGGGAGGGAGGGAGGGAGGGAGGGAGGGAGGGAGGGAGATAGATAGATAGATAGATAGATAGATAGATAGATAGATAGATAGATAGATTTTACATGAGAGGAAACATTTGCCTTCCCTTACTACTCTTCCGTCTCAAATAATCTGCCTTTTTTGTTGGGGGAGAGGTATCAAGACAAGGTTTCTTTGTGTAGTAACCCTGGCTGTCCTAGAACTTGCTCTGCAGACCAGGTTGGCCTCAAACTGTCTGCCTCTGCCTCTTGAGTGCTGGAATTAAAGTCATGCTATAATTTGCCTTTTTATGTCATATCCCCCCCCCTCTCTCTCACACACACACACATTCTCTCTCTCTCTTTCTGCCTCACACTCTCTCTTTCCTTTTCTCTCTCCTCTCTCCCCTACACACACAAACACAAGCTCTCTGTACTTTACTAACATGAGAGAAAACAAAGTATTTGTCAGTCTGACTTCTCTTTATGTGATGATCTTGAGTTCTTCTACCCATTTCTCCACAAATGAAACAATTTTTTTTCCCTATGGCCAAATAAAACTCCATTGTATGTTTACGACATTTATCTATAGGTGGACAGTTAGACTGATTCCATATCTGTTGTGAATATTATAACAGTAAACATCAATGTTCAAGTATCTTGGTGGTATGCTGACTCAGGTTGCTTTGGGTGTGTACCCAAGAGTGGTATAGCTAAGTCCTTTGATGATACTAGTTTTAATTATTTTTGAGAAACCTCCATGCTGGTTTCTGTCGTGACTGTTCAGTCTCATCGGCAGTGTGTTCCATTGCATTCCCACATCTTCACTAGCATGTATCGTTGATTCCTTGGCATTCTGACTAGAGTGAGATATAACTTTGGTTTAGTTTGTATGTGGTGGGGGTGTTGTGGGCCGGTGCATATGGAGGCCAGAGGTCAAGCATCTTCTGTCTTTCCTTCCTCCCTCAACCCCCCTCCCACCTTTTTTATTTTATGACACAGGGTCTCACTGAACCCGGGACTTGCCAAGTCAGCTAGATTGATCAGTCAAGGAAGCCCCTGGGCTCCTCCCGTATACTTTGCAACACTGGGATTTTCGGCCTGAACTCAGCTTTTTAGTGTGGATATCCAAACCCAGGGTCTGGGTCTTGTGCAGTTAGGTGCTCTACCTGTGGAGCCTTCTCCCCGGATCTACGTGGAATTTTTAGTTGCCTTTTCCAGGATGTTTTGAAAAACAAACAAAAACAAAAAATAAAGAATTTACTTGCTTACACACAAATTGATGTGGGAGTGATTTCTTATTAATAAAGAAACTGCCTAGGCCCCTTGATAAGGCCCACCCTTAGGTGGGTGGAGAAAACAGAAGAGAATTCTGGGAGAAAGAAGCTTAGTGGAGGAGTCGCCATGATTCTCCCGCTCCAGACAGTCGCAGGTTAAGATCCTCCCTGGTAAGCCAGCTCGTGGGCTACACAGAATATTAGAAATGGGTTAGAACAATATGTAAGAGCTAGCCAATAAGAAGCTGGAACTAGCCGGGCCAGGCAGTGTTTGAAGGAATACAGTTTCCATGTAATTATTTCGGGCATAAGCTAGCCATGCGGGCGGCCGGGTGCGGGGGACGCAGCCCCGCCGCTCCTATTTCAACAACAAATTTAAAAGTTGATAAATAAAATTCCTATGGCAGTCCATAGAGCATTCCTATAAACATGTTCTTCCAGTTGAAAATACTTTTGACCATTACACCTGGCTGTAATTTTATGGCTGTAATTTCTCATTAGTTTCCCTTTTGAGTAGGAAGAGACACTAGTCCCGTTGCTTTTTGAAGACTTTGCTCTTGCCATATATTCCTCCTTATTTGAGATACTTATTCCATTGTCTGTAGAATAAAGTTTAAAATTTTGAGCTAACAGGTAAGATCAGACGCTTTGCCCCAGCATCCTTCAGGACTAGTTCTGTCACTCTGTGCGCTCTGAAGTCTTTTCCTGATAAGCTAGACATGACCTAACCTGGCCTCTTTTAGCCATATAAAATTGGCCTTAACCTTTGTATTAAAGCTTACATTGTACATGCCTCAGTTCAAGTAAATGGATTGTTGTTGTGTTCATCGTTATGTTGTTATGTCATAACAACATATTCATACATTGAACGGAATACATGAAACACCAGGTATTCCAGGTCTGAGAGAACAGCAGGGTCCTCATGGAGTTTATGTTCTGGTTTGGGAAATGAGAAGACACACACCTTAGTAAGTATGTAGGTAGAACATTTTCTGTTTCCGGTGCTCTGCGTGAGGACAGCACTGTGGTGTGGTGGGAAGGCGGAGCAGAGGGCAGTGACTCGGTTAACATGGAGGGGTCTTTAACAGTGGATGCTATGAAGGAACCGTCATAGTAAGATTTTGGAAGCAGAGTTCTGGGGACTGAACCAAGGGTCTTTTTCTTGGTATGCAAATGATCTTCCACTGGCTGTACCCCCAGCCCTTTTTGTACACATACATACATATCCATACACAGACATACACATAATCAAAAGTATTTTGTTTTTGTTTTTTGAGACAGGATTTCTTTGTGTAATTTTGGCTATCCTGGAACTCTCTGTAGACCAAGCTGGCCTTGAACTCACAGAGATCCACCTGCCTCTGCCTCCTGAGTGCTGGGATCAAAGGTGTACATCCAGCTTAAAATTGGTCTTTTTAAAAACTGTTAAGAGAAAATGCAGTGGCTGGGTTGATATACTGTATGCATAAACAAGGTCTTGGTTTGTTCCCCAGCCCCTGCCCCCCAAAGTTAGTTGATATTATATATAATAATTATATAAAACATTATATATGTTCGGTATTTTTATAATACCACATGAATTATGTAATTATATTATCTTCTACAATATTCTAATCATCTAATCATCTAATTGAACCAGAAGTTCAGTTAACTAGCCTGTTGTTAGAAATATGAGGTTAACATTTTAGTAATATAAATAATCCTGAATATTTTTACAGTATAAATATTTTTCTTTATATTTATTTATTTGTCTCATTTTGGTTTTGGTGAAACAAGGATTGAACCTAGACATAAGCACTACCATTGAACATGCCTCAATTGTACCCTTCCTCTTTTTATTTTTTCAAAGTTTTTTTTTTTTTTTTACCTGCATGCATGTTTGTGTACCGTGTGCATGATTGGTACCTGTCAGAGGCCAGGAAAGGGTGTTATATACCCTAGAATTGCATCTCTTTATAGGTAGAAATTTGTTTTATTTGACTTCCCCAGTAAAGAGACAACTGAAGTTACCAATAAAAGTAAGAATCAACTACAGCTGTCAAAAGGAGCACTGATTTAACTCACTTCACCAAACTCAAATGCTTTTATTAATATTCTTGTCAGTTCTTTAAATGTTCAGTTTTTTAAAAGACGTATTTGTGTGTGTGTGTGTGTGCTCGTGTGTGTGCACACTTTGTATGAATGAGTGCCCTTTGAGGCCAGAAGAGGGCATGAGATCACCCAGAGCTGGAGTTGTAGGCATTGTGAGTGGGAACTGAACTTGGATCTTCTGGGAAAGCATTCTTTAACAACTGAGCTATCTCTCTAGCCTCTAAACTGTGAGTCTTTTTTTTTTAAACTGTGAGTCTTAAATCAGGTTTAATGAATATATAAAATATAGAACATACAGTTGAAGACATTAATAATCCTATTAATCTTATTTGGTCTTTTTTTATTTTTTTAAGACGTGGTTCTTTGTGTAGCTCTGGCCATCCTGGAACTAATATTCTGGAGATCAGGCTGGCCTTAAACTCAGAGATTTGTCTGCCTCTGCCTCCCGAGTGCTAGGATTAAAGGCGTGTGCCACCACCGCCCAGCTTGGTCATAATTCTTTTTAAGGTTCAAATTTTTCAAAGATAAAATTTGCATTCCTGTTTAATAACACTTGCAAATTAAGCCATTTACTAAAAACAAACTGGTAAAAATTTATATTAAAAATATTTCTGAAAAAAAAAGATCTTGAAAGAGTCTCTATAAAATTTCAGTGTTTTATTTTGAATAAAAGTTACCTTTATTAGTTTTTATTACTCCATGCGCTTGTGTGAGAGTATGTGCACTTGTGTACATAAGGATCTCTGTGGGGCCCAGAAGAAGATGTCAGAGTTTTTGGAAAGTTGTTTCAAGTGTCTGAACTACCCATCAAGGGTCCAGCTCTCCTGATAAAGCAGCAAGTGATCCTAACCCTGAGCCATCTCCCTAGCCCCGAAATGCTGTCTTTAGTTCTTTTTTTTTTTTTTTTTTTAAGATAAAATTCAGTCTTGAAGAAGCTGGCTTAATGGCGGCGGCTTCTTCTTCTTCTTCTTCTTCTTCTTCTTCTTCTTCTTCTTCTTCTTCTTCTTCTTCTTCTTCTTCATCATCATCATCATAATTGAGTTTTATTGAATAATCCAGTCGGCAGCATGGTGACTATAAAAAGTCTTTGGACTTCTTATACTTGAACCACAGTCTAGGTTTATGAACATGTAATGATCATAGCTTTCTTTGAAACTTAATCATTTGATGGTCTGTGTGTAAGGAGGCCTTGGGGTCATTCTTTAGCACCCCGTGCCACTGAATCACTGACTAATTTCAGTATTAGTACATGTAGTTAAAATTTAAACAAGTTTTGACTACCAATTCATTTCTTAAAGTAATAGCTTAAGTAACTCATAGCCCGAGTCAAAAGTAACAGGCATAATTGTTTTGTAGACTATTAAGTTATTTTGAGGAGCTTTTAAAATGCATTCTTTATTTTGCAAGATAATTTTTCTTTCTGGAAGGCCGATCCTGAATGAGAAATTGTGAGTTTGTCATAGACGATGACTGTGTAATGAGTCCTGCAGACTGAGTGATGCCCTTCCAGTAAGAGCTTAAAAACGTCTTTGTAAAGCCATGTCTTTCATGAAAGATGTTTAGAATAGAGTCAGGTTGATTCACGTTTCCTTTGTTCAGTATGAGGCTTTCTTTCTAAATATGTTTAAGATTTTAGTATATAATTCTAATTACAGTTATATTATGGTCAGTGTGGAAGTCCTGACTTACATACAGCAAATATATACAGCATATTAGGTATTTATAGAGACTAATAGAGGAAAAAGACCCAAAGCCCAAAAGAAAATTAGAAATCCCTCCCATATTCTGACCTTCAAAAGAATATCCCTATTTTGTTGTGTGTTATCTTTTTTTAAGATTTAATTTTTATTGTGTATTTGTGTGTGGTTCTGTGACATGAGTGCATTACCAGTTGATAGGCCTGGAGCTGGAGTTACAGGCCTCGTGAGCATGGGGTGCCACAGCAGTGTGGTTCTTACCACCACACTCCCACTAGTCCCTAATTTTCTTCTGTGTGTAATGTTTTATAAACGGGAATTGCCTAAAAATGATACTTAGTAGCTTCTTGTCATTTTATTTGAAAAAAATGCAAGAAATTATAGTAAATATACTTCATTTAGAACTCTAAATTTTAGTTTATTTTTAAAACTTCAGTAGATAGGGCTAGGGAAGGGATGTAGCTTCATAGGTAGAGTGCTTGACTAGCCTATAAGAAGCCCTGAGTTTAGGATCTAACTCTGCATAAACCGTGGGTGGTGGCACACACACACACACACACACACACACACACACACACACACACACACCCCTTTAGTCCGAGCCTGTGTGGAGGCAGAAGTTCAAGGTCATCCTTGGCTCTCTTAAGTGCTGTGCTAGCTTGGCACGCATGAGACCCTGTCTTAGAAATATTTGTTTGAAAAATTTTCTTGTTTAAGACAAAGCTTAAACCAGACTTTTAAGCTAGAACTTAATGTGAATCTTGCCCTTCTAACGCACACATCAGTAAATGTGGAGTATTCAGTAGAATCGGTGGTAGTTAACAGCTTGCCCTGTATGCCGGGGAGTGCTTTAAATACACCCCGCATATACTAGCTCCTATTTTATGCTTGTTCTTGTTTAATAAAAGAAGGAATTTAATCACTGAGAGGTCAGATGACTAGTTAGAGGGTGAGAGAGGAGCAAAAACATTTAGCCCAGGCTGGAACTCTGAGGTCAGACACAAGTCACTGTGTTTTGTCATCATGGCTTTTCTGGTAACTGTCCTAAATACAGTCGTAATTAGAGTTAATCTACTGAACAAGTTAATCATTTATAATGTCAGATTATTCATTGTAAATCACTGACTAGAATTCTGTTTCTCTGCTGCATGTCAATCATGAGAATGAAATCTAATTTACTGCCCCTCCCACCGTCAGTATCCCGCATCCCATGCGGGGCTTTCCACCCTGTGGACCTGTGGTTTTGAGTGTCAGCTAACCCGGGTTGCCGAGGTAGGGGTGTCCGGCTGGACAGTGCGGTGCAGTGGGGTGGGTCTCTGCCCTGCTGTGAAGCAGGTCAGAAGCGTGAAGCAGCTGTGTAATCCGCTGGATGCTGACCAGGGCGCTCCCCATTCCAGTCAGGAGCCAGCGGATTGGCTGGGCGCAGACACACGTGACCGACATGTGGCTGTATTGGCGCAGCCTGCCGGGGTGTCACTGGAGACAGAATGGAGGTGCTGCCGGGCTCGAAAATGGGGTAGGTGCTGGAGCTGCGATAGCCCGGCTTGCTGCAGGGGAGAGGGAGGAGGTGGTTTTCTCATGGACTGCCTTAAACCGATGACCTTTCCTTGGCACAGGGACTATTGCCACATGCCAAACCTAGGAGGTAGGGGCGTCGTCCCACTCGTCTCCCCCCACCCCCCACTGCAGCACAGGAGATGGATTTCCTGTGCTTCTGATCCTGGGATTTTGACAGAAGAGGAAGAAAGGGGGAGGGGTAGAAGTGGTAAGGGGAGCCGGGAGAAAGCCGTTTTGTTTTTTATAATGCCTGTTGACAGTGGAGTGGAATAACAGTATCTAAGGAAACGAGTAGAGGACAACAAAGAATGGAGCATATTCATGGCGAAGAGAGAAAGCCCTAGCCCTTTGAAAGACTGCTTTTCCTCCTTGGCCACAAGGACACAGGCAGTGGTCGCCAAGAGTGGGCATACAAAGCTGCAGCTGATGGAAAGGGCTACCGAGGACGGGAGGAAAAAAAGCGGAGCCCAAGTGATCTTTCCCTTGACTGGCGAAATAACGTTCAGTAGTAGTAACGTGCCGCTTTCCTACAGCATGTAGGTGAACTCGTTGAGAATAGGATGCAGAGGTAGCCTTGTCTTTGTTAGCGGCAGGATGCAGTGGTAGTGGCTTTCGGTGGTGATGCAGCAGGGCTCTGCTGTAGACAACTGCAGAGAGTAAGCAGATGGAAGGCTCAGTCCGTCTACAGGAGGCCAGCGCACAACTACACCCAGATAGGAGAAAATGCGTAGTTTGCTTTTTTAAAGCGGGAGGAATATCAGATTATGAATGTTTTGACAGAGGAGGGTATCAAACACTTTGATTTTATATCACAAGAGATGTCAAATGCTTTGATTTAACATAAATCCTATAGGAAGTCTTAATACATTATGTATGGAACTCGGTCTTCCCCTTTGTTAGTCTAGCTCTTATGCCATTAATTAGATCATTCGAGGGCAAATTACTTTAGAATGTAAATTACTTTGTGAAAAATTTCAGACCATACATTTTTATAGGCCTGATATTTAAGACTTATATTTATTACGTAAATTTTTATTTCTCTTCTGTCACTTTTTAATGTAGTTTAATAAAATCTACAGATAAATATTTTAGCTATATCTCTATTTAGTGAGTATCCGCAAGATACAGTCTCAGTCGAAAGTGTTTTAATGACATTAGATGTCTGAAAGCGTCTGTCTCAGTTGAGTCTTGGCCTTATTCCTGTGCATGTCTATGGCAACCCCCCGCACCTCAGGCTCGGAGCTATACCAGCAATGGCTTTGTGAAGCCCTCCAGGATCAATGCTCCTCCCAGATAGTTCCTTTTAAGTTGTTTATGTAGTTGTCTTAATAGAATTTCCAATTTTGTCTCAGTATTTTTCAAAATAATAATTATACCTGAGTAAATAATACTATGCAAGATTTTCATTGACAAATGAAAATTAACAGTTTTATTGTTTTGTTTTGCTGTTTGTTGTGTTTATTTTAAAACAAAGTCTCATTGTGTAGTCCAGGCTGGCTTCCAACTTACTTTGTACCTGAGTGACTTCAAACTTAGGCTCCTCCTGCCTCAGCCTTCCAAGTGCTGGGGTTATAAGACTATGCCAGTATGCCAGGCCTAACTTTATTCCTTAATATTTTTACTATTTTAATTTTATGTGATTGTGGATGTCAGGATTAAAAGTACTTGGGATAGCTTTTAAATCTGATGGAAACCATACCTGGGATTAAAGGTGTCATGTTGAACTGGCAATGAAATTTAATAGCTAACATTATCCAATCCCTTGAATCTCAGTCTACTTCTTGAGTTTATGGAATTATAATTCTTACAGATGTATTCTCATTTAATCATCTAGTGAGTGTAGCATTATTCTCATTTTATATGTTTTACAGTTCTCCTATCCTAGTATGTGACTTTATCCAAGGTCATCGGGTCATCTACTGTGTGAGGATAAGAGCTTGTCTTTTTTTAACTTCTGTTTTGTTTTGTTTTTCGAGAAAAGATTTCTCTGTGTAGCCTTGGCTGTCCTGGAACTAGCTCTGTAGACCAGGCTGGCCTCAAACTCACAGCAACCACCTGCTTCTGCCTCTCAAGTGTTGGGACTAAAGACCTAAAGACATTCACTACCACTTACTGGCCAGTTTTTAACTATAAGAATGCATTATAAAAGATTTGATAACTTAAAATTACATGTATATATTTACTGTGTGTGTGTGTGTGTGTGTTTGCATACATGTTGCCAAGAAGCTTATGTAGAGGTCACATGACAGCTTATTGGACTTGGTTCTCTCCTCCCTTCATGGGAGTTCCAAGGATCAAACTCAGTCTATTGGGCTTGATGCCAAGTACCTTTACCCACTGAACAATCTTGGCAGTCCCATTAATTAGTATATATTTTTATTAGTCTTATAAACATTTCTACAATATTAGATTACAGTATTTTTCCAAGTTGAGAAATAAGACTAAATTAAGAAAAGATCTCCCTTTAGTTATAATAGTCTATATTTCACTGAGCTTTGTAAAGGGGTCTTTAAAATTGCTTATTGCTAACTTTTATAGCTAGAATTATGTGGCCTACTTTGAAATTCATAAATTAAATATTCAGAAGTGTATTTTGTGAACTAAAAGCTATTCATGATTTTGTCTGGATGAATTACAGTGTGAATTTATGTTTTACTGTTTTTCTCTTGTACTGACTTCACACACTGTAACTAGTACTGCAGTTGGTGTTTAAACACTTCGCGGTGTCACTCTCCCATTGGACGGACGAGGCCAGGGGGAAAGCTGTTCGCACAGGTGCCAGAAATGTGATAGCATGTGGCTTAGAAAGATGAGTAACACTTGAGGAAATCTCCTCAGTACATATTTGTTAGAGTACCAGCCACATGCCAAACGTCAGAACCAAATAAAACCTGGAACTAACCTTCATGAGACTTACAATAAACTGTGAAATCTGAACGCGGGTTGGATTGCTTTGGCTAGTCCTGGGCACCTTTTTAAAGGTTTGTATAATCTGAAATATTTTCTGATTTGCAGGGAAGGAATGGATTGTTCTTTGAAGTACTGTACCCTTGTTTAAGACCTGACATCACAGATTGTTGTTGAATATCATCAAGGTTGAGTGAAATGGTTTCTGTATCATTTAGTCCTAGCTGCCAGTTATATATTTAGTTTTGTTTTTAGACAAGGAAGGACACCCCTATTGTTTTGGTAAGATGGTGTGTTATGTGGAAGAAGCTTTGTCCTTTGTTTTCACCTTCTCCTTCTATTTTTCTTTCAAAGTGCATGTCTTGAACCCCACAGCCTCTGCCTCTGCCGCTGGACCATAAGCATTTTTAAGTGTACAGTTCTATGGCATTAAATACATTGTGCATCCACAACCACGGTCATCTCCAGAGCTTTTTCATCTTCCCTTGTGGAAACTTTGAGACCATAAAAGCCCCAGTTCTCTTTCCCTTGACGCTTAGCAACCAGAACACTACTTTATTACCTCTATGAAGTTGCCTGTTGTAGGAATTTCGTATAAAAAGATTCATATATTTACCCTTTGGTGACTAGCTGGCTTCATTCATTTATCATAGTGTCTTCATGAATCATTTAAGCTAGCCCGCATGTGTTTTAGTTCCTTTCCTCTTGAAGACTGAGTAATTCCATTCCATGCACACTACATTTTGTTTATCCATCTGCCTCTGGAGTCTGCTTCCATTTTGTCCTGAGTAAAGCTGTTATCATGTGTGTGCTGAGAACTCTTATCTCTGCTTTCACTTTCTTTGTGTGCTGGCAAAGGTTTTAACTCTTAAAATGCTGTCTGTTTTACTTCCTGTCCTTTGAATTTGTGGTGCTAACATCGCTGTTTAGCACCCCATAATGTTCATCGTTACTCTAGTGGAGGCTGTAGGTTTCCTTTTCTGGATTCTGTTTGCCACAGACTGCAACGATTCATACTTGCTATGACTACTCACTGGTTGTCCTAGTTATGTGTTACTGCACAACAGACCACACAAAACTTAATGGCTTGAAACAACATTGTGCCTTAAATTATAAGCATTTATTGTTTCAATTTCCATGAGATAGGAATTCAGGAGTATCTTGTTTGCGAGAAAACTGTTTTCTCAGGAAGCTGCAGTTAAGATTTGGTTATCTTTTTTTTTTTTTTAAGATTTATTTATTTATTATGTATACAGTGTTCTGTCTGTGTGTATGCTTGCTGGCCAGAAGAGGGCACCAGATCTCATTACAGATGGTTGTGAGCCACCATGTGGTTGCTGGGAATTGAACTCAGTACCTTTGGAAGAGTAGTCAGTGCTCTTAACCTCAGCCATCTCTCCAGCCCCAAGATTTGGTTATCTTGACAGTCATCAGGCCTTGACTAGAACTGAGGCTACTTCCAAGATGACTCGTTCACATATCCTCTGTTTCCCAGTGGCTACTGACCAATAGTCTCAGTTGCTTATTTTGTGGGAAAGAGGCAAAAAAGGAAGCCATTTATGGTGTGGTCTCAGAACCTGTACACCATTTCTGTTGTCTTATGGAGTCATACTTTCTTGGCCTGCCAGGCTGCAAAAAGTGACTTGGAAACTTCTTATTAATTATGAAAGCTTGACCTTAGCTTAAGCTTTTTCCCAACTAGCTCTCATAACTTAAATTAATCTGTTTTTATTCATCTATGTTATATTATATGACTTGGTTACCTTCTCTGTACTGCATGTCTAACTTGTTCTGCGTCTCTGCGTACCTAGATTCCTTCTCTTCCTCTCTCTCCCCACAAGTCCACCTATCCTCTCCTGCTCAGCTATTGGCCATTCAGCTCTTTATTAAACCAATCAGAAGGTGTCTTGGCAAAGACACATCTTCACAGTGTACAAAGATTATCCTACAACAGCCCTACCTTTACTAAGAGTGCTAAGTCTAGCCTACAAAAGAGATGAATTGGACCTCTTAGGAGAGTATGGTCAGAGAATTTGTATAAACATTTGAAGGTCCTTGCATGGATCAGGATGGCACTGGAATTTAGCCCTAAGGGAAGTGGTCACCATATTGGCATTGCTTTCTATTACTGTTATTGTAGCAAACTTAGTGGGTGGAGTGGGTTGGTTATCTGTGGGTTTTGTTGGTTGGTTTTTGAGAGGGTCTTGTATAGCCCAGGTTAGCCTTGAACTCCATGTGTAGCTGAGGATGGCCTTGTTGCTATTACTGATCTTCTACCTCTACTTCTGGGATTATGGGTGTATACTTGGTTTTATGTGGTGCTGGGACCAAATCCAGGGCTTTGTGCATGCCAGGCAAGCACTCTACCACCTGAGCTATCCTCAGCCCACTTCAGGATTTAAGACAAAATTTACTATTACGCATTCTTGGAGGTCAGAAGTCGGGATGGTTTCCACTGGCCCGAAGTGGGGAAGCACTTCAGGTGGGATCACTGCCCTTCCTAAGGCTGGAGGGAAGTGTTTGTTTCTTTGCCTTTCCCCCCTAGCTTCTAGGTGCTTCCTTCATTCCCTTTCTCCACATTCACTGTCAGCAGCGTCAGTAATTCCCTCTGAATCTGACACTTGGCTTCCACTGCCACAGGTCCTTTTTTGGTCAGCCCTTTCTTCTTCTGTGAACATATGTCATAACATTGGTTCTGCCCACGTAAGTCAGGAAAATTTGCTCCTCAGACTTGACCGATTGTACCGACAAAGTCTCTTTAGCCAAGAAAAGTAATGCATTTATGGGTTTGGGAGGTTAGGGCACAGACAACTTTCTGGTATCATATTTTTTTTTTTTGCCATAGGTATGCATACTAACAGTTTATGTTTTTCTCTGAAGCATTTTGAAAATAATTCTTTTGTGGATAAGTATTACTTTTGAAGTGAGACTAAAATTTTTATTTAAGGAATAATTGGTAAGTATTGAAATAGGTTTAAAATTTTTTTTTAGAATACTGGCTTTATTACCAGTTAAATGTTTATCTGTATATTAGCTACTTAGGACAGAGTCTATAATAGAAACTCAGAAATGAAGTCACTCTTTATACCTTTAGACTTGTAGCACTTTTTCTGGACTCCAGTCAATGACAGCCTCCTTATACAATCTAATTCCAAGCCACAGTGGAGTTCATATCTCTCCCTCCCTGGTCTCCTTGGTTATTTAATATAACTAAATACTGTATTTAGTTATATTAGATAATTGTGTGCTCCCCAATATATATCTTGCTTTGTCAACTTCTGGACTTTGATTATGGTATTCATGTTAATCAACTTGGGGGTATAACCTGTGCCCCAAGTCAGGTCTGGTCACCCATCCTCAGCAATTAAAGCCAATTGAAAGAGCCAAATTAAAAGTGGGAAGCAGAAGATTTATTCAATATGGCCATATTGGGAAGAGAGACAGAGCTATAGTCAAACAGACACATGGATGCACGTACTCGTGCAATACCCCAATCCATCTTCTCTGTCTCAGCTCTGTCTGCATCCTGGACTGTTGTAATGTGAATAGCATCTACCACACAGTCTTGTCCCCATGGAGGGCGGAGCAGACAGGGACCTGAAACCGTGGGCAGAAGTCTACCTTTCCTCCCGTGTACTGTTTCTGCCAGGTATGTGGGCCACACAGATGATGAAGTCATGGATGCAGTAAGCTTACTGTGAAAATGTGGGAAAACATTTACATTCCAGACAAATATCCCACATAAAGCTTCTTTCCTAAATGTCAGATGTAAGGAAGGAAATTTTCAGAAATATTTTATATATGTTTTGATAAACACGCCAGAGTAAAGTAGACCATAACTAGGCCAAGGTGTGCCGTAGTTACTGCTCCTTCAGCAGGATATGTGTTGTTGATTAGACATGTCAGCAGGGCTTTGTGTAAAGCAGCTGAACTGGACCTAGAAGAAGAAGCTATGCTGTAACAGAGCAGAAGATAAATAATGTGGCATTCAAAAGAGGATGTTAGAACACATGTACCACAAAGGTACAAGCCATATGCAGAAAATATTGAGAAGAGACTTATATTTGGGGGAGGGTATACTGGAACCTAATAGGAGGTAAGTTGAAAGCTGTTATCAGGTTAGAGCCTTGCTTTTGCTCAGTAAGAATGTGAGCATTGGACACCAGTATGGGTTTGACTCCTGACAAACCTTTGGTCTGAGTTCTGGGGAAATTACTTGCCACTTGGACATCACATTTTCCTTAACTCTACAAGAAGCATAATACTTACTTCTTCATGGGTAGTTGTAAGGTAAGGGGGTAATGGGTTTAACACATGTACAGCTTATGGCATATACTATCTGGATTTCACGTCTCAGACACATAGAAGTAAGGGTATGTGTAGAAGATATAAACAATATGTCATAGCTAGGAAACAAGGTATAGAATTTTGAGACTTTTATATGCTCTCAATTTTTTTGATAAAGTTTATGAAAATTAGTCATGTAATCCAAGAACAGTTGGTGCCCTAAGCAGTTCTATTGTTAAGGAAACCACTATAAGAAATGTGTTAATAAAAGGAAGTAAATAATCTTCAGTCTAAGCACTTGGAAGGCAAAGCAGGCTGCTCCCCATCTGCGAGAGTCCTGAGACACAGTGTGATTTAGTGTCGTAACAACATGTCTCCCAAATTGATAAAATACTGTTGGGTTATAACTTTACATTTCTGTTCGATGAAAAAAAAATGTAAAACCATTATGAATATAATTGATTTTCTTCGTAGAAGATCACTATACTCATTAGGTACACAGTTGTGTATGAATGAATATAGAAAAGGAGTTTCCGGTTTGACCCTTCTCTGAAGTAGTCAGCCACAAATTCATTCATTTCCTGAAGTAAACACCCCTCATTCGTGCTTTATTCCTAACTAGTACTGGGAATTTTCTGTCTCCTCTGGTACCTAAGTGATAGTTAAGTTTTTGAAAGTGTGAATTTACAATCTCAAAAACCTGAGAAGCAGCTAAAAAGGTAAGGAATGGAGTGACTTAAAAAAATCAAGGGGCTTGAGATGAGACCGCGTAGTTCATTGTTCTTTTCAGCATATCAGATTACCTCTTACTAGCTAAAAGTAAATACTAATTTTCAGAATTTTTCAGTAGCCTTAGAAGTTACGTGGGCTGCCCTTGAATGTTTGAAGATCAGATAGATGCCAGGGTTTTGCAAACTGCTAGCAGTTTCTATAAACTGGCTGTATTTGAAGATAGTCATGTTGTCCCATGTTGTAGTTTCTGAGGGTGCTTTTATGCTACAAAGACCAGAAGGTACAACAGTCATGTGGGCCTACAAAGGCTTATAATGTTTGCTGTTTTCTCTTACAGAAAACGTGTGTAGCTTGACATGGTGGCCCATGCCTTTAATCCTTGCACCTGAGAGGCAGAGGCAGGAGGATCTCAGAGATTGTCAGGTCAGCTTGATCTGTATAGAGAGGTCTAGACCATAGTGAAACCCTGTCTCCCTTCCCCAACAAAAACATTTGCTCCTCACCCTCTTAATTTAATTGTGATGGCCACCTTAGCGCTAGCCAGTTTTCCAGACAACATCCATAGCCATGTTCAGGGAGTAAGGACTGTCAGTGACTATGAGGCCTTGCGGAGAGCAGAGGGTGGCTAGGATATGCATTGCTTGTTAGAGAAAGTGACAGTGAGAGAGTTAATCATCTTGGACTTAAACCCCTTCTTAAAATTAGCATGCCAATTTGGAATCTGACAGTTTTATATTTTCACATTTAAGTTTTGGGGGAGGTGTTGGGTGGTGGTGGTGCACTCCTTTAATCCAGCGCTTGAGATGCAGAGGCAGGTGGATCTCTGTGAGTTTAGTCCGCCTGTTCTACAGAGAAAGTTTCAGAACAGCCTGGTCTACCCAGGAATGGGGACACGTTCATTGTTTTTGTTTGTTTCTTCCTTTTCCAGTCAGTATTCTTAATGTCGTTAAGATTTACAATGCTTACTAAGACCTAGGCTGTGGTGAAAACTGTGGTGACACCTGTGGATTTGTTTTGTTTTATTGTAAAGAGGCTGCATGCTTCTAATTTCACTGAGGCATATGCACATGCGCAGCGCTCTTGTGGGTACTGGCCAGAAGTCAACTTCAGGGGTCATAGGTTCTCTCACTGCCCTGATTAGGCTAAACTGGGTGGCCCTGTGACACCAGGCATTGTTCTGTCTCGGCCTCCCCCATGCTGGGATTAGAGGCAAAAGCTACCTTGAAACACAACAAAATAACTTGGATATTGAGCATCAACTCAGCTCCTCATGTTCGCGGTGCACGCACTTTGCCAATGTGAGCCATCCTCCAGCCTGATAGTAGTTTTGTGGGACCAGGCATGGTAGCTCACATCTGTAATTCCTATTAAGGACTGCTCTCCGTTCTAGGCCAGCCTGGGTTACAGAGTGAGATCCTGTCTAAAACCAAAACAGCTAAAATTATGTAGTGGCTAGGGACCCAGTAATAAGAGCTCTTGCCTAACATGCAGGAGCATCTAGGTTCAGTGTCCAGTATCTCAGAAACGAAACAGGGAGTTTATTGTAGAAACTTTTAGCAGCCTCCCTCCTATTTCTACTTTATAAAGATTTTTTATCAGACTATACTCTGACTTTTGTCAAGAGTTTTTTTTTTTCTATTTTAGTAATCAGGTCTTTCTAAAACCTCAATATTTAATGGACTGAATGATATTAATAAACTATATTTACATTCCTAGAATAAGCTGTTTGGTTCTTTACTGTGCATTCTGTTTTCTGATATTTGCTTTAGGGTTTTTGAATCACTATTTGAATAACAATAGCCTATGTTGTTTCGTTCACAGCCTTTGAGTTTCACACCATGATCGTCATATTGTTCCTATAGATGGATTGAAGGATATATACTGTTTTTCTGTTCTTGAAAGGGTTTGTGTAAGGTTGGGGTGATTTTTTTCCCCCTTTTTTCCCCTCCTGGTAGCCGTCCTTCTGTTTAGGAGCAGGGCACTCCTCACGGCCGTCCTTCTGTTTAGCATTACTAAACCCTTCTTTCCCATATTTGAAATATTACCTTTATCATAGACTCAATTTCTGTATGTTTGCTTTCATGTTTTAAAAATTATATTCTAGTGATTGATTTATTTATATGTCAATATTACAGCTTCTAAAAAAAACTTTGATTTAGGCTGTTTGTGGAGGCATGCATGAATTATCCTAGCACTGGAGAAATAGAAGCAGTTGGATCACTTAAATTCCAGGCCAGCCAGGGCTATGTGGTGAGACCCTGTCTCAAAACAGCACGTACACACACACACCCCACCACTACCACACTTAAATAACTCTGGACTTAGAGACTAGCTACAGTAAAGAGAAGGATTCGTTCCCATGCACACTCATTCAGTTCTCCACTCTTTCTGACTGTCAGAACTAAGGAAACTGGAAATGGATTGTACCATTGGAAGCCAGGGTGGTGTAGCCCTAGCCCTTGGGAGGCTGGGCAAGAGGCTTGCTACCAGTGGGGGGCTAGCCTGGGCTGTGGTGATTTGAGGACAGCGTGGGCCTTGTGTGAGTATGTGATGGGTCTACTCCACTGTCATTTTATATTTTTGCTAGCCTTTTTTCCCAAATGTGTAGCTACAGAAAACAACCAAAATAAACTATATGCAAAATTTTTATTGGAATTATAAATTTATGTTACTTTAGGGAAAGTAGCGTGTTTATGATGCTGATCTTAATGCACAGTCATGCCTTCCTACTTGTTGGCAATGTGTGTAAGTTTACAGCATCCACCTATGTTTTCCCTACGGATTACCTCTAGGAAGATAAAGCCATAAATTTATATATGGAAGCATGACTTAGCAGTTCTTGTAAATGGGATTTATTTCTTGTGTTTCACCTTCTATTTGAACATATGAATTTTTAATATTTGTCCTGTAGTATATTCATATATTTTTCCCCACTATTTCAGTTGTGTAATACTTCATCCAATGTTTGCCTTCTAATTTCCTTTATTAATTTGTGTCAGCTACTGCTGTAATCTAATGTTTCTGTATAAGGAGGATGCTTCTTCTAGGGCTGATGTGAAACATATTAAGGAAGTTGGAGCGTTCGGTTGTCTGGTGTTGGGGTTAAACCTGGAGCTTCACAGCTACGAAGCATGCCCCCACATTGAGCTGAGGCCTAGCCGGCAAGAGCTCTTTCATTTATTGTTTTCAACAAGGATGGTTGCTGGAATAGAAAACACCTCTTCTCCTTAGTTCTTTTCTCTGTGTGGTCTATTCATGTCCAGTAATACAAACTAGTAGTAACAGCTTTGCCATCGTGACTCCTCCAACCCAGTCTTTCTATGCAGAATTGCTGACCTTGAATTTGTAATCATCCTCCTGCCTTAGTCTCTAGTGCTAAGGCTGATTTTAGGTATACACCACCATGCCCAACTGTATTGTAAGTCTTCCTTGAAAAATGTCCCATTTCTTTATGGGGATCAGTTTGGTAAATTATGTTTTCTTGTATATTGTTTGACTAATGGTCTTTTATGATCTTACGATTTTAGGTGATCTTTTATGATTTGCCTGATTTTCTTTGGTATTCTTCCATTAATGTTTACTCCATTATCATCTAAAAGTATTAAAACCAAGACAAGCAATTCTATTATTTAAAAAAAAATAGCAGTTTCAGACTTAAGTGAGTAATAATGAATTCTTCACATTTAATCCTGGTTGTACTACTTTTGCCTTTCTGTTCCTTGCTTTGTTTTCTGCAGTGCATGTGTTTTCTGTAAGCATTTAGGTAAAGTCAGGGTTATAGCCTCCCTTTGCTTGCTCTTGCCCTACCTCAAGATGTGAGCAGGGATCTGAGCTGGCATCTTAGCTACAGGGAAATAAGTTGAGGTGTTTGCATGCTCTTGGTCAAGTCAAGTTTTTGAGTTTCCAATTCACAAGGCATGGTGACATTATGTGATCACGTAAGCTCCATTGTTGTGCTTGGGTGGGTACTGGAGATTGACCCCTTGTATATTGGAGGCAAGAACTTACCATTGAGCATCACCTCCAGCCAGCCCTTTAAAAAAAAAAGCTGTTGAATGACTTCTAGTTACACTATTTGGTGTGAAATTCTTATGATTGCATGAAAAATATTCCCAAAGTAAATGCCAAAATTTCCATTTTTTTTTTTTAAATTTTCGAGACAGGGTTTCTCCGTAGCTTTTTGGAGTCTGTCCTGGAGCTAGCTCTTGTAGACCAGGCTGGCCTCGAACTCACAGAGATCCGCCTGCCTCTGCCTCCTGAGTGCTGGGATTAAAGGCGTGCTCCACCACCGCCCGGCTAAAAATTTCCAATTTTTGTATAGAGCAATTGCAGGTTAAGACATGACAGCTTCAGCCTCCTAGAAGGGTTGTATGGTAGAGTAATCCTCCGTGAAATATCTCATTGTTTTCTTATTTCATTGTTAGAGCAGAAGGACTTTTGTGATTGAGATTCTTTAGGGGAGTAGAGGTCATGAAAATCTTGACCACCATTCAAAACAAATCTGGGGGCTTTGGCCAATAAGAGTGCTTGAGTTCTCAGCACTAACATTGGGTGGATCCCAACCACCTGCAACTCCAGCTCCAGAGGATATGATGCCCTCTTCTGGCCGCTGTGGGCGTTGCACTCTTTTGCTCAGTGTACGGACATCAGTCTGAAGTTTCTGCCTGCTGGCCAGAGCTTGCTCTTTTTTGTGGTTATGTAACTTGACCTGTCTCAGCACACCCCCACATTAGCTTTTCCTTCGTTTTGTTATTTTACTGTAACATTGCCTGTAATTGTATTTTAAGTAAATTATTTTGAGGCTTAATTATTAGAGCTTTGTTGGATCCCTACTTGTCAGATGATTTCAATATGCTGTGTATTTCTGGACCTGCTTATTATTGACATATATAAAACAGAAAAAAAAGATTAATCATATGAATTTTGCCGTTGTCTGAGAGCTCTCCTTGGTCCTGAGGAAAGTGGTCTGCTTCTTTCCCTCTCATCCCTGGTGTAACGGAAGGACAGCTTCACCGTAAGGTCTCACTAAGAAGTTATGCTACAGTGTGCTTTCAGAACATATTTACTTAGAGTCGTTGGTTTTCAATCTCTATTTTGTTACTCCTAACAGCATTCCTCTAAGTTATGTTGAAGCGGTTGGTAAATGCCTTCTACAAATGAAATAACGAAGGGGTGAAAGTTAACCAATAGATGACCGTGCCTGAGCCTAAGACCATGCTTCCAAATACGAGTCTCCTTGTTTTTAACTTTGGAAACTTCCGATCGATGGTCTCCAGCCCAGGCCTCCCCTTCTTAGGCACCCTTGGGTTGTCCCAGGTTCACCAGTGTCTCTGGTCTTGTAGAAATGACTAGATTCCAGTCCCTTGATTTGTTGTTAGGGTGTTCAAGTTGTACAACTCCAGTATTGTCACGAATAGCCAATGGTGTAGGCAGCCTGCATTGTCCTAAATAGATTCCTTTCCTTTTATGGAAGCAGTTTATTGCAGGATCTTTAAATGTATGTGATATTTTGTATTAGATAATTTAGAATTGTTTATTCTTAATTTTTATTCCAAAATTAGTTGACATTAAACTAAAAAGAGAATCTGGGTTTCCTGACTCTTGTTATTCTTTCTTTTTTCTTCTTTTTTCTCTTGCTTAGTCTTGACATGCCCTGTGTCATCCTGCATCTGGTCGTACCAACAGCGCTCTCTTTCTTGTCTCCTCTGCTCCCACCACTCTCTTTGAAGTCTTATCTCTAAGGTCATCCCATCCACTTTCTTCTGTCAAATACCTTTCAGCCTCAGTTTGAACACAGACCACTTCTGCCATAGACTGGGCTATCCTTTCCATCAGAAGTCTCAGTTTTATCTTTGCCTTTGTGACAGTTTTGTGAATGGCTGCTGTTCTGTGACATCTTAAATCTTCAGAACTACTTCACCATGGATGTTTTAAGACAAACCTTTCATTAAATAAAAGTGATAGAATGGTCTTATTAATCTGTTCTGACTCTGAAAACCTATAACTCATGCTCAAATCGAAGACTGAAATTCATTGCTATACAAATTCCTTATCGGTGGCTCTGTTCTGTAAGTTTGACATAACAGAGCTAGTTAGATCATCTTTAACCTTGAAAGATTCTTACAGTTAGAAATCTTCCCTGTGCAAATAGGCTGAGGTCTGCCTTCTGCTTTTACCCTGTTTCTCTTCAGCTAGGACCCTGTGTTCTGTCCTCTCAGGAGGTGCTGCTGCTTGAGTGACGTGTTTGGAGACCAAACCCGCACGCAGCACCATCCCTGTCTGGACAGCTTTGCTGCCATTGTCTCTTCCTTCAAAACAAAACAAGCAGCTTCTCCATTTTTCAGTAGTGAATTTCAAAATCCTTTTTAACCCTATAGGTTCAAGGGTAGCCAAGGATGGCTGCAGCTTCATATGATCAGTTGTTAAAGCAGGTGGAGGCCCTGAAGATGGAGAACTCAAACCTTCGACAAGAGCTAGAAGATAATTCCAATCATCTTACAAAACTGGAAACTGAGGCATCTAATATGAAGGTATCAAGACTGCAACTTTTAATTGTAGCTGATCCACTTTCATTCCGTATCCTCTTGTCAACTTGGGGTAGCTAAGATGCTTAACTGACTCAAAAGTATACTTTAAACTAAACAATAATATATAAACTCTTTCTTAGAAAAGTTAACATATTCTTAGTAAATGTGTTAAATTAATATAACAAATCATTCAAAGAAAATAAATTAGCCCTGGTGACTAGTTCTTTCTAGTTTTTAAGTTTAAAAATAATAACCCCAACTTTATCATTGTATTCAGTTTAGAGGGAAGGGTTTCTGTACAGCTTATAGAAACTAGCTTTATTTTTACAGTGTATCTCAAATATTTCATTGCCTTATTTGGAAAATGCAAGCATCATAAGCCTAGAGAATGATTTCCATGACACTTCTAAGCACTGATGTTGGTTTGCCAGATAGCAAGAAAACGTACACAGTAAAATATTTAGTGTGGAGAAGGGAAAAGATTCAAAGTAATTGATTAAAACTTTAGTTACTTTAATTATCGGTTAGGCAGATTCCCAACAAATATAATAACTTCATAAAATTGGAGATTGTCAACAGAAATGGTTTACTTCCTTCCCTGAGGGAAAGTTCAATTTTGTGTTGTTTCTGTTACTTGGCTATTTTACCATCTTGATTTCTGACGTTTTCCTCTAAATACTCCATTTTGCCCATCTATAGATATCTTCTATTCTATCTAGTTCTTTTCTGTCACTTCAGAGTCTCCCTTCTTTTCTAGACTGCTGTATCTCACTGAAGAACTGTTCTCTTTCCTGCTTTCTCCTTTAGCTCCAGCATCCTAACAGCTCAGCCTTTGCTCTTACACACTGTCTTACTATCTTCCTATTATCTTTTTCCCATTCTAATTGCCATAAAAGCTCTCTGGCAATAGCGTCTTCAAAATAGACACTTCATATCATTTTGGAAAGAGGATAACTATAAACAATGATTTGTTTTTTCTTACCACAAGCTACTATCAGTGATTTAAAACACTAGAGCCAGTTACCTAATAAGTTAAAAAGCCATTTGTTATCGTAACACTTACAGCACAGCGCCCTTTAAACTTGTACAGGGCATCTGTTTGAGAGTTCAGGGATACAATGTGCAGACACATTTTGGTTTGCTTGACTGCATATATACATTGCACACTTCCTCCTGAAGGGCCTGTTTAAATGGTACATATCTGATTTGTCATACGGGAACTCAGTTCTAGCTTGAAGTTTTCATTTAACTATTTAAGCAAATCCAAAAATTGTTTTTAAAAAACACTTTGGAGGAGACATTTTAGTCGACATTAGGTCCATCTCCATGCTGAAAGTAGAGTGTCTTTAAGAGTGGCCATTCGAGCCATACCTTGTGCTGCTTCCTTTAAACCAGACACAGGAGGAATATATTTAAGGTGCGCCTGAATTCAGCGATTTCGCAAAGGTGTTTCTGCACATACCCTTGCAGACCTATTTCATTAGGACTGGGCTTACGGCATCATAGTAATTACAGCTGTCAGTTGAGTTATTTATGGATTGCTTCCTAACGGGCTCTGTGCTGTTAAAGAACAGGAACTGTGACCTGTTTTGTCTTATATTGATTTGTAAAAAGATGCTTTTGAAACTGTTGGTGCTTCCCATGTTGGGTTAAAATTAATGCAACACAGTAGTTCAAACACTCTTTAGAACACATAGAACAATGGCAAAGCTTGTTTCCTGACCTTTAACCTAGTCTCCACAAAGCAAGGCAAGACATCTTCAGATTAAACCAGGGAAGCCTAAAATATAAGCAGTACTACCACCTAGTGGCAAAATAGGGTACTGTTGGCCACCTGACATCACTATAAAAACATAAAAATACTGTGGGATAGATAACACAGGAGAATGAATATTAAGAATTAGAGGATATGAATAGACCGCATATCTGAGGGTGCTAAGGAAATACTTCAAGTTTAATTACAAGTGTGTGAGTGTGCTGTGTTGAGAGCCCCTCTTTAAATACACCTACTAAAAGACTACAGAAGAAGTGCTGTGTCAAGGGAAGCAGAGCAAGCGGAGATTACTGGTGACTTTCCTCTCTGGGGACATAAGTGCAAGCCAAGCTGGGCACAAACTGACAGCTTTGGCGGGGGAGCACACATGAAGGCAGGGGAGAAGAGCTTCAGCCATGGCAGCCTTTGTTGTGGATGCTGAGTTGTGGAGAAGCGGGGTTTGGGGGGAGATAGAAGGCTTAATATTAGCTTGTAGGACATGGCTACAGAGAGAGTAACTTTAGTTTCATAAAGTGTTTGCCAGGATTTGAACTTATTAGACCAGATTAAAAACCTCAACTCCAAGAGATGGATTTTTAGTGCTAAAGAGATAAGAACCAGAAAATCATGCAGAGAAGCTGTAGTGAGATGTTTAATGGATGCATCTGCTGTGCCAGGCGTGGCTTGTTCCCAACCATGTGTTGGATCTGGAGTTGCATAGAGTAGGGGGTTGAAGGCATAGGAAACAGACACCCATGGTTTCAATCCAAACAAAAAGAACATACTCAAGAAACAAAATAGATTGAAATGACCTGCAAACCATTCACTGCATCTGGTGGGATGGGAGAGGGCAGCCCCAGCAGGGGGTAATCTATAGAAAGAATACACTCATCTTAAGTCTTTCTTGTTCTTATAGACACACCATTGGCATATTGTCAAGTTTAAGAAATAAGAAAATGGTAATCAAGAAAACAGAAAGTAGGAGGTAATGCAGAAGTTGAAGTTAGTCAAAGATTCTTGACATAAATAGAATGTAATGAAAAAATGAAAATTTGTAAAGTGCCAGAAATGCTATAAATTTTTGACAGGTAATTGTATCCACAATAAAAAATGTTCTGACTCTCAGGAACCAAACACTTCCCAACTTCCCAGAGGTCTCACCTCCTGGGCTCTTCTTAATTACTCCAGCTGAGCAGCCTTGAGTATCCCCCGCAAAGCAGTTTCAGGTATCTTGTTTATCACAGCTGATTCTTCAGCCCCAGCTAACAAGGCCACAGAATTCAAAATAACAAATGACCTTGATGGACTCTTAACTTCTCTGAGACTTCACAAGCTGGACCTCTGTACTGCCCTCAACATCCTTATCTTCCGAGCTCCTACAGAACAGCTCACCAAACTGAACACTCTGTGACTTTTCTAACCAGAATTCCAAAGTCCTTCCACAGTTCTCCCCCCAAACATGGTCAGGTATGTCACAGAAACATCCCATTATCCTGGTACTGCCTGGTCTTAGGGTTACTACTGCTATGATGAAACACCACAACCAAAGCAACTTGGGGAGGAAAGGGTTTATTTGTCTTACACTTCCACATCTCAGTTTCTCACCAGAGGCAGTCAGGGCGGGAACCTGAAGACAGGAGCCGATGCTGAGACTGAAAGAGTGCTGCTTACTTGCTTGCTCCTCGTGGCATGGTAATCAATCTCGCGTTCTTATAGAACCCAGGACCAACTGCCCAGGGCTGGCACCACCCATCATGGCTCAGCCTCTTCCATCAGTCACTAATTAAGGACATGCCCAGTAGGCCTGCCTATAGCCCAATCCTATGGAGGCTTTTTTCTCAATTGAAGCTCCCTCCTCTCTGATGACTGTAGCTTGTGCAAGTTGACATAAAACTAGCCAGTATAGGCTTCATCAGAATTAAAAATTTATATCTTCAGAAGGCTTCAATAAGAAAATTAAAAATAGGCCATTATCAACTAAGGAAAATCATTTACCACACTGCACATATATTTGACAAAAGAATTTGTTTCAAAATATATAAGGTACTTGCATTATAAACAATAAGATCTAGTTTGGGGAGCTGGGAAGATGGTCAGTTGGTAAGGTGAAGCACTGGTGGCACAAGCAGGGTGACCCCCGGAAGGAAATCCTGTGCTCCTGACATCTGTAGTCCCAGCACTCCTAAAGTAAGAGGAGAGCAGACGGGAGAATCCATTTCCCAAAAGCTCGAGGCCTTGGTAGCTTGGAGTATCTGGCTTGGCAGCAGCAGAAGGAGAGTTGCCCTTGCCTCAATAAGATGGAAGAGAACTGACCCCCAAAAGTTTCCTGATCCCCTCAAGTGTGCCACACACAAGTAGACAAACAAATGGGTTTAAGTAGCCAGTGTTTTGCAACATGAATTAAGACAGTCCAAGGAGGAAGATAAGTGGCCAGGTACACTAATGGAAAGTAATTGGGTATCACCTGTCATTGGGGAAATACAAAGATCATCTTACACCTACTCAAATGACTTAGATTTAAGATGTGACCGCTTCACATAAATTGGAATATTGAAGGGTTCACACACTGCTGGTGGGCCTATTTTAAACACACATACATAACAACAACAACAGTTTCTTCTTAAGGTAAACACCGTGATTCAACATTTGAGTTTGAAATCACCCCCAGAGAACTAAGTGCTTATACACGAGATGCTTGTGCAGAGTGATCATACTAGCAGTCTTCATAGCAGCCTTCAGACTGGGGCCATCCCAGTGTCCCATGGGGGGGAAGAAATCAGGAGTGTGTTCATAGAGAAGATTCTATACTTCACCAAAGGAATAATGGATGAATACATGCAGTAGTATGAAAGCATCTGACAGGTGATTGTTTAAAGCAGGAAACAGAAACTCAAAGGGCTGTATACTGTCTAGTTGTAGCATAGTGGCTGTTTCTGGGGACTGAGGATACACTGGTGAGAACTTGAGGCCACCAAAGTTGGAAAGGTTAAGCCATTAAGGACTAAAGATTGGTACCTGTATAAATTGAACCTCACAATAGAAATACAACTGGGGTTATTTTTGCTAGGGAGTAGGCATAGACTGTTCATTGCAAGCTGTAAGTAGTATAAATCACGCGAAATGTTGTCATCTTAAGGTAGAGTAACTGGATCGGAGCGAGGTGGGTGTCCAGCTTTGCCTAGTGGAGTTCATAAGTCAGAGCACTTAACAAAGATAACATGAAAGACGAATGGCACAAGCTGATGCCTTTTAGAATTGCTACTCACAAAATCCTTAAAAAATTTTATCCTTAAATTTTATCAATATATTTCTAACAGATGTGTAGGGGCTTTTGTATCGGCCCTGAGAATTAAACTTATGGTGACACACATTCTCCACAAAAAGCGTTCTACTGCTAAGCTGTGCCCAGCGCAGTTATTTACCTGCTATATGCATGCATGTATGTGTGTGTGTGTTGTACTTACGGAAACCAGAGGACAATTTGTGGAAGTCAATTTTTTTCTGCCATGTGGGTTCCATGATTCAAATTCAGATTGTAAGTCTCAGAGGCTTAAAAAAGTAGTTTTATTACAAGCTGTGAATTTAACCAGTTTTAAGATTAGGAAATAATGCAAGCAATCCCAGAATCATTCAATTTGTATAGGGATTTGGGGAGGGACTAATGCTCAGCCCTAGGGCCTGTGTGTCCTAGATAAACACTCTGCCACAGAGCTTTCCATCCAGCTCATCCACTGATTTATATTTGTAATTCCATCACCGACGTAAAGAGAAGCTTTTTCTTGTCATCCTATACAAATGTGTTCAATGGTATCTCTCTTTTTTTTTTTTTGCATACTTTGTTTTTCTGTATGACGTGCTGTGGTCATCTTGTCATAGGTTAAAAGACTGCTACAGGTAGTTGCCATGGATGGAAGGAGATTAGAACCCTGGGGGAAAGTCACAGGGAAAGAGGTGAAGTGACCTGCAGTTGACAGCTGACCATTGGGCATGCTCTGCAGTCATGTAAGGGAGGTGTCCCCATATGAATATGGTCTCATTCTCACAGTGCTGATACTCTCTTGAGATGATTTCCACATGAACATCATTCACCTTCCCAACACCTCCCTACCCAAGACTTTCAGTTAACAGTCAAACAGCTGTTGTCTGTTTGAAGGCCACGCGCTCAGCCCAGCCCACAGCTCATTTGTCATTAGAGCTTACAGGGCCAGGATCAAGGCAGAGCCGTGGAGCTGCCCCTCCTGCTTTGCTCACTTTGCGGCAGATCACTTCCCCACACAGTAACACTGCCTTTAGTTTTAGGGTGGCGGACATTCAGTACATTTTCAAAATCAAATTGGCCAAAGGACATGCTGGAGGCTAGAGTGACGTGCTCCAATATACGGGAACTATAAGTAAGTTACTAAGGAGTACAAGTAAAAGACAAGGTTTACAGATAATTGGACAGAAAAAGTAGATTGAAAATGACTTTCCAACTTTTTTAAAATTTATGAAGTAATCTATGTGAGAAGAAAGATAGTGGTCTCAAGGTCAAGAGGAAGACAATGGTAGCAAGGTCAAGAGGCAGCTATTACCTGGGTGTCTGCCAAGTGTAGGTCGGTGCTCTAGTGTGCTCAGCTGTGCTGTGGACTTGGGCAGTAAGCTGCTAAACAGCAGGCTCCTGTTCTGGTCATGCAGATACAGGCCCAAGAGGTACAAGTTCTAAACAGTCATTTTTTACAACTTAAGCAAGTCTGTAGGTGTCAGCTGATTCAGAATGATAATAATTCTACTTTTCATAAAAGTTAGCTGATATGTCTTTTCAAGTTTGCAGGTAATGCAGTTTGATCATAACACCCCATACCTTCCTTTTAAGTGTGGCATGAAGTGTCTTGCGTGGAGACTCCTCGTAATCCCCACTATCACAAAATGCCACTATTGTTATTGAGATGTAACAATGAATGATAGTAATATATTTAATATACACTATAGCTTATGGTATGTTGTCATCCTGAACTGAAGTAGCTTTCTCATCCGTGGTCATATTTAAATGCCAAGAAATACAGATTCATGTCTTCAAGGAGTGACTTAGAATTTCATGTTAATGTACTGTGCTCTTTTCAATAGGAAGTACTTAAACAGCTACAGGGAAGTATTGAAGATGAAACTATGACTTCTTCTGGACAGATTGACTTACTAGAGCGTCTTAAAGGTACATTTTTTTAAGTATTTTAAAAATACTGTTTTAGACTCAGCATGACAACTGATTGAAGTTCAGCTGCTCTCAGTTTGAACACTGGGCTCAGCTTGCTCCTCCAACTTCCATGTTTGGTCATAGCTCTTGAATGCAAATAGATAAAAGGTCTGTTTGCCCGTTGTTTTAAATGTATGATTTTAAGTTTTCATCTTGGAAATTCTGAGCTACTTTTTAAATTCATTGCATTTGACCAGTCACTAAATATGCTTCAATATGCCATGTCTCACAAGACTCCCTTGGCAGGTAGATTCAAGGGCTATTGTCTTTTGTGTTCCATCTGGGATGGAGGTGATAGCTTTTCCTATGCCATTTCTAATAGGATCTGTTTTAAAATGTCTTTCTCACTTTGTTGCCTAGAAATTCTAGTGTCAGACAGGGACCCTGCTTAGTAATAATTGAAACTAGAATAATTGGTTTTTGAGTCCCTAAATATTATCACAGGGAATCTAAGGATGGACATTTTGTGTAATTCTTCATGATTAACATACTTGTTTTCTTCATGATTCAAGCTGACTTTGCAAGGGAAATTATGACTATTCTAAATAATTATTTATTCAGCCTTGTACATTTGTAGTTAAAATATAAACCTGAGACTTCTTTTAAAATAATGTGGTAGCTTTAGGAATATTTTACATGACATAAAGCAGTTACTACATAAAAATTTGTCTCTGCTTAGAATTTAACTTAGATAGCAATTTTCCTGGAGTGAAACTACGCTCAAAAATGTCCCTTCACTCCTATGGGAGTCGGGAAGGGTCGGTATCCAGCCGTTCCGGAGAGTGCAGTCCTGTTCCCATGGGGTCCTTCCCAAGAAGAGCGTTTGTAAATGGAAGCAGAGAAAGTACTGGATATTTGGAAGAGCTTGAAAAAGAAAGGTAACATTTGTTCCTATGTAGTAGGTGTGGCATGTGCATGAAAGTGTCTTTGCGTTTCTAATGTAAGATACAGAGGACGGACTGACCGCAGATTTTTTTTGTCTCCGCTTCTCTGTGGCAAATGCTCTTGGCTCATGTTTGGCATCATTTATCTCTTGCCAGTTCCTACCCACTTATTTTCTTACATAAGGTTGCTTGTCTTTGAGATTATTTCTGAGGAAAGGTGATCTCAGTAAGATATGCAACCTTCTACATGCATTTGTACTCATTATGAATGTTTCTCAAGGAAACACCAAACAGAATTTTAAAAATATCATCAGAGTGGGAAGCATCTTCTCATGTGGCCAAATTCCAGATTCCATAATAGAAAACATTCACAGATCTGACTACATGAAAATCCAAATTTTCCAAATAACAAAACTATTATAAGTGATAAATTGAAAAAATGCATATGCAACCTAGTGACTAAGTACTGCCATTCTCAATATAGAAGTCCTCTAAATAAGAAGCAAAGTTACAGAAAAGGAAGGTTTGCAAACTCAGAAAAATAGTCTCATGTACAGTAAGATAAATCAATTAAAATCATGGTGATATTCTGGAGGTTTATAAATTCAGATATGGAAGATATTAAAAGTTGTGTCGTAGCTGGGCATAGTGGCACACGTCTTTAATTCCAGGACTTGGAAGGCAGAGGCAGAAAGAGCTCTTTGAGTTCTAGGGCAATCTGGGCAGTTGTTCAGAAAAACCCCGTCTTGAAAAACCAAACAAAACACACACACAAAGTTGTGTCATATACTTAAATTCATGAAAATTGTATATTATAAGTTGGTATAACACCTTACTGGAATGGTAAGTTAAAATGCATGTGCCCTCAGAATTTATTATGGAATGAAGTACTTTATTATTATTACATAAAGACAGCCATGTAATATTTATGTTAATAGAAAAATATTTAAAAGATACTAAGTGCTCCCCAGCAAAGAACTGGCTGGCCATAGTATGTCTCCTTTATGGGTTCATCAGTATTGTTGAGATACATGGGCTATTAGCCAGGTATCGAGAAGTACATAGTAGGTCTTTTGTTCTCACGTGGAATGACCCCCCCCCAGTAAACTTTTTAAGTGAAAAAATGTATAGGGCAACATATGCTAATAATAGAATATATATATTTTTAAACATACATGTAATTATGCACATTATTCTGTGCATCTTTATAGAAAACTTCTGGAAACAGCACAAGAAAACTATAACATACATTGCTTTGGGAAAAGAACCATACAAAACAATAAGGAGCTTGAACTTTTGTAATCCTCTTGAGTTTTATCTTAGTAACAGTATTTTGTTTATATTTATAATGGTAAGGTATATAGTGGGTCTGGTTCTTCAGGAATTACATAAATTCATCGAGATTCCAAGCTAAGTTCCTCTATGCAGAGCAGCTTTCTCTGACTGCAGATGTGATAGGTCTGTTCACAGTGTTGTTACAGCTCAGCAGCTGACATCACGCTTTCCCAGCGTCATTGCTGCTGGCCTAACTCCTTTAGTGTAGTGTTTGTTCTTCCAAACAAACTTTGAACTTGGTGCTGTCCACACCCTTCACTTACCTCTTAGACTGTATGAAAGCAAGCCCTCGGCTAAAGCTTGTTACTGGTCAGGTTGAGAACCGTCTTACTCAGGGAAGGAACACTCTTGGCACCCAGATGTCAGTGAGTATGAATCTGTAAGTCCTACTACACAATCCAAGTCAGATTTTTCACCAGTTCACTATCGTTTTACAGTGACAGCTGGAGAGTTATTCTTAGGCAATATGCAGTAGCTTGTGTAAATTAACCTTTCTTTTAAACACAGATCATTACTCCTTGCTGATCTTGACAAAGAAGAAAAGGAAAAAGACTGGTATTATGCTCAACTTCAGAACCTCACGAAAAGAATAGATAGTCTGCCTTTAACTGAAAACGTAAGTACCTGGGCAGCACAGCTTAGATTGACTAACTTGATCTTTTAAAGTTCTCAGATTATATATGAAGAATTTGAGATAACTGCATATCTAATGATTTATAAATTATAATGTGTCTTAATTAGCTATTAACCTAAGTATATAATGGTTAGTAAGCATTTCTTGTTTTTTTGTTCCATTTGTTTGTTTTTGTGGGGTTTGGTTCTAGTTTTGACACAGAGTGTCCTGTAGCCTGGGCTGACTTCAGACTCGTTGTAAAGCTGAAGAGGACCTGATCCTCCCGAGTGCTGGGAGTGGAGTGCAGGCCTGCCTCACCATGCCAGCTCATTGACAGCTTCTGTTTACTGTGTACCAACAGATGCTTATTTTAATCCCCATGAGTTTGGATCCAGATTCTACTAGATAACTGCATGTTTAATTGTTAGAAACATTAAACCATCTGCTTGGGTTTTTCTGTACAATGCAGGAATCCTGCCAGATAGTTTTTACAACTAAACTATCCTGGAAGGCAGTTAGAACCTTACTCTCTCTAGGTGCAAGTGCCAGTAGCTAGAGTCCTGGATCTTACTGTTCTGTGAATTCTTGACTCCCTTTAGCAAATACTCCTGTGTTTAAAATTTTGAAAACGGAGGCCAGTGAGATGCTCAGCAGGTAAAGGGGCTTTTATGCCTACCTGGTGGTAGGAGAAAACTAACTTCCGTAAACGGTCTCCTGACTTCTACATTCCTGCTGTGCCATGCACATGCATTTGTGCACACACATGCACACACACACACAAACAGTTAAAAATCCTGCAGACTTGTCCCTCGCTGTGTTAACTTTTACACGTGGGATAACCTATATTAAGGATGTTTCTAAGAGTCGGGGTGCACCTTTATTGCCCAACATGCATATAGCTCTGGGTCAACCCCAGGAACGTCATAAACTGGATACAGTAATACATGCCTGTAGTGGCTGGCCAGCAAGCTCCAGAGATGGGCCTGACTGAGGCAGTGGGGGAAATGAAGAAAAGACAAGCAGACATGAACACACAGAAATAGTGGACTGGGTTCTCTGATGGAGAATGTTAAACAAGGAGGTGAGGCTATTGCAGATGTAGTAGGAGCAGTTGCTGTGGGGGAGCAGTCTTCAAGCCATAAACACCCAAAGGGAGAGTGTTATGGTGGGCATTCAGACCAGGAGGGAAGGCTTTGCCATTTCCCGTGGGTCTGGGCTATGGGGATTTTGACATAGCCTTGCCCATGTTAACAATACAGATTTGTTCAGAACTTCACATCCTCGGGCCTCTCTCTGTTCCCCACATGTACTCTTAACACTCGGGGATTTGAGGCAGCGGTGTCAGAAATGCACAGAGCTAGAGAGAGCTCAACAGTTAGGAGCACTCCTCTGCAGGACCTGGACTTGCTTCCCAGCACCCACGTAGAAATTGCATAACCATCTATAACTTTCATCCTCAGAGACCTGACGCCCTCTTCTGGCCTTGTGGGCACTAAGCACACACATGGTATACATGTATACATGCATGCAAAATACTCGTACACGTAAATTAAAAAATAATAACTCTTAAAAAAAATAAACTGAAGGTCACCCTCAGCTATATAGTAATTTGAGGCCAGTCTGGGATATATGAAGTCCTGTTCAAAAATAAAAGAGAAAAGAAAGCTTCTGAAATACATTAAGAATCTCAAGACTGTATCTTTCATCAATATTTTATGTGATATTTAAAAAGGGGAAATGAGCCAGGTGTGTGGCTTGTGCTCATAACCACAGTATTCCGGGATGCTGACCCTGAGGGTGTTTGTGAAGCCAAAGTCTGGGCTGCGGTAAGATTCTGCCTCAGTGTAGCCTGTGCTCTCAGCTTTGGCTCTTTCTTCCTCGTAGAAGTATTGAGAGAACACAGTAGACAGAAAGCAAAAATAGAAGAAAAGCTTTTCAGAATATAGCTAACTGGGTTTCCTGAGTTTACTAGTTAGAACTCCAGGCTTGAAGGGAGAAGGACCCCTCTTCCTGCAGTGCCCTTCAGATTCTCCCTGACCCCTAAGACATCATACACAGGGAAAGACGGCTGCTGGGGAGTTTATAATGAATGAAAATTAAGAGATCCAGAAGGGTTGATGAGATTTTAATTTTTTTTTAATCATTGACTATGGTTGGAGAATATACAAAATCCAGAGCCCTGTTGTCTCCATAAAATCAGGGTCAAGAAAGGGCTTTGTATATTTTACAACTCAGGAGCTGTGGGTTACTATCGGAATTAAAGATGGGCTGTCAAATTCCTTAAGTAATCATGTTTAATAGAATATACCAGAATATGTAATCATTATGGGCCATTAATAGCATTAGTAAATTTAAACTTGCTTATATTTTATAACCATTTACTATAGTTTGCTTTCTTTTTGGGAAAACAAGTTAACAAACTTTATTTCCACTTGTTCCATGTGGAAATGTCTTGACCTGTTTATCAAAATACCGCACTACTTACTATTAGAAATATTTTCTAACGCAAGCTCTCTGTCGATGCAAAAATCCCAATCATGCCAAATCAAAACAAGCCCAATGAAAAGCTATCCAGGTTTGATAGGACTCCTGCGCTCTCAGGTGGCCCCGAGGGGAACTGACCTCCTCTGGGGAGGGGTCAAGGTTTGGTGGGCTACCTTGACCCTCCTCGGGTAGGTGGCAAGGGGCGGGCACAGGGGCAGGGCCTCCAAAGATGGAGGCCAGAGACTGGGATTTGCACTTACCTACTCGAAACCATATTATCATGACATGCTCTGTCCCTTTTAGCATGTTGGGAAGTGGAGGACAAATAGAGAAATAATGATATAGACTCGGAGAGAGTAAGAAATGGCAATAAGTGGGGTGTGGTGATACTTCCCTTGAGTCTCAAAAGCCCAGCACTTGGAAGACAGAGGAGGCAGGTTTCTGTAATTTCAAGTCCTGCCTGGTCTATGTAGTGGCTTCAGGCCAGCCAAAGCTGCATAGTGAGACCCTGTCTCTAAATAAATAAATAACATGCAGACCATTTGGTGTGCCTGCAAGAATGCATTCTGTACATGAGTGTTTTGTCTGAGGGCAATTTAAAAAGACATCAGTCTGGAGTCATTGGGCACTCACACAGGAGCAGTTCCCTCGACAGCATGAGGAGTGTCAGCCGTCCTTGCTTCATTCTCCCGTGGCTCCAGTGTCTCTGCTGACTGCTCTGCTCTCTTCATAGTCTGCCCTTGTTATGCCTTTGTACACCTGGCAGCTATCCCAGTGTGAGGACCAGTGAAGGGTTAACACCACTTTGTGAAGTACTGCCACGGTCGGTGTTGATTTTGTCGGGCTAGTAATATTTATTTTAGATATAGGCTTTTTTGTTTCTTACTCCATTTTCTTCATTCTAAAAATGGAGTTTTTAATCTCTATTTAGCCTGTACACTTAAGTCAGTTAATGCTTACCTTAAAACCAAAACATTAAGAGTAATGAATGCCTGTTTTTGAGTCTTCCCCCAATGTTGTCTGTGTTAATATACTAGTTTTTGTTTTGTTTTGTCTGAGACAGTTTCATGTAGCCCAGTTCTCTTGTGCAGCCAAGGATGATCTTGAACCTCTGATCCTCTTTGCCTCCACTTGCTGAGGGCTGGGATTCCAGGTCTGTGTCATCACACCTGGGTTTATGTGGCATGTTAGGTAGGTTTTCTGCTAACTGAGCTACATCTGCTATCCAGAATAGTAGTTTTAAGAGTTGAAAGCAGTTCCTTGGGGCTGTGTGGTGTAGTTCAGCGGTACTGTGCCTGCCTAGTATGCATAAGGGTCTGGTTGACCCCTGGCATCACGAAAATCAACTAATCAGGTGCCTCTTCTGCAGGGAAAAGTCGTAAGGGTCCACTTTAATTGGACCAATCGCCTGTTTTCAACGCAACAGTCTTAAGTTGATCATGTTTTACTTTGAGGCGGCTCTGAATCTTCATTAGGAATGCCAGCTACTCCTGGTGCCCGTACTCAGGTTTAGGATTCCTTGGAGAAAAAAATAGATTTCTCAAGTATGGTGACTCACATAGTCATTTACTCAATTTTTCAGTTGACATTTGTGTGTTCTTTGGTTTTACTAATAGACAGTGAGAAATTAATACATTATTTGTGGTTTTAGTTTTCCCTACAAACAGATATGACAAGAAGGCAACTGGAATATGAAGCAAGGCAGATCAGGGCTGCAATGGAGGAGCAGCTTGGCACCTGCCAGGACATGGAGAAGCGAGCACAGGTGAATGGCATCTTCCCACACTGCACACGTCACAACTCTGATGATGTTCTTAAACTCCATACTGCAGCTAGGGTGTAGTTCAGTGACAGAGCACTGGCCTCTCCTACAAGGCCTTCAGTCCACCCTCCAGCACCATCAAGGAAAGGACTTCAAAGCCTGTCTCGTGTCGGCACTGTTTACAGGGTGACAATTTCTCGTGACTGTTGGCCATGATAACCAGTATTGACATCACTTTGCCTCTGCTTATTTCTGCATAGAATCTCGGGGGAGGTGCTGATTTCCTGGCAGCCAATAACTAGTTTCAGCTGCTTTGAGATCGTTATTTCTTGTAATCTAAGTTTGTGTGGTAACATTCAGAAGTTTTCCAAAAAAATAAAAAGAGAAGCAGCAGCAGTCCATGTTTGAGAAACAAAGGAAGCATGAAGAAACCCTGAGGGAAGACGACCTGCGGGTGAGGATGAGAGTAAACCACACTAAGGTCAGAAGAACATTGCCTGATTTTACTGTTGAGCACTTGTGTGTGAACACAAATGTGTGACGGCCTAGTGGTCTAGGCCTGTAAAACCATCCACACTGCCGTCATCCCAGCCCGGCCCGCCCGCTCCCCTGGCCTGCCCCGTCTGCTCCCAAGTGAGCATGGGGAATTTTTTATTTTTGCTTTTCTAAAAAACTTTTAAGACATATTGGAAGAACATTCAAAGATTATATTTAAATATCAACTAGTAGGACAAATTAATATTTGTATAGTGGTATAGATACATGCTTGTATTCTGTAAAGTTGATCTTGTCTTTAAGTTTTTTCATACAGTATATTTTGGTCACATCCTTTCCCCTTCTTCAACTCCTCCAAGATCCACTTCATATTCTCTCTCTTAAAACAAAACTAAAACCAAAAAGGGGAGGAAGAAAGAAACCAAAATACATGGAGCCCATTTCGCATTGCCTAAATAGTTATTCCTGAGCAAGTGGTCAGCCCTGGGATGTGACTGATGGACCCAGTGTCTCTCTCTATTAAGAAAATTGGGCAGCCCTCTCCCAATAGCTGGTATTACAAATAAATTCTTGGTTAGGAGTGGGATTTATGTTAGAATACGATTGTCCGATGTAATAGTTAACACCCTTAACATGACACATCTTATAGTTGGGAGATAACTGAAGTTACGTGCACATACATTGTGCATACATGTATTTGTGTTTCTATTAGTTAGCAGATTAGTTAGTATATATAGCTCTTGCCTTCCTGCCCACATTGCATTCAGAAAGATTAGTTATTTAAATATCAAAAGTAAAGCTTTTATTTTTTGGTTGAAAATATGCATAAACATGTCTCTGATACTGCATAGAAAAGAATTTCTTAAACAAGATGAGATTATAAAATATAAGACTGATTCACATGAAGAATTTGTCTTCATCAGGAATAATCAGGATAATGACAAGCACGTCTGGGTTATAAATCCACAGAGCTTGGACTAATCTGATTATAACCCAGCGTTCAGGAGGCTGAGCAGGAAAGTCGAGTTGGAGGCCAACCTGAGTTCCATACTGAATGAACCCTGTCTCAAAAAGGGGCTCAGATGTGAACACCTCTACCTTAAAAGAAATTTGTTGGTTACTAGTTGTGAAAAATGCATTAGCACTTAGTCTTAATGGAAAAGGGCTAAAATTAATAGAAGAATATGTAGAATGTTTGATGCCTTAAGATTGAAAACTCGGGCTGGAGAGATGGCTCAGTGGTTAAGAGCACTGCCTACTCGTCTAAAGGCCCTGAGTTCAATTCCCAGCAATTACATGGTGGCTCACAACCATCTGTAATGAGATCTGGTATCCTCTTCTGGCCTGCAGGCATGCATGTAAGCAGAATACTGTATACACAATAAATAAATAAATCTTTTTAAAAAAAAAAAAAGAAAACTCTGCAGGTGGTGGTGACTCATACCTTTAATCCCAGCATGGGGGAGGCAGAGGAAGACAGATCTCTGTGAGTTCGAGGCCAGCCTGGTCTACAGAGTGAGTTCCAGGACAGCCAGAGCTACACAGAGAAATCCTGTCGGGGAGGGGAGATGGAAACCTAAAAGTAATAAAGATTATTTTCATAAAATTTTAAAGCATCTGTTCTATAAGAATAGAAAGGGAAAATATTTTCAATAGTATAAAGAAATCTAATTAATATCCCTAAAATATGAGAATCCTGAGGATTAATTCTTGAAGACAGCCCTTGTTTTAAACGGACAGAGGATTGGTCAACAGTATGTTTAAAGGGTGGAAAAGTCCAGTATGACATGTAGAAATAACTGGTAAATAATTCAGGGAAATTCAAAGCAAAACCCATTCTTGCCCTGCCTTTGTGAAATCTTTTGTTATCAATTTGTTATTTACTTACAGTTTTTTATCCTTGACATCTGGTCTCATAGCATGTTAGCAAAGACTGGAAAGGTGCCTGTTGGGTTGTACTAGAGCCTGCTTCTAGCTTGGTGTGGCGCATGCCTTTAATCCCAGCAGCCACAGATAATGTATACGTGAGCATACTGTGTTTCAGTGGTTTCTTCAGTGTGAATGCAAGACTGTACCATTGTTGTGGTCCTTGTAAATAAAATAAAAGCAATGTCCCCTTGAAAAGCAAAGGCCAAAGGAACGCAGTTCGAGGCCACCCTCACCACACACCCTCTAGCCTTAGTGGACTAACTAAGGAGACCCTGTGCCCAAATAAAAGGAATGTTTAGTTGCAGTAGGTACTTTGGGAAACTTCTAAAAATATTGACTTATAACAGGAGTAAATTTGAAGTATGTTAGTTCTGCTGTTTAAATAAACCTTGATGTAAAACAATGTTTTTTAAAATATTCATTTATTTATTATGTATACAATATTCTGTCTGTGTGTATGCCTGCAGGCCAGAAGAGGGCACCAGACCCCATTACAGATGGTTGTGAGCCACCATGTGGTTGCTGGGAATTGAACTCAGGACCTTTGGAAGAGCAGGCAATGAATGCTCTTAACCTCTGAGCCATCTCTCCAGCCCCCAATGTTTTTTTCTTTACAGCTATGTTGTGTTTTATATGAAACTATTACCAGTACACATGTCAGGCAGCTCCACAGGTACCCACACATACATGTGCACACAGACACATAAAAATAATTGAGTATCTGATTTGTTCTCTTCTTTTATTTTAGCGAAGAATAGCCAGAATTCAGCAAATAGAAAAGGACATACTTCGTGTACGACAGCTCTTACAGTCCCAAGCAGCTGAAGTAGAGGTTAGTAAACTGCCCTTTTGTTCATGTGTTGATGTCTGTAGCTCTTCCCAGAAAAGAAACACATGTAATTAACGTAACACGATTGAGAAATGGAGCTTCTAGAGAGAGACTTTTTTTTTAAAGGTTCATTTATTTTTTTATGTGCGTTGGTGTTTTGCCTATATGTCTGTCTATGTTGAGGATGCCAGATACCCTTGAACTAGAGTTACAGACAGTTGTAAGCTGCCATGTAGGTGCTAGGAAATGAACCCAGGGTTCTCTGGAAAAGCAGCCAGTGCTCTTAACTGCTGAGCCATCTCTCCAACTTGGAAACATTTTATACTTTTCAGCAGTTAAAATTTAGTCACTTTAGCTTCTGCTGTCGGTTTCTAGAATGAAATCACCATCTTGGGCTATCATTACCCTGTAAGTGGGCTTTTTCTTATATGTAATTCCTAGTTTAAAAAAAAAAAGATCAAACATTATTGCTTGTAGTTATCCCATAATCCTTATAGAAATGGTAGTAAAAACATTCAATGAAACAGTCACAAACACCAGGGGAAGTGACAGGCGTGAAGTGGAGGCTTTGGCAGAGTTGCCCAGACCTAACTGGTAGAGCTTACAGAGAGTAAGACAGCCATGACAGCATGTGTCATGGAGTCCTTAAGGGTTCCGAGACCAGCTGTTCAGGTCAGCTGTAATGTAAGTATTAAAGGGGCTGAAATGAGATTAGTTGAAGAGCTGTTTACAAGCAGGTAAGGGGGATGGAGAGATGGCTCAGCAGTTAGAGCCCTGGCTGCTTTTCCAGAAGAACCAGATCAGATTCCCAGCACCTGCCTGGTAGTTCACAACCATCTGTAACTCCAGTTCTAGGGGATCTGTGCTCTCTCCTGACCTCCATTGGTAGCAGGCTTGTCCATAGTGCACATACATTCTTTTTGTTGGTGGTGTATCCCTGGTCATCCTGGAACCCACTCTTGTAGACCAGGCTGGCCTCTAACTTAGAGGCCAGCTGCAGTGACCACAGAAGGGGCTGTGTTTCTTAGAGCAACTTGTGTTGCTTCCAGAAGCGTGCTGAAAGACAAGGTTGGAGGAGAGCAGGAGTTTCATCATTCAGTACATTTTCAGCTAACGATAAATAATTGTAAATTTTTATACAGTATTTCCAGTTTCAGTTATATAGGTTTACTGTAATCTATTCAAAGAGCCTTATCCTTGGGGCGGGGCAACTTATTTTCTGTCAGGATAGAATAGAAGAACAGCAAGCAGCTATGTTGAAATATGTAGCAGTTTTGGGAGCTCGCTTGCCTTTTTAATTTTTATTTTAGTTGTACGGGTGTTTTTCCTCCATGTACGTATGTGCACTATAGGGTGGAGGTGGCTCACACCTTTAACCCCAGCATTTGGGTGGTAGAGGAATTGAGTTTCAAGGCAACCTGGTCAGTGAGCCCCTCTCTCCTCTCTCGCAAACAAAAACTCCAAACAGGGCAAAGTAGATGAGCTGTTGCCTGGTGCTGTGTGTGGTAATATGGATGGAATGTAACTAGGCAGGGGAGAACTGACTGTAATGATAAAAATACTCTACAACTGGATTTTGGTGATGCTTGGTAAATTTACTGGAAATCATTCTGATTGAACACTTAATGTGTATATTTTGTGGTACTCAAGTGCTTAAGCAAAACTGCTTTTGTTTGTTTGCCAGGCCAGTGATATTATCCAACATTCAGGAGGCAGAGGGATCAGAAGTTCAAGGCCAAGCCTCAGCTACATAGCAAGTTCAAGATTAGCCTAAACTACATGAGCCCCTGCCTCAAAAAACACATACTTTCTTCTCAGGTCCATCACCTAGGGCAGGAAACTGTTTCCGTTTTACAGAGCCATAGGAATACAGCTTTCGCTGGTTACTAGAAGTCAGCAAGCAACAGCCTCTCTTGTGTGCAGAGTGGTAATTGAGGACAGTCATCCAAGAGTACAGTGTGCTTCAGTCTGGAGTCCGTGGGGAAGTAAAGGGATGGGGCACAAAGAGAAAGTTCTTCATCTGAGCGTCAGTCACAGGCTGTGTCTTGTCTTTCCTAGACGATCTCACTTAAGGCTTTAAGACTTTAGTGCCGTCTTTATGCTGTTCAGTTTATTTTTCTTGTCCTTAGCTCTTAATTCATGCTCCTACCGTGTATTACCACTTAGGATTTGCCAAAGACTTTAAATCCAACATATCAAAAACCCAATTAACAGTTGAGTTTGGTGGCAAACACCGTTAATCCCAACACTCAGGAGGCAGAGACTGGCAAATCTTACTTTGAAGCTAGCCTGGTCTACCTAGTGAGTTCCAGGCCAGCCAGGGCTGCAGTGAGACCCTGTGTCACAAAACAGAACAACAGAAGCCCACCTACACCCTGACCGGCCAGCCACCTTCTCCTCACCTATCCCTAGGGACTGTGTGAGCGGAGGAGCATTAGAGTAGTACTTCAGATCCTGGAGCCATTGCTGCCTATTTCCTCATCGCTGTGGCAGAATAGCAGAAACAAGGCAAATGAAGAGAAAGAGTTTGGGATATACAGTCTGTCTTGCTGGGTAGGGCTTAGGAGCAAGGGCATGAAGTAACTGGTCTGACTACTTCAGCAGTAGGGAAAAGGAGACGGCAGTGCCGGTGCCTTGTGCTTTCTCCTTTTTCCCCTTTTTAGTCAGTCAGAAACCCCAGCTCCTAAGTGGTACCGTCTCTTTCAAGGACGGTCTTCCTGTCTCCTAATTGATTACACCCTAACCCTCAGATGGCATGGCTACCTCATAACACAAAGTGCATTTAGTCCATCTCTAAACGCTCCATAGTCTTATCAGTTCTAACACGGTTCAAAAACCCACTCTCTTTGAGACTTAGGATACTTACTTAACTTCATAAAACAAAGTAACAATTGTAACATTCTTAACAGGTGACATACCTTGGCACAGTAGTAATACAATTGGTGGACTGGAGAAAGCTTATTGCAATAATAAAAATATTCTAAAACTGAATTATGGTGCTACTTGGTAAATTTATTGAAAATCACTTAATTGAACACCTAATGGATACATTTTGTGGCACTTGACTGCTTAAGCAGAATCGCATTTATTTATTTATTTATTTATTTATTTATTTATTTATTTGCCAAGCCAGTAATGCATTCCTGTTACCCAGCACTCAGAAGGCAGAGGCAGGGAGATCAGTAGTTCAAGGCCAGCCTCAGCTACATAGCAAACATTCCCATTACAACAGGAAGGACTGGGAGGATAGCAAGGAAAGATCAAACCAAAGTAAGTGGCAGATTCCAGATGCTGCCCCGCCTCTCCAGTTCTGCCTCCTGCAGCGCGTGCAGCCTCTGTTAGGGTATTTCTGCTGCACATGTGCAGCTCTCCTTAGGACACCTCACAGTCTGCCGTCTCTGGATCACTTCACAGCCTCACGAAGTGGGCTCTCGGGCCTCCTTGCAGGGACTCTACCTCTGCCTCGTGTCCACAGCAGTTTCCTGGATTCTTGGCCCAAGTTTTCATGAGCTATAAATCTTGAAGTTGCATGCCTGCAAAACCACATGGGCAACCCTGACCAACTGGCCAGTGTGAGGAGTAGTCTAGCCAGTTCTTACCTTATCTGGGGTGGCCCCTGTGCCCCTTGGCAGCAGAACTTGAGAAACATTTTCCGTGGTAGTTTTCAAGTAAGGTGACATTCTCATTTCAGTTTCCCCCTTCCATATGAGTTTATACTTTTTTACAGGCTGGAGCCTTCAGTGAGTGGAGTATTGCCTGCAAAGAGAATGTGAGTTTCATAATTGTGCCGGCCTCTAACGTTTTAAACATTTATCTACACTGATCCTTAATCCAACTTCAGACTCTCTGCCTGCTCCTTCGTTTGATAGATTTCACGTTTTTCATATATTTTTGTTCTCTTTCACTGTAAATCTAAGAGCAGTGAGTGAAACCATGCCCCAGCCTGTATGTTACACTGTCTTGAAATTTCCTCCACCAAACAACTTAATCCGTTACCCTTGAATTAAGTCTCGCTTCATTTTTCAGGGTACTGTCAAAAGCAGCCTTGTTTTTTGCCAGATATAACACAGCTAGCCTCCAGTACGGTTCCTTTAGAGTCTTTGCTCCTCCTGTGAACCCAGAGAGCACAGTTGTCTGCCTTCCTGTCAGCGTTCTGATCGTCAGCACTCACACCAGAATACCTCATTAAGCCCTGCTTAGCAGTGCTTCTCAACCTGTGGGTCACAACCCTTTGACCAAGGTCACCTGGGGCCATTGGAAAAACACAAGTATTTATATTACAATTCGTAATAGTAGAAAAGTTTCAGTTATGAAGTAGCAACGAAAATAATTTTATGGTATGTTTACTAGGTCGATGTCACTTTTATTTCATATATCAGATGGTGGCTACATTAGCAAAGTTTTCTGTTTTACATATCAGTTTTGAAGAGCTTGTCATCTGGTTTCCTATGACATTTGCAGATGTGCACATATTCTCTGTAAAAAAAAAAGTCTGCACGGGAGCTATTGTAAGCCTAGGTGTTAGTGTAACTGCTATATTTGCAGCAGCACCATTAAATGCCACAGTCGTGTGCCCTTGCAGAAAAGGACAGTTATTTGCTCTAGTCGGCTTATATTCCTGATAGTGAGGAAAGCACATCTGGTGGAGGATGTGTTTCTGTGAGCTCAGAAAATCCTTTGTCTTGTGCAGCTCAAATGCTCAGGGGGACGCTTCCCTTCCCACTTACCAGGATAGACGACTGCAAGCCATGCTGGAGGCTGGACGTGTAGCGTGTGCCTCTCGTCTTTTGTCAGCCTGTATAATTGATTCGTTAAGAGGTTGGAAGAAAAAGACAAGCTGTGAGCTATAAAAGCGTACTCCATTTTTGTACATAATTTATGCTAACTCCATGTTAACAGAGGTCTTCTCAGAGCAAGCATGAATCTGCCTCCCATGAAGTTGAACGGCAGCATGACGGTCAAGGAATGGCAGAAAACAACATGGCAACTTCTAGTACTAGCCAGGTATGAACCATTTTGTCATATTTTTGTATTGATTCAGTATTTAAAAAGTAAATGAGCCACAAATCCTTCCTGTTTACTTAGAATGTGTTTCTAGAAACATTGAATTTCAAAGTCCTATCTTTTCTCCTTATTACATTTAAATATACTTTCTGAGTCTGCTGGAATATCTTTATGCTCCAGATCGTGTTTCTGCGTTGGTCTCCAGTGTGTGGCCTGCATAGTTTTGGAGAGTGTTCAGTTCTGTGTGGTTGACCCTGCTGTTGCTACATTGGCATGCTTCTGCTTTCCTCTGAGGCTCTCAGTACAAAGACATGTTTCTGGGTTTGTAATGATTGCAAAGACCCTTATAGTGTTTACTTTCTGGTGTACTTCATAATTACACAAACTTAGAAATAAATCTTAACTGGAAAAGATTACTGTGATGCATATAAACAGTAAGCTGTATAGTTCATCGTGTTTAGCTGGTACTGTGTTATATTTTTACCATCTGTACAAATTGTCACCAATTTTCAGTTAGTGCTTATCAAAATAATATGACAACTTTTCATTGGTGTGTCCTGTATTTCTCAAGTTTCCTTTAAAATACATTTTATGTTGTAAATAAATATTTTAAAATGGAATTTCACCAAACTGACTTTAAGATAATTTTCCTACTATCAACAAAAAAGATTAGTCTTTCTAGGTTACTTATGATGGTACTATTTATACCAGAAAGAGAGAGAGAGAGACTATTCTACTAATTCATTAAATAAAGCTTCAGGTGTTTCCTGTTTAAAGATATTTCCTTTTACTGAGCTAAAACAGATACTTAATTCTGAATCACTGGGGCTGGAGAGATGGCTCAGAGGTTAAGAGCATTGCCTGCTCTTCCAAAGGTCATTAGTTCAATTCCCAGCAACCACATGGTAGCTCACAACCATCTGTAATGGGGTTTGGAGCCCTCTTCTGGCCTTCAGGGATATACACAGACAGAATATTGTATACATAATAAATAAATAAATTTTAAAAAAAAATTCCGAATCACTGGTTAGCACTATACAGGAAAATTATTTAATGGTAAATTAGGGTAAAATAATGAGAGTTAGATAGAAGGGTTGAGTTCTTTTTTTGAGAACTATGTATTCCTACATTGCAGAAGGATGAGGAGTTCAATTTAATTGGACAGTTGTTCAGACGTAAGTATTGCTCATCTGATGGAAGCTATCTATACTAGCTCTGTGGTACTATAGAAAAACCAACTCTAGGTTGATTATGCTAAATATCAGAAATGGAGACTGTTGCAATATAAAACGATTAAAAGGACAGCACTCAGAAGGCAGAAGCAGGCGGATCTCTATGGGTTTGAGGCCAGCCTGGTCTACAAGAGCTAGTTCTGGAACAGGCTCCAAAGCCACAGAGAAACCCTGTCTCAAAAAACTGGGAGGGGGGGATGAAAAGGAAATTTTTATGATGAAATGGGTGAGAAAACCACAAAAGAAGGATCAGTAGGTTTCAGAAGAATGTGAATACTTTAGTATTTGGAGAAATCAAAACAGGATTGTTAGACAACCGAAGTCACAATCAGGTGCTGGAGAGATGGCTTAGCAGTTAGCAGCACTGACCAGTTAGTTGCCCAGAGGATCTGAGGTTCAAGTCCTAGAACCCACATGAAGGCTCACTCCATTCCCAGGGGGTCCAGTGTCCTTTTCTGGCTTCCAAGGGCATTAAACACTCAAGTAGAACACAGACAGACATACATGCAGACAAAACACCCATATAGTTAGTTTTGTTTTTGTTTTATTCTTTGGGGGCCCACTACCCAGCTCCCAAATAAATACATGGAGATGTATTCTTACTTATGAATGCCCTGCCGTGGCTTGGCTAGTTTCTAACCAGATTTCTATCCTGTTTCTCTTTAACTACATTTTGCCTCTTGGGCCTTTTACCTTTCTCTATTTTATAGAACTTTCTTTCCTTCTTACTCTGTGTCTGGCTGTGTAGCTGTGTGGTGGGGCCCTGGTTCCTTTTCTCGTTTCTCACTCTCTTCCCTAGATTTCTCCTATTTATTGTCTGCCCACCAGTCCCACCTATTCCTGTCTCCTATCTAGCTATTGGCTGTTCATCTCGTTATTAGACCAATCAGGGGTTTTAGACAGGCAAAGTAGCACAGTTTCACAAAGTTAAACAAATGCAACATAAAAGAATGCAACACATTTTTGCATTGTTAAACAGATATTCCACAGCATCAATGAATGTAACCTGTTATTCCACAACACACTCATACATGTAAAATGATTTAATTAAAATTTTGACAAGTGAGATTATTTTTTTACTTTTCCCTTTCTTAAATTAAAATATAATTGCATCATTTTCCCCTTCCCTTTCTGCCCTTCAGTCTCTCCAGTATTCATCTATCTGTGCTCTCCCCTCAAATTCATGACCTCTTCTTTGTTATTACTACATTGTGCATTTATATAACATATAAATCTATAGACAGAACCTGCTGAGTCTGTTTAGTATTGCTTGAATGTACATGACTGCAGAGCTGACTGACCACTTGGTATTGGATTACCAGTTAAGGGACTCGTCCCTGAAGAAGACTAATTCTTCTTCTCTCAGCTTTTTTATTGCCTGTCGTTCTTTGTCTAGGCATGTCCCCTCCCCAGCCCACGCACTAGCTATTCCTCCTTCCACAGTAGCATATCTATTCAGTGTTGTTCTTGTTCAGACCTTGTTTAGGCAGCTATATTGTTGAGCATCATGACTAAAATGTCCCTGTCGTTTCTAAGAGACACAGTCCACAGCAGATTTTCTGGTCCTGACTTTTACAATTTTTGACTCCTCATCTGAGATGTTCCCTGTGGTTTAGGGACAAGAGTTGTGCCATAGATGTATTTGCCATACAGGTTTTCTCTGCATTTTGACATTTCTGTAATGGTCTCCATCTATTTCAGAGAGAAACTTCCTTGCTGTAGGGGGGACGACACTGATCTGCAGCGTGAGGCTAAGTACCAAGAGTGCAGTTAGGAAGTACACTGGCTTAATCAGTTATTGGTGATGCTCTCCTCTTAGACCCATGATCTCACTTGCCCTGGATAGTGGGCTAGGTTTCCAGTTCCAAGCACGATTTCATTTCCCTCCTGTTTAGCAGGTCTTAAGTCCTGTTACTGTTGGTTACCACCAAGCTATGAGTGCCACTCTGCACCCTTAGGGATATCTTTTGTTGTGTTGTGTTTTGAGACAGGGATATCTTTTGTTGTGTTGTGTTTTGAGACAGGGTTTCTCTGTGTAACTCTGGCTGTCCTGAAACTCGCTCTATAGACCAGGCTGATCTCAAACTCAGAGATTTGCCACCACTGCCTTCTGAGTGGGCCTAAAGGTGTGCACCAGCACCTGCCAGCTCACTTACCATGCTGGTTTTTGTTGTGGTTCATTGGGATCACAGCTGGGTAGGACTATTGGTTGCTTTTCTCCCTTACCAATTGCATAACAACTTCTAGGAAAGCTAGTCCTCAGCGGGGAACTTGACCTTTAGAAAGTCAAGATGGGCTGAGCAGTGAGTTCTAGGACAGGCAGGGCAATGCAGAGAACACTGTCTCAAATATGGAAGGTAGGAACAGTAAAATCAGGAGTTCATGGGCTGGAGAGATGGCTCAGTGGTTAAGAGCATTGCCTGCTCTTCCAAAGGTCCTGAGTTCAATTCCCAGCAACCACATGGTGGCTCACAATCATCTGTAAAGAGTTCTGACACCCTCTTCTGGCCTTCAGGCATACAGACAGAATATTGTATACAAAATAAATAAATAAATAAATATTTTAAAAAAAAATCAGGAGTTCGTGGCTACCTTTGGCTACAGAGACAGTTAGAGGCCAGTCTGGGTTACAATAGATCCTGTCTCAGAACAACAGCAAAAAAGTCAAGATTATCTTATTTTCAAACATTTATAAAAAGCAAAATAAAAAAATAAAAATATATAGATATTTACATCAGCTATTTAAAGATACTTCAGAGTGGGCACAGGAAGACCAGTGAGACAGTTCTCTGTGCACATGTGTGTGTGCTCTGCATAGATGTCTAGGTCAGTGTCACAGACTATCAGCATGTGTTGAGATTTTTGTAGCTTTTGTTTTACTGTTTATACATTTGTATATTTTACTTTTTAATGAGTGTCAGGTTTTTAAAGTATATAGCAGCTATGAAAACAATTCTTTTTTTGAGGAAATACTGTGCTGCTTTCCATTTCTGTCATGTAAGGCCCTAGAGTCTTGTTGAAGCCTCATGTTACTTATTTAGTGTGAGAACAGCTAAGGAGGGGTCTAGTGAGAGGAGTGAATCAGTCATGATAGCAATCACCAGTAATCCCAACACTGTGAAAACCAAGGTGGGACGCAAGTAAACCTGGGCTACATAACAAGACACTGTCTCAAAAAAAAAAAAAAAAAAAAAAAATAAAAAAAAAAAAAAAACAAAACATGAATGTCGCATCGGGACAAAACTTTTGGTTGGGCATCAGTGTGAGCGATACATTAATAGCTGGCAGGCCAGAGTCTCAATCTAAGAAATTTTTTCCTGTTTGTATCGTGTGATTTCTGTCTCCTGTGTGACCCTGAATCTGCTACAAAACTATTTAGAAACAGGACTGAAGAGAAGGCTCTNAAAAAAAAAAAAAAAAAAAAAAAAAAACGAAAAAGAAAACAGCAGTAATTCAGGGTTCAGTATTTCTCCTTCAAATAATAAATTCTTTTGTTTTGTTTTACATGAATTCCACCACCACTGGTGATTTGGTTATCAGTCGCTGCTCTCAAATCCTAATGTAGATGGGTAGACTATGCCTATGATTTATTTCTCCAGGTGTCTTCAAGCATTAATTGTAGCTCTCTGAAAGACTGAAGCAGAATTTACCACTGCAGTTTGCCAGCCTAGTGCCTCCAGAGCGCTGAGGCTAAAGGCATGCACCTCCAGACCTGGCCCTTCGACCTGTCTTGATAAGATCTGTATATGTGACATCTTGAGGCCTATTAATTTACTTTATTATTTCTTCCAAAAATAAATAGGAAATGCTGACTTCTCTTTTTGCAGTAAATATCCTCCTGTTGGTTCCATGCCGAGCTGTTCTCATCACACACTGCTCCATTAGCCCAGCCCATGTGTGTCTCAGCCGAACTCAGGTCAACACTCAGTTATTGGCAGGCTGTCGTAGCATGGGCCTTCCTTGGAAGACACCCACACTTGCAGGTTTACATTTAGGTTTCTGGTTATTTGGTTGATAGGTTTATTTCCCCACTAGTCTACAAGCTCCAGAAATGCAAGAACTCCTGTCGTGCTTAGAGTGCTTAGAGTGCTGGTGGGCGCCTGTAGTCACAGCCTGGAAACTCGGGAAGACCTGAGTGAAGACAGCCTGGGTTACACAGCAAGACCCTGTCTCAAAAATAAAGAATTCATGGTGGGCATAATGGCATACACCTTTAATTCCCAGCTTGAAGCCAGCCTGGTGTACAGAGCAAATTCCAGGACAGCCAGAGCTACATACTAGGACCCTGTCTCAGTTTAAAAAAAAAAAAATCCTACCTAGTTCATGCTGTACCACAGTCCCTGATGAATATATTGAGTGAATGACTAGAGGTTGTAAGGAGAACTGATAACTTTGCTAGGAAGAGGATGTTCTGATCTGTGTTTATTTCCTCAGAAAGTTAAGTGATAGGCTAGAAGTAAATTACTCAGGCTAGTCCCTGCTTGTTCCCCTTGTTTGTTTGGAGAGCTTTGCTAACGCCTGTGGGTATGATAAAGTTCCAGCACAGTTGGGAGAAGTCATGCACAGGCGATTCCAGATGACACAAAGGCAGAACAGTAGTGGTCCATACAGATCATATCCATGTGGGCTACCCCTTTTGTTCCGAAGACTGTTCTGTCATTTGTCCCGTAAATATTTTACTGTTCATTTCCAAGCTAAGAATGCTTTTCAGAATGCATACCTGATGTCATTATTATATTCCAAAGAAATGAATGATTCCTTCCTAGCACTGGGTAGCATCTCGTGATTTATTCGCTGTTGTTTCATAAATGTGTCTATCATGCTTTTTTTGACTTTGAGCCTAGATAAGGGCCATGAATTTGTTGGTTTATATCTAAAGTTTGTTCTAATCTCTTGGCCACCTGTAGGTTTTCCATCATGTCCTTTGTTCTTTTTAAAATATAATTCTGATTTTGCTAGTCTGCCACCTAAAGTTCAGGCTCCACAGCTTGAATATAACATCTTTTAAAGCCCCCCAGATAATTATTCACTCCACCCTGTGTCCACATTAGAATACGTCATGCTCTCCATGTTTGTCTTGGTTGTGTTGAGATGCAGCTTTCATCGTCCACAGCAGTCATCACTCCCTCTTTTCCTTTGGGATTCTGTGCAGTCCTCCGCTGTGGTGCTGCGTTATGTTAGGCTGAAGTTTCTATTTTTCCTCTTTCCTTGTGAATTCCAGTGAGCCCTTTCTAAACTGTGAGGCTGGAGTTGCCTGTGTTTGTAACCTAAATTACACTATCTGTAATTTGCCCCATTTCTAGAGTCCAGCTACACGAATGGATCATGAAACAGCCAGTGTTCTGAGTTCTAGCAGCACACACTCTGCTCCTCGAAGGCTGACGAGTCATCTGGGGACCAAGGTAACAGCAGAGAACAAGTCCTCTTGTCGAGGCTAGGCATGCTTTGCTAAGACAGTCGTCATAGACATTCTGTTCTCTAAAGATTTTGACTCAGTCTCCTGGGGAAATAATGTTTTTATACAAAGAAACATAAATGAGAAAATGAGAATTATAAGAACTCCTGAATTAGATGCCTGTTAATTTCTTGTTCAGCTCATTATCCATTTACCTGCAAGCATCCAAAGCCCCAGCCAAACTGACTGCTTCAGCACCCTGTGTCTTTCTACCTCTGTGCCGTGCCTGTAGCGGCACCTGACACTCTTTGCGAAGGGCTGTCACCATCTTTCCATGGCTCTGGACTCTGAGCCCTGCATCTCCAGAAGACATTTTCTTAATTCCCAGTGCCCTCTTAGCCACTGGCCTGTGTCCTCTCATAACAGTTGGCTTGAAACTTGCTCTTAGAAAACAGATTGTTGTCCTCTGTCTTCAGCATCTCACAGTATCTGCACATAATGTTAACGAATGTTTATTGAAATGGATGGAAAATCATTGAAATTGAGCATTAGCCAGTGCTGCAAATATTTTAAGGTTAGGGGAGAGTGTGAGAAGAAAATCACTTCAGTGTTTTACTAAATGAAATTCTGAGCAACATGTTTTCAGTCAGAAGTGCAGGGCATTGTCTTCATAGCCTACTCTGTTCTCTGGCAGTGCTTAGGAAACACTGAAATAACTAACGTTAATTTAAGAAATGGACTTTAGGGATAGGGACATAAGTCATTGGTAGAATGCTTGCCTAGTGTGTCCAAGGCTCTGGACTCAATTCATTAAGAAGAAACAATAAAAATTAAAGAAATAAATTTGAATCATTAATGCTAGTCCACAATAGTTTGTATTTAGGACCTCTCTGAGGGGTGCCAGTAAGGAGTGCCTCTACATCACCAATTCTCTCAAACACTTGTATTCTTATCTCTCTGAGGAAGAAATTGGAAAGGAAGAATCTGCTTCAGGCCATTAGTCTGAAGCTGACGAGATTGATTCAGCATCAACACAATATTGGCTCTTGGCACGTGGATGTTGGCATTCATACTGCGTTTCCTTTAGAAGTGATATGTGCATAATAATATTCAGGCTTTGCTATACAATTTGAATGCCAGACTATTATTTTATGTAGTTTTCTGTATAATGTAAATCCTTCCAATTTGCAGTGGAGAAAATTCAGAGAGCTTATGCTCAAGAGACATCAAATAAATTAACTAATACCACATAGCTTGCTTAAAAGTGCTGGAGCCAAACTTGGAACCTAGGTCTGATGAAAACACATTATCCCCAGCCCTGTCACTGCCATAATAGAGCTAGCACCTCTAGGAACTGTACACTTCTGAGCAGCGTTTTGCAGTCAGCAGCATAGCTAGGTCATTCTTGGTTACACTATACGATGTTAAGCAGCACCTACAAGATGCCCCTAACACTCTTCTGACGCTGTTGTTAAGACCAAAAATATGTATCCTTGTGGATTGCTGACTTTCTCATACCCTCTCTTAGGGAATATCCTCTAACTTTGAAGGGAAGCTGATAGCGACCCCTGCTGACTGGGTGCTGTCTTTCTATTCTAGTGTCCTTCTCAGTCCATCCTTCCCGCTTACTGTAAGCAACCAGTGCTTACCAGTTGCTTTCCAAAAAGAAAATGATGACAGTTCTTGGCTTTGTCACTTTCTATGTGTTTGTGGCATTTGTCTTTTTATGACAAAATAATTTTATATGATAACAGATCATATAAGTTTAAATGTTGTAATTATAAGCCTGATGAAATGTAATGATTGCAGAGAATTAGAATTTAGTAGATTATAATTGCTGCAAAATGTTTTCTGTTGCTTAGAAGTAAAATAAAGTTTTAAATTATATAAAGAATTTAATAAACACATTCCAGAAAGAGAGAGAGAGAGAGAGAGAAAGAAAGAGAGAGAGAGAATGAGAATGAATGGGTATGTGAGAAAAAGAAACAATTATTTTCATTCATGTAACAGTTAGCTTTAGCTGATGCAGGCATGTAGCAATTTCAGTACTGTAAGAACCTATTTTTTTCAGCAGTCTGCAATATTATCACTTAGTCACATAAATCAATTGTGTATGTTATTTTGAAATAGCACTCATCACTTCATCCAGAAGTTTTTTTATTTAATTTTGTTTTAATTTTTAATGAATTTAGTAAATAATCCCATTCATCACTTCATTAGATCTGGCTTTTGGGTATCAATGTCATAATTTTGTTTCTAAACTCATTTGGCCCACAGGTGGAAATGGTGTATTCATTGTTGTCAATGCTTGGTACCCATGATAAGGACGATATGTCACGAACTTTGCTAGCTATGTCTAGCTCCCAAGACAGCTGTATATCCATGCGGCAGTCTGGATGTCTTCCTCTCCTCATCCAGCTTTTACATGGCAATGACAAAGACTCTGTATTGTTGGGAAATTCCCGGGGCAGTAAAGAGGCTCGGGCCAGGGCCAGTGCAGCTCTCCACAACATCATTCACTCACAGCCTGACGACAAGAGAGGCAGGCGTGAAATCCGAGTCCTTCATCTTTTGGAACAGATACGAGCTTACTGTGAAACCTGTTGGGAGTGGCAGGAAGCCCATGAACAAGGCATGGACCAGGACAAAAATCCAAGTATGTTGTCTGTAGTGTACATCACATTGCATGTTCCAAAGCATATGTAAGTTACAGGTAGAAACTCGTTGTAGTTAGTATGCTGTCTTTATGAATAAAAAGGATTTGTATTAGCTAGCTATTGCTGCTAACACATTAAAGGCTTAAATCTGCATTTCCTAAAACTTTTTAGCGAAGGAAAATGTTATATGCACTACTGAGCAATCAGAACAAGCAAATCAGTTGTTAGGGTGATCTGTCTGGGCAGGCGTTCCCTTCCTCCCTCACTGCTTTATTGCTTCCCCAAAACTGAGTACAGTTAAAGAGGACAGCTTTTCCCAGAAGAGGAGGACCATCATTCAGGCAGGGTATATGAGTAGCAGCAGTCCCTGCTAGAACCTCCAGGCAAGCTTTCAAGAACAAGCCAAAAGACACTTGTAATTAAAACTTAAAGCTAGCTGCTTTGATGGCTCATGTGTGTAATCTCAGCATTTGAGAGATGGAGACAAGAGGGTCAGGAGTTCAAGGTCTTCTTGGACTGTACAGAGTTCAGAGTCAGCCTTTGTCATGGGACCCTGTTTCAAGGAACCACAAAAAGAAAAAAATTCTTGGTAGAGCTAAAATCAATGTGAGATGTGAGCAGCTAGGTTGCCCTTTGGATGGAGCTCAGGAAAGTTATTTTTACGTAATTTCCTTCAGTTTTTAGCAACCCAGCCATAGTCTTCTACATTGTACATCGCATACACTGGACACACTCTACCTGCTGTTTCTTGGTCCTCACAGCAGCCTTTATGGAGTAGGAGAAAAGGAAAGGTGTATCGTCTCCATTTGTAAACGAAATTGATGTTTAAGCTAAAAACACTTGCGTATGTCCTTGAACCTATATAGCAGAATTTTCCTAAGCTTAATATAAGGATTATTTCAAATCTTAAGAATGTATAAGGCAAGGAGCAAGGATGATTTTTTTTTTTTAATTCACTTAGGGAGACTTGGAGTGAGAGGTGAGAGCCAATAGACACTTTGTTAGAGAACATTCCTTTCTTGATGGGGGAGGAGTGCCCACAGTTATTTAACAAGTCATATTATTGCTTCTGAAAAAATAGTTTAAAAATACTTTGTGTCAAATATTGACTTGAGACCTTGCATATAATTTTAAAGATGTAAGTGCATTTTACACTTTATTTCAGATACCCTTTTCTTTATATTTGTATTATGTATCTGTCTGTATAGGAAACTTTCTGCTAGGTATCACATTTGTATGCGACCATGTGCTTTTAATCCATAGCCATCATAGTTGTTTACACTGAAATTAGAAACAAAATCCAACAGTATTATACCAAAGTGTGTTTAGTTTTTCATGTAGTCATCATTTAAAATGATTACACATATGAGCTATAGCAAAACCTATGGGAGACCCAGTCTGACAGGCGTGGTTACAGCAGGCAAGTGAACATGCTGTGGAACCGGAAGCCCTTGGCACAGTCGTGTTCCACTACTGTGGTGTTTGTTCATCATTCAGCAAATACTTGCTGATCTGCCAACCTTAGGGACATATTAATAACCCCGGCACATTTTAGAAGTATAATAGCATCTCTTCTATAATAACAAAATATTATGGCTTAGGTAAATTTATTTTTCAGTGCCAGCTCCTGTGGAACATCAAATCTGTCCTGCTGTGTGTGTTCTCATGAAGCTTTCATTTGATGAAGAGCATAGACATGCGATGAATGAACTTGGTAAGACAAAAAGGTTTCCTAATGCCACAAGTAAATGCTGCTGAATCTTTAAAACAACTGTAGAAATTCATCATTGGAATAAATACAGATGATAAGTTGATAAAATGTAAGGCTACTAACTTCCATCCATATAGGAAAAAAGGAAAAACCACTGTACCCTGGTCTCCATGGGAGAATGGGTCCTGAATCATAGAAATGTCTACCTTCTTATAAACCAACTTCAGTTTTTAAAATCTTAACTAAAGTTTGGGAAAATTACTAAGTGGACCACCCCTGTCCCTTTTGCCCAGAGAGATCCTGTGTCACCTCTGATGAAGAGGAATTATTTGAATTATTTGTTAAAACATCATTGTTCTTAGCCAGTCGGTGGTGCATGTCTTTAATCCCAGCACTTGGGAGGTAGAGGCAGGTGGATCTCTAGATTAAGAACAGCCTGGTCTACATAGTGAGTTCCAGGACAGCCAGGGCTACATGGAGAAACCCTGTCTTGGTTGTGGGGGAGGGTATCAATGTTCTTGCAATCTGTCCGTGACTTTAGATGAACACCAGGAAGAAGAGTTATTAGGATTTTAATTTATCTTAATGGTTATCAGTATTTTACTGGTTTTTCTTGAAACTAGCATATGTAGAAAGATATGTTCCAATTGAAGTTAGAAATATTGCATTAATTTTGGAGAAATAACTCCCTTTTATACATATTATCACATCCTCTAAACCCTTTGTGACCACTGAGTACCCATTTTTTTCATGTAACAGTTTCTTTAATTTCTAGATTTATTTTACACGTATGTTTATAAAGCATGTTGTGCTGAGCCATCACATGTAAGGTAAACTGGATTTCTGTAGTCATGCCACATGCAAGAACCATACACTGAGTTTCTGTCTTGGCATAGCTGTGCCCATGCTTTTGTGCTATTTTTGTTACATTCCATTCCAGCCCCTGCATTGTATTCTTAGCACCCTGTCATTGTTATTCATCATTTACTATAAAAGTGGTACAGTTGTGAGACTCTTGACTACAAATGCACTGCAGAACGTGAGTGCTGTCTCCTTCAGAGTCATCACTTAGGAGAACTCTGTGCTCCGTGGCTTGAGGCCTGCTCTCCAGCCGTGCTTTTCTTCCCACAGGCCCATCTGGTCTTCTTTCCAGTGTCCTGTGAAACTTCATTTAATCTTATGGGTTTTCCCATTTCAGTACAATCTCAGCATTTATAACTTTTTTCCTAATGCCAATAATTATGAAAAGGCGTAAAACTAACAACAGGAAAACACAGTTTTAAGATATTGCAAAGATTTTTCTATAAATGTTCATATGTTCCAATGAACTATAGACTAGGACTGACACATTAATTATCTGAATTTCAGAATAAAACTTAGACTCAGTATTTGTTCCTCTTCTTCTTCAGGTAGGAAGGCTACCCGGGGCATTTCACCACAGGAGCTAGGTCAGGGGCTCTCAGGTGAGGAGCAGGAGGGGCTCTGGGGTGTGACTGTGGGGACATAGCCACAGGGTTACCTTCCTCTCACTCCTCGCCTTCAGATTTGCACTGGGGCAAAAGAAGAGTTAAGGTCTCTGTGTCACAGGCAGGGAGTATAAGATAGCAGAGGATCTAGCCGTAAGGACTAGGGAAAGTGTCAGCCCCAGTCAGATGAGGACAACTCTTAGGCCTAGTCATGAGCACTGTTACGTGTAGTATGTGACGATCTGCCTGCCCAAGAAAATTTGATAGACACTGGAATTTTCAAATGATTAAGATATCCATGGCTCCCAGTAAAAACATGATTTATTTACATTAATATTTCACAGCACTTCTAGATCATAACAGCACAGGCGCTTGCCAGGCCAGATAGAGTTTCCAGCCCATAGCAAACAGACTCCCCAGAGTAGGACCCCAGGAATTAAACATAGTCTGAGTGATGCTTGTGGTTGTCAAATTGGGGTATCAATCTACAGAATATTGATGTGGACCCCAATACTTACTCTAGAAGAGAATATCTCAGGCTAATGATGGCTGTCTAAGCTATATGATAAAAAAAAATTCTGTACTTTTAAAAATTAAATGTCCTATTATCTTGTTTTAATGTAACTGCGAGTCTATTCAATATCACTTGAAGCAATTGGCTCTTCCTTGCTCTTCCTTGTCTGTAAGGCAATTGAACGTCCTATCATTTAATAATAAGCTCATTCTAGACCTCTGCAGAGACACTGTCAGTAGTGAGCCCATCCAGACACCAGTGCAGGAGGGTATATTCACTTCTGCATTGAGACATACTCATTCTTCTGCTGGCTATGAATTTGCATCATATTTCAGTGAATCTTTTTTAGTTTTAACCTGTGAATTATATCTTTGCCTCAGAATTCACTGATTTTTTTCTTTTTACTTGCCTAAAATTATAAAGGGATCTCTTTTATCTTCCAAGTTTTACTAATTTTTTTCAATCAGTTATAGTCTTTATAGAATTGTTGACATACAGTATATCTTTAATTTTTGTTTAAAATCAAATCCTAAAATTGATATTTTTGGATAGGAGTTCCCTGACAATTGAAGGCCTTCATAGCACCTTCTATAGACCATTTTATCTTTCTTAGGAAATAATACAGATACTACACTAGGCAAGACTTCATGCAAAAATAGAGCATAGTGTGTTTTACCTTGGTACTGAGACCCTGCTTCACAGTACTCTACATCGGCATCCAGTGCCAGAGTCTTCAGGTCTTTAGTGACTCCCTAGTATCTTGTATCAAAATATCGGTTATGTTGCTGTCTCCTTCTTCTTTACTCGACTCTACAAAATACTAGCCTTCATTGGAGCCTGGCCTTAGGCTCTCCTTCTCTGTCCTTGTGCTCCATCTTTTACTGTGTTAGTCACTATTCAGCCAGTGTTCTCTGATTCACGTGTCAATCTAACTTTTCCCTCCCAAGTTTTATGTGTGTTAGGCAAACACTCTACCACCAAACCCTTTGGATATGTTTTCATTCTACTTACCTGGCATCTTCCTTTATATGGTAGTCTAGACACTTCCAACTGAACTCTCACAAATGGAAAATGTTACCTTCATCCCAAAATCTGTCTCTTCCGGATTTCCTTCTGGCATTCTAATAAACCACTTGCTCAAATCAAAATCTTAGGAAAATCATCCGTGACTGCATTGGTATCTCCTATGTTTAGTAAAGGAGCACTTTAATCCTAATTCTTGAGTATATCTCAAGCCAGGCATGGTGGCACACACCAAGTGCTTGGGAAGCAGATGAAGGTTTATCTCTGAGTTCAAGGCTGGTCTAATCTACGTAGGGAGTTCCTTCCAAATCTATCAGAATGCATAGTGAGACCATGTCTCAAAAACAACAGCAGTGTGTGTGTGTGTGTGTGTGTGTGTGTGTGTGTGTGTGTGTTTGCTATTTCTCATTGTGAAGCGAGGCACCATTGTCTCTCTGGTTCTACATATTTTGTACTACTTCCAGTCATAAGCCATTTTGCACTTGCACTCATACTTTATTTATAATGTCCTCTTCCTAACATCCTGATCTGCTCATTGTTGTGGCTTCAGTTGGTGGCCTCCTCCTTGTTGGGCCCTTTTACACACACTGTTTATCCTACCTAGACTAATTCTTTCTCTTCCTTGCTCTGCCCTTGTTAGATACTGTCATCCATTAGACTTCACCTTAAACTTGGTTTCTCAGACCTTTCCGTGGGGCCTTCTCCACTGTAGATCTGGGTGCTGCACACCACTCATAAGTTTTGTGAAGACAGTGACTGGATTTGCTTCACTCACTACTTAACCCATTATTGCAAATAGATGGAGGGAAATCTTCATAAATATGGTTTAGATTTTCTTTATACAAATTGATTTGCTTGCCAGTGTTCAGAGAATTGCCTGTCATCTCTTCTTGTCATAAAGATCTGCATGAATCCTCCTGTAATTAAGATACCTTATCTTACAGTTTTAAGCTCAACATTGAACTTCATTTTGTGGGTCTACAAATTCTTCTGCTGATCTTTTCATGTTCTTCATAAAATGTTAGTGCGCTGGTCTTTCAGGTTAGCAACCTGCTGAGACCTACAAGCTCATTTTTTTTAAATGCCTGAGCAACCTTCTTTAAAAGACCATACCCCAAGTCCTGTGGTGCTTGCTGCTCAACCACCCTTTAATAGTCCATGTGCTTTTTACCTCCCTTTTGTTCTTGTCCTCACCGTTTCACTTCACTTTTTTTATAGCTCGTTCCTTTGTTGTCTTCCCATTTCCTCCCCTTTTATGTTTCTCCTTTCCTTCCTAGTGTTGGCCATTGTGAGCATTACTGAGCATACCTGCTAGTTGAGTATTAGGAAGGAGGAAAATACTGAGTCCTGGTATGGATGATATGTTGTAGTAGCCACGGGAAGTAAGATTATTTTGTAAAGAAACTTTATAGTTGGTTGAATAGATTGTTCTTTATATGAAATAAGTTTTACTTAATGCACAATTTCATTTAAAAGTTTCATTATTCTGAAGGATACTTATTTGACACTTCAAAAAAAGCATTAGGCCACAGGAAATGACAATGGAAAGTAGTTTTAAAGCCCTTACACTAGCAATAAGTTAATTTTTCTGTTAGGCTTAGGAAGACCCATGTTATAGCAGATAGCCTCCATTGTTGCCAAGGTACAGTGTATGTCAGTGAGCAGAAAACAGTGGTGGTGTCATTCAGTAAAGCTAGAGGCTGGAGGGTGGAGACACTGGCAGGAAGTGGAATCGTGTCGGTTGTACTTTATATTACACAGAGATTGTTTATAGCAGTTTTGTGGCTTTTTCATTTTAAAGGGAAATTTATTTAAATCATATAGTCTCATTCTTTGAGATTTTCCCCTGGTTTTTAAGCTGCCAAATTATACCACTTTATTTGATTCTAGATTATTATGTTTTTCCTTTTACCCTTGTTAATTAGGGGGACTGCAGGCCATTGCAGAGTTGTTACAGGTGGACTGTGAGATGTATGGGCTTACTAATGACCACTACAGTATTACTTTAAGACGGTATGCTGGAATGGCTTTGACAAACTTGACCTTTGGAGATGTTGCCAACAAGGTATGTCTTTTTATAAGATTTACTTCTTAAGGTAACTCAATTACGAGTCAATTTATTTTCATAAAAACAACTTTTTGAACTAAAGAAGCAAAGAATTTCTTCTGAGTTTTTGGTGTCTCCCACCCCACCCCACCCCAGTTGAGCAATGGCTGATAAAAGTCCTTCCTCACTGCTGCACACCCCAGCTTAGTAGGTTGTCTTTTGCCTAAACAAAGCAAAAGTGCACCTGACGTTAGACTGCTGTGCTGAATTTACATAGCTGCTCCAGCAGCATTGCTCCTGGTACTGGGCATGTAGCAAAAAATGGTGGTTCATCCACCTAGACAGTGCAGACCAGCAGTACTGGAGGAAAGAATAATTACCAAAGCACTGTTCCAGGAGAAAGCATAAGCTACCACTACAGACAGCACAGCACCATGCTCTGCCTTATTGTTTCTCGGGGCTTTTTTTGGCTTTTCCAGTTAGGTAAAAGATAGATAACAGAAATGGGAGGCATCTGTCTTCCATCTAGGTAGTTTTGTTCTGGGTCTTGTATAGGTAAAATAACATTTATGATTTAAGTAAGAACCAGCTTTGAAATTCAGTAGCTAGAAAGAAGCCAGCTGAGGCCGTCTCACTAACGATGCTGCTCCGCGTCTCCCTTTGCAGGCTACGCTGTGTTCTATGAAAGGCTGCATGAGAGCACTCGTGGCCCAGCTGAAATCTGAAAGTGAAGACTTACAGCAGGTACTGCTTAGAATTTCTAGTGTTTTCCTGGATAGTAACGGTTAATGTACTGATTTATATTAAACTTTGGCTCAGTATTTAGTGGTTTACGTTAAAGTATGGTTCCATTAACGCTAAAGTAAAGGAAAATATTTATGTTGAACTAATTCCTTTTGACATCCTCGTAACATATATGAGAAATTTGCTATAGGCAGAAAATTCCTATTTTTATTATTGTAATCAATCATATTTAAATTATTGGTTTTCATTTATGACCTTTCGAGACATGCAAATGCCATGCTTTGATAATGTAGCTGGAGCATTCCTAATCCTAAATGTGAAACTATTTGTATGCTGCTTACATGACACCACGTGTGGAAAATCTGTGTTGTGGAACTGTTCAGTGCACTAAGTTATTAAAATACTACATAAAGTTGCCTTTGGGTTAAACGTGTACAGTACATATATATGGAGTGTAATCTTATACCCAGGGAATGTCACATGTACTAATATTCATAAAGCCAATTTTAAAATCAAAACACGTTGCCAAGCTTTTTAGATAAGATGTATTTAACTTGTAATAGATTCCTATTCTTACCTCTGGCATTAGAAACAAAAAGGTAACTAGTATGACTCATTTTGTATGCAAATTATTCTAAACCTGATTATTTACAGGTTATTGCAAGTGTTTTGAGGAATTTGTCTTGGCGAGCAGATGTAAATAGCAAAAAGACATTGCGAGAAGTTGGAAGTGTGAAAGCATTGATGGAATGTGCTTTGGAAGTTAAAAAGGTAACTTTTAAATGTTCAGTACTGCACTAGGTGATCCACCTGCCTCTGCCTGCCTAGTGCTGGATTAAAGGTGTAAACCACCAGAGAGACCCTGTCTGAAACAAGGAGGGAGGCAAGACCCAACATCAGAGGCTGTCCTCCTTGACTTGCACATGGTGGCGTGACACACCTATTCTCTCACAGCTCACACAGACACTTGTGTATTCACCATACACAGGTACATGCAGCCTTGTTTAAATGTATGTAGGTTCTGTAGAAAGATACTGCTAAACAGGTAATTAGCCACTACATGCTGAAAAGGGTACAGGACATCATTCGTTGTTAAACTACAGTGAGATGCTATTATGCATACCATACTGAATTAATGTTAAAAAGTAAGCCACATGTCAAGGTAGTTGAGCCACTGGAGGCATTCTGTACTATTGTTGGGAATGTGAAAGTGTGTGTGAGCGCTTAGGGAAACATTTGGATAGGATTTATGTTAAACATACACCTTCCAAACTACCCAGCCATTCTATTCTTTAACATTTTCCTACAGGAACAAAAACTAATGTCAGACTCTAAGTAAAATAATTCAGACTGTGTTCAGAACCTAGTTTTTGTTTCTGGTGTTTTCTCTCTACATTGTCTATATTATCCTCCTACAATATTGTCCCCTTTATGAGGTATTTATATTAAATTCAGACTGCTATAGCCTTTTTTTTTTAGAGTACTGTATTGCATCTGTATTGTCTGAAGTGCTTCTTGTCCTAATAGGAACAAATACATTTCTAATGAAGATTCCTTGATGGTATCATAAAAAAAAAAACACTGACTCTGGAATGTGACAAATTATGACCAGACACATTAATTGTGTATCAAAGTGTATCTGTGGCAGTTACATTTTTTTATATTAGGGAGCTTGGGCATTTTCATAATAACTTTGTTTCTTCAGGAATTTTAAGAATTTGTACATATTCTAGTACTTTTCAGAAGTTACATTATTTTTAACCAACAGCATATGAATACATATATTTGTTTTTAATACAAATAGAATATTACATAACCTTCTCTGCAGTGTGTTGCCACTTAGTACTTAGATATCCTTCCATATACATACACAGTATATGAAGGTGTTACAGTATATGAAGGTGTTTTAATTGAGTTTCTGTTATCCTCCTGATATTATTTTGTGATAGTGAATACAATTAGTGAATATCAATTCTGCTTCATATTCTGGGTTCATTAAAGATATATCTAACGTCTAAACACTTGGAACAAAGGTCACTGCTATAATACTGTATAAGGGGCTTGAGAGATGGCTCAGAGGTTACAAGCACTGGCTGCGCTTCCAGAGGTCCTGAGTTCAATTCCCAGCAACCACATGGTGGCTCACAACCATCTGTACTGAGATCTGGCGCCCTCCTCTGGCATGCGGACATACATCAAGGCAGAATGTAATCATAAAAAAAAAAAAAAAAAAAAAAAAGAGTGAGGCCTTCTTGGCCACTCTTTAAAAAAAAATACTGTATAATAGGAACAGTGCTGACCTAGATTTCATTTGGCGTGCACGAAAGTGTTTGTAAATGAGAAGTTCCTGATTTACTAGTGAGGAATGTGCAGGAAGGAGACAAAAAGAGAAAGGATTCTAACATATGGATGCATACTCTGTTTCCATCATTAATAGGAATCAACCCTCAAAAGTGTCTTGAGTGCCTTATGGAATCTGTCCGCACACTGCACTGAGAATAAAGCTGACATCTGTGCCGTGGACGGGGCACTTGCATTTTTGGTTGGCACTCTCACTTACCGAAGCCAGACAAATACGCTAGCCATCATTGAAAGTGGAGGTGGGATATTACGAAATGTGTCCAGCTTGATAGCTACAAATGAAGACCACAGGTATATACTAAGTTTTATATTACTTTTAAATGGGTTGTTATAGTTTATTTTCTTTAAAAAGACCTAATTGTAAAATATTTTTGGCACTATGAAAGCTTTAAGCAAGATGTCCTTATTGCAGTGTGAAGATAATTACATCTCCAAGTATAACTCATTTGCATGTTTTTGCTAGTAAAGTTTGAAGTATCTTATAGAAATTTACAAATAAATAAATGGTAGTTGAGAAGCACAGCCTACCTGTAAAAATATGAATAAAAATCAGAATATTTTTAGTTCTTTTGTGCCTGTTTAGATAATGTAAAGGAATATAAAACTAATTTTTAAGCAAAGAAAAAACTGCTGAGTATGATCTAGGAAGTATAAAGGCTTTCACAATTTTCTAATGGTGTCTTCACCTCAGTCTTCAGATTGCTTAGTCATGAACTGTTCATCATGTCTACTAATCTGTGGAGCTTCAGAAGTCACTTCAGGTTAGGGCAGCGTGCTGTCCTGTAAGTGTTACATTTTCATAGTGCATATCATGTTCTTTTTAGTGTGCCAACAACCACATACAAAGGACATGGCACTTTCACAGGTACAGAGATCATTCTAGAAAGTAAGCTTGCTATTCTAGAAGCATGTGTGCTCCCTGACTACGTAAAGATCTATCAATCACCTGTCTTCTGCTTCCAAGATTCCTCAGTATTCAACATGGTTGCTTCACCATAAATTAAATTGCCACAGTCCCTGTTTAATTTAGATTTCATAATGTGTTTGTAGTTCTTCAGTTAGGAAACGTACTGTGTGAATGGAGAAAATGTATTTGTTCAAAAATAATTCTTTTTCTCATGTAGTGGATCAGAGTAGAATACAGAGTAAATGAAACCTAACATTCACTTTTCCTACTTCTGGTCTGACAGATGGATACTTTAAAACAGTAAATATTAAATGAACCAAGAGAACAAAAGGAGAGGTGGCTAGGTGGAGTTGACAAGAGAGCTGAGAGACTCATACTGTGCTGGCTGTGTTTAATAGTCAGCTCAGCGTTTACAGTTGCTTTCTGTCCCTTTATTTGTTGCCACTAACCACATTTCCCCCTAAATCTTATGTGTTCTTGTTTTAATTCAGGCAAATCCTAAGAGAGAACAATTGCCTACAGACTTTATTACAGCACTTGAAATCTCACAGCTTGACAATAGTCAGTAATGCTTGTGGAACTCTGTGGAATCTCTCAGCAAGAAATCCTAAAGACCAGGAAGCTTTATGGGACATGGGGGCAGTGAGCATGCTCAAGAACCTCATTCATTCAAAGCACAAAATGATTGCTATGGGAAGTGCTGCAGCTTTAAGGAACCTCATGGCAAACAGACCTGCAAAGTATAAGGATGCCAATATTATGTCTCCTGGGTCAAGTTTGCCATCTCTTCATGTTAGGAAGCAAAAGGCCCTAGAAGCAGAGTTAGATGCTCAGCATTTATCAGAAACCTTTGACAATATTGACAACTTAAGTCCCAAGGCATCTCATCGTAGCAAGCAGAGACACAAGCCAAATCTTTATGGTGACTATGTTTTTGACACCAATCGACATGATGATAATAGGGCAGACAATTTTAATACTGGGAACATGACTGTTCTTTCACCATATTTAAATACTACAGTATTGCCCAGCTCTTCTTCAAGGGGAAGTTTAGACAGTTCTCGTTCTGAAAAAGACAGAAGTTTAGAGAGAGAGCGAGGTATTGGCCTCAGCACTTACCATTCAACAACAGAAAATCCAGGAACCTCTTCGAAACGAGGTTTGCAGATCTCTAGCACTGCAGCCCAGATTGCCAAAGTTATGGAAGAAGTATCAGCCATTCATACCTCCCAGGAAGACAGGAGTTCCGGCTCTACCACCGAATTCCACTGTGTGCCGGATGAGAGGAATGCAGCACGGAGAAGCTCTGCTTCCCATACACATTCAAACACATACAGCTTCACTAAGTCGGAAAATTCAAATAGGACATGCTCTATGCCTTATGCCAAAGTGGAGTATAAGAGATCTTCCAATGACAGTTTAAACAGTGTCAACAGTAGTGATGGCTACGGTAAAAGAGGTCAGATGAAGCCCTCCGTCGAGTCCTATTCTGAAGATGATGAAAGTAAGTTTTGCAGTTATGGTCAGTATCCAGCTGACCTAGCCCATAAGATACATAGTGCAAATCATATGGATGATAATGATGGAGAACTGGACACACCAATAAATTACAGTCTTAAATATTCAGATGAGCAGTTGAACTCTGGAAGGCAGAGTCCCTCACAGAATGAAAGATGGGCAAGACCGAAGCATGTAATAGAAGATGAGATAAAGCAGAACGAGCAAAGACAGCCCAGAAGCCAAAACTCCAGTTATCCTGTCTATCCTGAGAACACGGATGATAAACACCTCAAGTTCCAACCACATTTTGGACAACAGGAATGTGTTTCCCCATATAGGTCTAGGGGAACCAGTGGGTCAGAAACAAATCGAATGGGTTCTAGTCATGCAATTAATCAAAATGTAAACCAGTCTTTGTGTCAGGAAGATGACTATGAAGATGACAAGCCTACCAACTACAGTGAGCGTTATTCAGAGGAAGAACAACATGAAGAAGGGGAGAGACCAACAAACTATAGTATAAAATATAACGAAGAAAAACATCATGTGGATCAGCCTATTGACTATAGTTTAAAATACGCCACTGACATCTCTTCCTCCCAGAAACCATCGTTTCCATTCTCTAAGAACTCATCAGCACAAAGCACCAAAACTGAACATCTCTCTCCAAGCAGCGAGAACACATCCACACCCTCATCTAATGCCAAAAGGCAGAATCAGCTACATCCAAGTTCAGCACAGAGAAATGGTCAGGCTCAAAAAGGGAACACTTGCAAAGTCCCCTCCATCAACCAAGAAACTATGCAGACTTACTGTGTAGAAGACACCCCCATTTGTTTCTCAAGGTGCAGTTCCTTATCATCCCTGTCATCAGCTGAAGATGAAATAGGATGTGGTCCGACAACACAGCAGGCAGATTCTGCTAACACTCTGCAGATAGCAGAGATAAAGGAGGACGATGGAACTCCATCAGCTGAAGATCCTGCGAGCGAAGTTCCAGCAGTGTCCCAGAGCGCCAGAACCAAACCTAGCCGACTCCAGGCTTCTGGCTTATCTTCAGAATCAACCAGGCATAAGGCTGTTGAATTTTCTTCAGGGGCCAAGTCTCCCTCCAAAAGTGGTGCTCAGACGCCCAAAAGTCCCCCCGAACATTACGTCCAGGAGACCCCACTTGTGTTCAGCCGCTGCACTTCTGTCAGCTCACTTGACAGTTTTGAGAGTCGCTCCATTGCTAGCTCTGTTCAGAGTGAGCCTTGCAGTGGAATGGTGAGTGGCATTATCAGTCCCAGTGACCTTCCAGATAGCCCTGGCCAGACCATGCCACCAAGCAGAAGCAAAACCCCTCCTCCTCCTCCCCAGACAGTCCAGACCAAGAGAGAGGTGCCAAAAACGAAAGCACCTGCCGCGGAGAAGAGGGAGAGTGGCCCTAAGCAGACCGCTGTGAATGCTGCAGTCCAGAGGGTCCAGGTCCTTCCGGATGCTGATACTTTACTGCACTTTGCCACAGAAAGTACTCCAGATGGGTTTTCCTGTTCATCCAGCCTGAGCGCGCTGAGCCTCGATGAGCCTTTTATACAGAAGGACGTGGAATTAAGAATAATGCCCCCAGTTCAGGAAAACGACAACGGGAATGAAACCGAGCCAGAGCAGCCTGAAGAGTCCAGTGAAAATCAGGAGAAAGAGGTAGAAAATCCTGATTCTGAAAAGGACCTATTAGATGATTCAGATGACGACGATATTGAAATATTAGAAGAGTGCATTATCTCAGCCATGCCAACAAAGTCATCACGCAAAGCCAAAAAGCTAGCCCAGACTGCTTCAAAATTACCTCCACCTGTGGCAAGGAAGCCAAGTCAGCTGCCTGTGTACAAACTTCTGCCATCACAAAACAGACTGCAGACACAAAAGCATGTTAGCTTCACACCAGGAGATGATATGCCCCGCGTGTACTGTGTAGAAGGGACACCTATAAACTTTTCCACGGCGACATCTCTAAGTGATCTGACAATAGAATCCCCTCCAAATGAGTTGGCTGCTGGTGACGGAATTAGAGCAGGTACACAGTCAGGCGAATTTGAAAAACGAGATACTATTCCTACAGAGGGCAGATGTTCAGATGAAGCTCAGAGGGGGAACATCTCATCTGTAGTTAAGCCAGGCCTGGATGACACTAAAGCAGAGGAAGGAGATATTCTTGCAGAATGTATCAATTCTGCTATGCCCAAAGGAAAAAGCCACAAGCCTTTCCGAGTGAAAAAGATAATGGACCAGGTCCAACAAGCATCAGTGACTTCATCTGGAACTAACAAAAATCAATTAGACACTAAGAAAAAGAAGCCGACTTCACCAGTAAAGCCCATGCCACAAAATACAGAATATAGAACACAAATGAGGAAGAATACAGACTCAAAAATTAACGTAAATGCTGAAGAAACTTTCTCAGACAGCAAAGACTCAAAGAAACAGAGCTTGAAAAACACCCCCAAGGACTTCAGTGAGAAGCTGCCGAACAACGAAGACAGAGTCCGCGGAAGCTTTGCCTTTGATTCACCGCATCCTTACACCCCTATTGAAGGAACTCCTTACTGCTTTTCACGAAATGATTCTTTGAGCTCTCTAGATTTTGATGATGACGATGTTGACCTGTCCAGGGAAAAGGCTGAGTTAAGAAAGGGGAAAGAAAATAAGGATTCAGAAGCCAAAGGTATCTGCCACACAGAACCAACCTCAAGCCAACAGTCAGCTAGTAAGTCACAAGCTAATACAAAACATTCAGTAAACAGGGGACAGTCCAAACCAGGGCTTCAGAAACAACCCACTTTCCCCCAGGCCTCCAAAGACTTGCCAGATAGGGGGGCAGCAACGGATGAAAAATTGCAGAATTTTGCTATTGAAAATACTCCAGTTTGCTTTTCTCGAAATTCCTCTCTGAGTTCCCTTAGTGACATTGACCAAGAAAACAACAATAACAAAGAAAATGAACCAATCAAAGAAGCTGAACCTGCTAATGCACAGGGGGAACCAAGTAAGCCTCAGGCATCTGGGTATGCGCCCAAGTCATTTCATGTTGAGGACACCCCTGTCTGCTTCTCAAGAAACAGTTCTCTCAGCTCTCTGAGCATCGATTCTGAAGATGACCTGTTGCAGGAGTGCATCAGTTCTGCAATGCCGAAAAAGAAAAGACCTTCAAGACTCAAGGGTGATAGTGGAAAGCAGAGTCCCAGAAACATGGGAGGCATATTAGCTGAAGATCTGACCCTTGACTTGAAAGATATACAGAGGCCAGATTCAGAACACGGCTTATCTCCTGATTCAGAGAATTTTGACTGGAAAGCTATTCAAGAAGGTGCGAACTCCATAGTGAGTAGTTTGCACCAGGCTGCTGCTGCTGCGTGTTTATCTCGACAGGCTTCGTCCGATTCAGATTCCATCCTCTCGCTCAAGTCAGGCATTTCCCTGGGCTCACCCTTTCATCTCACACCTGATCAAGAGGAAAAACCCTTCACAAGTAATAAAGGCCCACGAATTCTCAAACCGGGGGAGAAAAGCACATTAGAAGCAAAAAAGATAGAATCTGAAAATAAAGGAATCAAAGGTGGGAAAAAGGTTTATAAAAGTTTGATTACTGGAAAGATTCGATCTAATTCAGAAATTTCCAGCCAAATGAAACAGCCCCTCCCGACAAACATGCCCTCAATCTCAAGAGGCAGGACCATGATTCACATCCCTGGGGTTCGGAATAGCTCCTCCAGTACAAGTCCTGTTTCTAAAAAGGGCCCACCCCTCAAGACTCCAGCCACCAAAAGCCCTAGTGAAGCTCCGGCAGCCACCACTTCTCCTAGAGGAACCAAGCCATCAGTAAAATCAGAGCTGAGCCCTATTACCAGGCAGACTTCCCAAATTAGTGGGTCAAATAAGGGGCCTTCAAGATCAGGATCTAGAGACTCCACTCCCTCAAGGCCTACACAGCAACCATTAAGTAGGCCACTGCAGTCTCCAGGGCGAAACTCGATCTCCCCTGGTAGAAATGGAATAAGCCCTCCTAACAAACTGTCTCAGCTGCCCAGAACATCGTCTCCAAGCACTGCTTCAACCAAGTCCTCGGGCTCTGGGAAAATGTCCTATACATCCCCTGGCAGACAGATGAGCCAACAAAACCTTACCAAACAAGCAGGCTTACCCAAGAATGCCAGTAGTATCCCGAGAAGCGAGTCCGCGTCTAAAGGGCTGAACCAGATGAGCAACGGCAATGGATCCAATAAGAAGGTAGAACTTTCTAGAATGTCTTCAACTAAGTCAAGTGGAAGTGAGTCAGATAGATCAGAAAGGCCTGCGCTAGTACGCCAGTCTACTTTCATCAAAGAAGCCCCAAGCCCGACCCTAAGGAGGAAACTGGAGGAATCTGCCTCGTTTGAATCCCTTTCTCCATCTTCTAGACCAGATTCTCCCACCAGGTCCCAGGCACAGACCCCAGTTTTAAGTCCCTCCCTTCCTGATATGTCTCTGAGCACACATCCGTCTGTTCAGGCTGGTGGATGGCGAAAGCTCCCGCCTAATCTCAGCCCCACTATTGAGTATAGTGATGGAAGACCAGGAAAGCGCCACGATATCACACGCTCCCATTCCGAAAGTCCTTCCAGACTGCCAATCAACCGGGCAGGAACCTGGAAGCGAGAGCACAGCAAACACTCCTCATCCCTCCCTCGAGTGAGCACTTGGAGAAGAACTGGAAGCTCATCTTCTATTCTTTCCGCCTCATCAGAGTCCAGTGAAAAAGCAAAGAGTGAGGATGAAAAGCATGTGAACTCCGTGCCAGGACCCAGACAAGCGAAAGAGAACCAGGTACCCACAAAGGGCACGTGGAGGAAAATCAAAGAAAGTGAAATATCTCCCACAAACATGGTTTCTCAGACCGCTTCCTCAGGTGCTGCCCATGGTGCTGAATCAAAGACTCTGATTTACCAGATGGCACCTGCTGTTTCTAAAACAGAGGACGTTTGGGTGAGAATTGAAGACTGTCCCATTAACAACCCTCGGTCTGGAAGGTCTCCCACAGGTAACACCCCTCCAGTGATTGACAGTGTTTCAGAAAAGGGAAATCCAAGCATTAAAGACGCAAAAGACAGCCAGGGAAAGCAGAGTGTGAGCAGCCACAGTCCTGTGCTCACCGTGGGCCTGGAGAACCGCCTGAACTCCTTTATTCAGGTGGACGCCCCAGAGCAGAAGGGAACGGAGGCAAAGCCTGGACAGAGCAGCTCTGTGCCTGCAGCAGAGCCCAGTGAGACGTGTGTGGTCGAGCGCACCCCTTTCAGTTCAAGCAGCTCCAGCAAACACAGCTCACCTAGTGGGACTGTTGCTGCCCGAGTGTCGCCTTTTAATTACAACCCGAGCCCTCGGAAAAGCAGTGCAGATAGCACGTCAGCCCGGCCCTCGCAGATCCCAACGCCCGTGAGCAACAACACCAAGAAGCGGGATTCAAAGACTGACAGCACAGAATCCAGTGGAGCCCAAAGTCCTAAGCGCCATTCTGGGTCTTACCTCGTGACATCTGTTTAAAAGAGCTGGGAAGACAAACCTAGGAAAAGCTGGTTTTATCACAACTGCTGTATAGAGACTTTATTTCAAAGAAAACTTTAAAGGTTGAAAATTTTTGTAAATAGGTTTGACTCTTGTTAGAGGGGTTTTGTTCTGGAAACCATATTTGATAGTCCACTTGGTCCTCACTGGTCATTTTGGAAGGCACTCTTGTTAGGTAGGAAAGAAATGGTAAAGCCAAGTATATTTGTACAGTATGTTTCACACGTATTTAAGTGGCATCCATCCCTTCGTCCTTTAATTATCGCTTATCTTAACACTACAGATAGATGCTATATGATATATTGCTGTTATCAATCATTTCTAGATTATAAAATAAACTTACATCAGGGAGAAATTGGTATTTATGCAAAAATAGTCCTCGTGAATCCATCTAATGTCATAATTAATCATGTGGCTGTGAAATTCACAGTAATATGGTTCCCAATGGATATGTTTACCCAGCCTGCTTTGCTTTACTGCATGAATGAAGCTGATGGTTCAGTTTCAGAGGTAATGATTATTGGTTCTGTGATCACATGGTGTGCATAGGATAGCTACAGTGTAACAATTCAGATCTGTGTAACTGTAAAACATTGAATGGAACTATTTTACCTGAACTAGATTTTATCGAAAGTAGGTAGGATTTTTGCTATGCTGTAACTGTTGTATATTCTGGTATTTGAGGTAAAATGGCTGCTCTTTTATTAATGAGACATGAGTGGTGTCTCAAACTAAATGAACATTTCAGAATAAATTATTGCTGTATGTAAACTATTACTGAAATTGGTATTTGTTTGAAGGGTCTTATTTCACGTTTGTATTAATAATTGTCAAAGGGCCTCTTTTAAAAGCTAAATGTAAAGTTTTTCTTGAGATTCTATGCATTAAGAGTAAAATTCCCTCTTACTGTAATAAAGACAATGAAGAAGATTGTTGACACTTACCCATTCCTAAAATTTATTTTTATGTACTTAGCACCTCTCAAAGCTTGATGTCCCTCCACTTCTTTTCTTACTACTCTGGAGTCTGATTAAAGCAAATGCCTGGAATAGCACAAGACGAGGACAGATCGGCCCACATAGAATAATAGCTCCTTTTCCTTGATAGGATTCATACTTGAAACATTGGTTTTTGACAGGTACCACTTGTGTCTTTCAGGCTTTACAGTGCAACTGTCTTACCCTGTCATCTCCATGTTGAAACTGGGTCTGAAATTAATGCCTGTCACCACCCTATATGTTAAAGTAGATTGTTTGTGACCAGGTATAATCAGTATTTTCTCATGCTCAAAAAATACAAGTCAGTGAAATGTCAGAGATAAATTTAATGCTGTTAGAATAAATTTTAAAGAAAGATAAAGGTGACTGCCATCAAGCCTGAAGACCCACGTGGTAAAGAGGAGAGCCAACTCCCTGAAGCTACCCCCTGACCTCCACACACCTGCGCCTGCACACACAAAGCTCATAGGTTTCCAAAGGACTGCCTAGGGCCAACAGGGTGTCTCAGCAGGTGACGTGGAAGCTGCCCTCTAACTTCCACACATGCACCATAATTCAAAAGTCAAAAGGTTTCTTTAGTTCCTGCCTGTTAAGGACAATTTTGTTTTTAATGGGTACAGTGGTGAGGTGATTAGTGCCCACTTCCCATATGGCAGAGAGACTCCGTCATGAGGGAGAATACACTGATACACGTAATTAGCCAAGAGTTTCAATTTTTGTCAGACTATCTGAAGTGTGTGTTTTTTGTTTTTTGTTGTTTTTTTTTTTTTAACAATATCCCATCATGTTCTCCTGGGCTGCCGTAAGCATCAGGGATGGGAATGTAGTCATAACTGTCTTCCAGTCCTAATTTTCGTTAGAATTACTGCACGCCAATTTTTATAAGCCACTTCAAGTATTTCTGTGGAAAGATATGAGTTATTTAGTTAGAATAAATTGCTTTTTAGTACATGTCTTTAAAAATCAGTGTTCAAACTAAAAGAAGAGTTCATTCCACCTGTTGGAGACTAAAATCCCCATGGGCAGCCCTACTGGAAGGGTCTGTCTGTGTTGTCCCTTGTAGTTGTTGGGTGAAACCCTCTGGCTAGAGGTAATGGCTGTGGAAGTGAAGGGGTTTCCCCCGTTCTGCTTTGGAAAGTTCACTGGGTGGTGTCTTAACTGGTAGCAAGCCAGCTTCTGCTTTAATGGCACACTAGCCCACTGTTGGGGATCGGCTACTACTTAGCAGGCTATTCAAAGGGCAGGAGCCTATTTAGTTTGGACTACAGCAAAGAAAACCTAAGGTAGCAGTTTTCAGACAGGTAGGTGTGTTTGGGTCATCAGAAGTGTTTATTAAATCACAGCTGGGCCCCACAGTTTTAGAGGGTTGATCTGGAAAGGGTTGCAAAAACAAGTTCAGGGATGATACGTGGCCTTATGGGGTGGGGACCACAAAGAACCACTGTCCTTAGTAGCCACAGCACAGCTCTTAACACTTAAACAACTGGACCTTTAATCTGCCAAGGAAGCTCCTTGGCATGAAAGACCTGAATATTGAGTTGTCCAATTCCACAGCCTATGTCAACTCACAGTAGGGAGTAAACTCGCCAGAATAACGAACACTCAGTTCTCAATACGTCCACTGCATCTGAGGATCAGCTTGTGTTAAGGAGACAGCTCCCGTTAAAGAGCCTTACCAATATGTAGTTTGGATATGCAGTATGAGACTATGAAAAGAGAAATTGGAGATGAGAGAAAATTGGTTGTAGGTGAAAGGAAAATCACCCATTTGTGCACAGTAGCGGTGATGAACCGATGGTAAGCTTTGCAGATAACGGAGGAAGTAAGATAGGCCCTGTGGGAACCAACCAGTACTGTTTGTGCGGGCAGAATTTTCTTTATGTGTAAAATGTGGATCATATTACCACAAAGTTAATTGAAAAATGAGTTCATTGCTGAAAATGGGAGACAGTTGCCGGGGTTTCTTACAGCTAAGAAAAGAATACCAGAAATGCAAGAATTAAACTGCCCAAAGTTAAAGATGGGTTTGCGTGGTCAGATGATTAAAATCTCCCAAACAACTTTTCAAGAGTCGAGGAGGCTAACATGGAGTGTGTCTTCTTTCTCACTTTCTATTAGCCGGTTTCCCTCACATGCTGACCTTAGAATACTACTCTGTAATGTGGAAATCTATGAACTGTGACTTCTGTAAACCCACGTCATTTTCCTCCTGTTCTCTTAACTCTGGTCTACAAAAATATGTTCTGCTTTTTGTTAGGCCATTGATGCATCTTTCAAACTGTATGTTCTATATGTGTAATACTGTTCTTGGTGCTAAATATACTTTCCTCTGGTATTCAGGATAATTTTTCTCTATATTTCTGTTCACTTACTTTCTTGAAGTTACCTGATTGTTATTTTTAATTAAAAATGCTTAATGTATACTAGTGAAGGTTGCTGTTGAATATAAAAAACACTAGGAAGAAACATCTTTTGAAGGAAGTGCCAGCATTACCCGTCCATTTATTCACACTCTTGGGACCTAAACACTTTATCCCACTGATAAACCATTGAACCATGTACCCAGCCTTTCTCCTGATCATGACTGCACCTAAAGACCTATGTGGCCTGGGTTAGATAAACTAAATTGACTAGGCTAGTCAGTTTGAGATAAAAGTCACAAATTTTCTGGCCTGGTGTGGTGACACACACTTGGGGGGGCGAGTAGGAGGGTCAGGAGTTCAAGGTCATCTCTAGTTTGAGGGGGTGAAGGCCAGCCTACCTCCAGGCTCAGTGAGAGACCCTTTTCTCAAGGGGATAATGCAGTGTTAGAGTGGGATCCTGACCTCTTCCTCTGACCTCCATGTGTGCATTGGCCTGACCGCCCATGTGCACATAGACCACACACACACACACACACACACACACACACAGGTTTCGGCTGGAGAGATGTAACTGAGAGGATCTGCAGACTAAAGGCTGACTTGGGACTGTGTAACAAGCCAGGCAAGAAAGAAGGGAGCAGATTCAGGAAAGAGCAATTAAGAGACAATCACTAGCTACCAGAATTCCCCGTTTCTGTTTTCCTGACTTGGCGTTTGTGAACCAACCCCAGTTGCTAAAGTGACTGGAAGCTAACAAAGCCACACTTAAACACATCATCATTGGGTTTGGTAATGGGGGAGAATCAAGTGTGCAAGCCAAGTACTTCTACCAGTGATCCACACTCCCAGCCTATTCAAAAACAAAAGGAGTCACTGTCAAAAGAACTGGACTGATGTCCGATTCCCACAATACTAAATGATAAGATTATCACAGTATTTGCATCCCTTGGAAGGAAATAAAAACATCCCATTTGTCTAAAGTGCTTTTATCATTTGAGATTCTCTCAAGTTTCTTAAGTCCTCTAAACAACAGGCTGTCTTAGTTAGGGTCACTATTGCTGTACTGAAACACCTTGACCAAAGCAGTGAGGGCAGGAACCTGGAATCAGAAGCTGTTGCAGAGGCCATGGACAGATACTGTTTATTGGCTTGCTCAGCCCACTTTTCTTACAGAACCTAGAACCACCAGCCCAGGGATGGCCCCACCTATAATGTGCCGGGTCCTCTCCCACCAGTCTTTAATTAAGAAAATGCCCTGCAGCCCTGCTCTATTTCTCGGTGGAGACTCCCTCTCAGACAACTTTAGCTTGTGCCCAGCACACAAGGTCTGTTTAGAATATCAGCTCACAAAATGTGAGAGCTAGAAAAATAAGTCTTGAGAACTGTGATAGAAACGGCCTCCAGAACAGACCTACTGCAGTGAAAACCAGCTGCTGCTCCTGACGCCAAGATAAAAATGGGTATGGCCCTCATTTCGTGCTGCCTGCTCCCCACTGAAGTCTCGCTTCAGTGAGTGAGTGGCGAGTGATAGGTTACACACTGAGGCTATCTCTATGGAGGAGGCGAGGTCTGTAAGACAAGGATTGTCTGAATCTCCTGGGGGCCCATAGAAAGCACTGGGAAACCAGGGACCACGACACAGCCACATCGGAAGCATCAGTTAAATGCAAAGTAACAATTGAAACAATCAGAAGAGTGAATAAAAAGGTAAATAATTGTGCATCTCAGTCCAAATTCTCTTGTCTTATTTAGGGCTCCTGTGCTGTGAGGGGAACCATGACCACAGCAACTCTTATGAAGGAAAACACTTCATCGGGTGGCTTACAGTTCAGAGGTTCAGTCTCTTATCATCATGGCAGCCTGCAGACAGACATGGTGCTGGAGAAGGAGCTGAGAATTTTGCATCTTGATATGCAGAAGTGAACTGAGACACTGGGTGTATCTTGAGCACAGGAGACCTCAGAGCCCACCCACAGTGAAACCCTTCCTCCATAAGGCCACACCTCCTAATAGTACCGCATCCAATGAGTTTATGGGGGCCAATCACATTCAAACTACCATACTCAAAACAGGAAAGATGAAATGATTGATGATTTTAATCTTGTGCTTTTAGTCTTACACTAAAAATTAAATTATTTCTACCCAAACTGGGAAACAGGGGTTAGAAGAGAAGTATAAAAGCTCATAGATCCCTAAGGATTTCTCCACAGGTGACAGTGGAAGAACACGGGGGGGGGGGGGGGGGGGGGGGGGGGAGGAAAACACTGGCGAGATGTGCATTTTCCTGTGCACAACTCACTGGGTCATCAAAACAGAAAGACAGGAAAGAAAGGGGGGACTAACTGGGAAGAGGAAGGCCATTCAGGAGTGGGAGAGGGACCAGAAGGTACTGGGGAGTTACTATCTAGATATGTGTATATGAAATTATCAGTAAAACCCATTGTTTTGTGTAACTAATACATAGATATGCTAGTAAAACATTGAATTATTTCAACTCCACCGACTCCCCTTGGTGGACGGCCCGCTCTACCCGGTGTGCAGCCGGCGGAGGTCACTCCTGAGCGCCAAGGGTCCGGTCCCCAATCGCCTTGCACTCTTCTCTCGAGAAGACAGCCGTGCAAGCCACGTCACTCCGCGCCGGAACCAACTTATGAGGGACAACCGGCAGCCGGCCGCTTTGTGGGTAGGACTTCCGCCGGAAGGGCGGTCGGCCTGCGAGCTCCGAGTCAACTTCCGGCTGGTGATCTGGGGTTCGGGCTGGCGGGGCCGTGGGGACGCCCGTGGAGATGGCTTGCGCGACCGCGCGGTCCCCAGCCGACCAGGACAGGTGGGTCCCCGGGAAGGCTGGCCGCCGGGGCGCCGGGCTCGGGCTTTCTCCCCCGCCGAACCCCCTGCACCGCTCTCCGCTGCTGCTGCGGCCGGCTGTGGCTGACGTTAGAGAAAGTCAGGCCGCGAAGATCGCTGCTGCGCTAGGGTCGCTTTCAGAGAGGCTCGCTGGTGTCTGCTGAGTTTTTCCGGGTCGTGTAAGAGCGCGTCCCAGCCTCGGGAACTCTTGACGGGCGCTGTGTCAACTCACAGTCGCCGCCTTGTTCTGTGTTGAATAGATAATGTCTCTGCGATGACAATGAAGTTGTCCGCTTTAAATGACCACTTAAGTTACCAGCTGTGCTTTTTTTGTGTGCTTTGTGGCAGGTTTATTTGTATCTACCCCGCTTATTTAAATAATAAGAAGACCATAGCGGAGGGGAGGCGGATTCCCATAAGTAAGGTGAGTGGGTGACGTGGGCCGATGAAGGCTTGGGGGAGGTCGCCTCGTTATGGCCACGACTGCCCTTTGAGAGTGAAGAGCACAGTAGCCAAGATTTGCAGCGCCTCCCATAACATTGGTGAGACCTGAAAGGCACGAAAGACACTTGCAAAACGAAATGGGATTCTTAATGACCTGTTTGTAAAGGAAAGGAGGCAAGATTATGGCAGTCTTCTCAATAACAGCACAGTGTGCTTGATGCAGACTCAGGGTTTTAACGTGAGTTAAAATGAGAATAAAGGTTTGTACTAAGTGCAGCTTTGTTGAGTTTTGTCCTTTTTTTTTCTTTAGAGTATGAAATCACTTTCAAGTTAGTACTTTTGGAAAGTAGATGTAGGGGATGGGGTGTAGCGCCATGGTAGACCCATTAGTCCGTCATGTGGAAGCCCGGCTAAGTGAGGGCACGATTAGGCAGGTTGTTGGAGTTACAGTTCTAATTTGGAGCTGATCTGCTAATTTAAGCTTAGAAAAATGTTCAGTGCTAAATGAGAGATCTCATAGATTTTATTTTATTTTTTTTATAAGGCAGGGTCTCTCTGTGTAACAGTCCTAGCTGTCCTGGAACTCACTCTGTAGACCAGGCTGGCCTCGAACTCACAGAGGTCAGTGTGCCTCTGCCTCCTGAGTGCTAGGATTAAAGGCATGGACCACCACCACCTGACTTTTCGAGTCCTTAAGTTTTATAATCAAATGAGGTCTGAAGCAAAGAATTAGCTATTTTTATATGAATATGTCTTATGTGACTATTACTTCAAGAGAACCACCTTGCCTCCTCCCAGGCACCGTTGAGATAATGCACATCTCGGCGCCGTGACAGACTTTTGATAACCGCTTCCAGATGCTCTCCAAAAATTTCATTTTTTAAAAGAAAATTCATTGGTGTGTAGCTAACAAACTTAACAAAAGTCTACGTGCATAAATTGAATGGTTTTCATACAGGGAGCAGAGCTAGTTATAGCAGCCATATTTAAGATACAGTATGCCTGGCGGGATGGTGGTGGTACCTCCCAACACTTGGGAGGCAGAGGCAGGCAGATGAGTTCGAAACCAGCCTGGTCTACAGAGTGAGTTCCAGGACAGGCTCCAAAGCTACACAGAGAAACCCTGTCTCGGGAAAAAAAANGAGTTTGCCAGAAGATTCCTTCTGTCTGTCTCCTCCTCCCTGTTCACACTAATGAAAGGGAACGTTGTTCCGATTTCCAACATAAGTTACCTTGGGCTGGTTCTTCATTTTCTGGGAGGTGGGGTGTGACTTCCTGATTCGGGTGCTAGGGACTGGACTTGGGTCCTCTGCAAGAGCAGTACAAGCCCTCAACTGCTGAGCCATCTCTCCAACCCCTGTTGACATTTCTGCGTCGGATAATTGTTGTAGGCTACTGTCTGTGCATTTTAAGGTGCATGATAGCATCCCTGGCCTCTTCCTGCTAGATAACAATTGCCTTTCTTGAGTTGTCTTGAAGCAGAACTGTCTCCCAACATGACCAAATGTTCCTGGAATAGAGGGTGTGTAAACTTTCCCTGCTACAATGTATCTCTTTGCAGAACTGCAGATCCCACACTCCTTTCTTCTGTTTCTAGTTTGAGGCTCTTACAGATAGTGCTGTGGACTAAAGAGATGACTCAGCAGTTGAGAACACTTACTGCTTTTGCAAAGTACCTGTTCCCAGCACCCACATGGTGCCTCACAACCCTCTGTAAGTCCAGTTCCAGGGGATCCATGGACTCTTCTGGCCTCTATGGGTACTGTACAAATGTAGTGCACAGACATGCACATAAAATAAGTAAATACTAAAAATAAGCAGGACGAATATATACTATGATTATGCTTATATATTATGAGCTTGCCTTTTGCACTTCTGTTGAATATATGCCTGAATTGCAGGGCTATAGGGAATCGTATATTCAGCTTTAGGAGGTAACAGTCGGTGTTGTAGAATGCTTGTATGTGTTCCCTTCAACCAGCAGTTTGCATTTAGCTTCTGCTGTGTTCAGAATATCATACTAGGTGCTAGGAGATGCACTGATAGTATCCTTTCCCTTACATATTTTATGTTGGAAGAGAAAGAAACACACACCTATGTTGTTCCCGAGGATTTTTAAAATAAAATAAGTGGACTTAATAAAAATGGACAGTAGGGTTTGGTCTGTGTTTGGGTCATAATATTAGAAATGATTTACACAACCATATAGTAATATTCACGTAAAACTCAGCTGTTGAGTGTTTTTGTTTTTAACTGTTTAGGCTGTAGAAAACCCTACCGCTACTGAGATTCAGGACGTATGCTCAGCAGTTGGACTGAACGCATTTCTGGAGGTAGGATGTGAGCCTCTCCTCACTGTTTTGTACTCACCTCCTTGATGTAATAACTCTCTGAAAGTCTATTTTCTTTTGTTGGTGTTAGAAAAACAAAATGTACTCCAGAGAATGGAACCGTGATGTTCAGTACAGAGGCAGAGTCCGGGTTCAGCTCAAACAGGAAGATGGCAGCCTCTGTCTTGTGCAGTTCCCGTCACGTAAGCTTTCAGAACGAATGACTAGGGCTCTGGGGTAGTTATACCACACATCTGTAGCCCCAGCACTTAGTTAGTTGAGGCAAGATTGCGGCAAGGTCAGTGCCTGTGTGGGCTATAGAATGAGTTCAAGACCAACCTGAGCAACATTGTAAGGCCTCGTCCCAAAGTAGAAAACTTAAGAAATCGAGAGATGAAGCCAAGCAGTAGACTGCCTGGCATACACAGGGCCCTGGGCTCAAGCCCCATACAGCAAACAAGTAAATGGAATCTAAGGAGCAATATTGAAGAAAACAGACATGTTCATAGTGTGGTACCACTCGTGTCAATTTAAATACTAATACTACTCTTTACTGATGAATATTTGCAATAATACTTACTGATAGAAATGCTTCTTGAAAATGGACTGGAAGGGCTGGAGAGATGGCTCAGTGGTTAAGAGCACTGGCTGCTCTTCCAGAGGTCCTGAGTTCAATTCTCACATGGGGGCTCACAACCATCTGTAATGAGATCTGGCGCCCTCTTCTGGCGTATGGGCATACATGGAGGCAGAATGTTGTATAAATAAATCTTTGAAAAAAATATTTTTAAGAAAAAGAAAATGGACTGGAAGCTAAAATACCCATTTTTAAGACAGTAGTTACCTAGTGGCAAGGAGTAGAGATCAAGGGACTAAGAACACTGAGGGCTGGGAGAGGATTAAAGGGTGAAGGTGTTTGACCTGTGCCAATCCCTGTAGCCCATGTGAAGGTGAAAGAAGGAACAGACTCCACAGTTACTTTCTGGCGTGTTTGCCTACACACATATCAGATGCGTGAATACATACACAGGATGATGGTTTTAGTTCAAGAACAGAGAATAACATCATCTTTAATATTTTCAATTTTTAATGTATATATTTTAATTTAAAGCTGTTCACTCTGTTTTTTCCTTTATTTTAAACTCTTCAATTTTAATTTAATTATTTATTTTGGTTTCTTGAGACAGGAGCCCTGGCTTTCCTGGCGCTCATTTTATAGACTGGGCTATCCTCAAATTCACAGAAATATGCCTGCCTGGAGGGGTGTTAAAGGCATACACTACCGGCCAGGCAGTGGTCCCAGCACTCGGGAGGCAGAGGCAGGCGGATCTCTGTGAGTTTGAGGCCATCCCAGTCTACTAGAGCTAGTTCCAGGACAGGAACCAAAGCTCCAGAGAAACCCTGTCTCAAAAAACCAAAATAAGGCATACACTGCCCCCACCTGGCTAAATTCTTCAATTTTATTAAAGTAAAAATGATTACATTGTCAGGCTAAATTGACAGTGTAATTGTTTGTTTTTAATGAAATGGATTGGTTCTTAAGTATCACTTGCTACCAAAAACTTCAGATTCTAATTCAAGATAGGCTGGGAAAATGCCTCGGTGGTGAAAACTCACCTAGCAGCACACAAATGTGAACGGAGGCTGCTTGTTCATTTCCCAGCCACCCAGACCCAAAATTATCACTCAGAAACTATATTAATTACAACACTGCTTGTCCTATTAGCTTATGCATATTTCTAGCTAACTCTTACATCTCGTATCAACCCATCTCTATTAATCTGTGCATTACCATGAGTCGTGGCCTACCCGCAAGGTTCCAGCATCTGTCTTCTCCGGTGGCTATGTGGTGTCTCACTGACTCCACCCACTTTCTCCTCTACCTCTGCTTGGTATTCTTGCCTTACTCTATTCTGCTCTGTGATAGGCCCAAAAAAGCTTCTTTATTAACATATTCACAGCATACAGAGAGGAATCCCATACCACACAGAAATGCTTTCTGGTTTGTGTTTCTCCTCAGCATTTTCCCTTACTGCCCCAAAGGACCAAAACTTGATACACACACACCACACACATACACATAAAACCTTTTGATTTGAAAAGCAGCTAAAAATATTGGCCAGCCTGGTCTACAAGAGCTAGTTCCAGGACAGGAACCAAAAGCTACAGAGAAACCCTGTCTTGAAAAATCAAAAAAAAAAAAATATTGAAAGATAATACTTCTAATAAGACAGTAAAGAGACATCAAAGCTATGTAGGTTGGTATGTTGAAGCAAAAATCACAGCTTGTAGTTCGAGCAGGAGTGTATGTGTCTGTGTGTGTGAGAGAGAGAAAGAGAAATCTGGGCCTAACAATGAGGTTCATTGTTACTTACTGTTTTTTCAGGCTAAGAGCCCTGTGTTTCAGTGAAAGGTATATTGTTGCTCTATTTTTGCTGTGTTTAGTTTGTTGAGGTTCATGCCCGTTGCTGGTGCCAAGACAATAACTCTTGGTTCAGACTTAGTGTTGGAGATGGAAGTGCTCACTGAAGCCTCCAGTGTTGCTCCTGCTCTTACACCCTGCTCAGGAGGTGCCCCTTGAGCAGACCACAGTCCTCAGCCATTTGATTTTTAAAATAGCTGTCCAGTTTCTAACCCGGTGATGTTCAAGTCAGTGACATGTTATGTCTTATTTCCAAGATTGTTGCACTAAACCTCACTTCTGGTTTTTAGGTAAGTCAGTGATGCTGTATGTAGCAGAAATGATACCCAAGCTAAAAACAAGGACACAAAAAACAGGAGGTGCTGACCCAAGTCTTCAGCAAGGAGAGGGCAGTAAAAAGGGGAAAGGGAAGAAGAAGAAGTGAAGTGTGAACGCAAAGCGCACGTTCTACTGAGACACGGGCATCTCTGTGTCTGCGGGAACAGCTTTTGTGTCGTTTAACTGAACTGTGAACAAGTATGTCTCCCATCTTCATCACCAGAGCTAACAATGAGATAAGTTTACATCAAAAGTTTGCATCTAGCTTTTATACTGTAAAAAGGAAAGATTGTGTGTGTAGAAGAAAGAAGAATATTTTTAACAGATAATGACTGTCCCATAAGTTACTTGAAATCCTGTATCTGTTTGTCCTCTTTGTAAACATATATTTCAGGTAAATAAGTTTAATAAAATTTGAAATACACATTTTGTTCACTTTTTAAGTTAATGAAATAAAAAATTAAACTGACTTTTGTAGCTTTCACTTACGAGGCAGTTAATACCAGCAGCGGAGGTGAATGAGAACAGAACTAGCTGAGGTGTGGCCAGTGTAAGTGAAGCAGAGGACGGTCGGGAGGGCAGTGGAAGCTGCACTGTTAGCCTGCTCTTCCGCCAGAAGTTCTCTTGGAAGCTCTAAGCTTGCTTATCTGTCAGTCTTAGGGCCATTGGCTCTGGGCTGTAGAGAGAGAGAGCTCAAGGGGCAAAGGGCTTGCTACACAAACACAAAGACCTGGATTTAGATCCTGGTACCCACACAAAAGCCAAGTACAGTGTTGTGGGTAAAAGACAGGCAGATCCCAAAGCTGAGCTACAGCTTCAGTGAGAGACCCTGCCTCAAAATAATATGGGGAGTGATAAAGGAAGACACTTGATGTCAACCACTGGCCACCTCACATACATGTGCATGAACACACATCACATACAAAACATGTCAAAACCAATGTGACGTCACCTGCTATAATCTAACATCCTAGAGGTGGAGGCAGGAGGACCAGCTTGGAGCTGTTGTGGCACCTGTCCTCTGGCACAGCATAACTGTTCTGCTGCCCTCTTGACCTCTTAGTTGTGGTGAGTACCAGCAGGAGGCCTCACTGAAAGCCCACCCTAAAGACATCTAGGGAGTTAGGGGGTGCTCATGGGTCCCACCCCTCCCAGAGGATGTCGGCAGTGGCTGGGGTGGGGCAGTGGTAGTGGTAATGTTTCCTTCTGTAGTATAGTCAGTCATCCTCCCATGCTCCTGTAAGGAACCTGTTGTGATGATTTGAGGAAGAATGCTTTGCATGGACTCATATATTTGAATGCTGAGTCATCAGGAAGTGGCACTACTTGTAAAGGATGAGAATACGTGGCCTTGGAGGAAGTACATCACTGGGGGCTTCAAAGGCCCAAGGCAGGCCCAGTATCTCTTCCTGCTGCCTGCAGATCAGAATTCTCAGCTACTTCTCCAGCACCATGTCTGCGTGTGTGTCAACATACTCCCACCCATGATGTCACAACTAAGCCTCTCAACTACAAGCAAGCCTCAATTAAATGCTTTCCCTTCTAAAAGCTGCTTTGGTCGTAGCCAGATGATGGTTTAAATTAATTTAAATTAAACTAAAGGTTTAAATTAAAGGGTGCAAGCCTTTAATCCCAGCACTTGGGAGGCAGAAGCAGGCGGATCTCTGTGACTTCAAGGCCAGCCTGGTCTATAGAGAGAGTTCCAGGACAGGCTCCAAAGCTACAGAGAAACCCTGTCTCGAAAAAAAAAAAAAAAAAAAACAAAAAACAAAAAAAAAAAACTTGCCTTGGTCACGATGTCCCCTTTCAGCAGCAGGACCCTGGCTAAGACACTAAGCTCACCAAACAGACTTGAGTGAAATCATTACTGTGGACTGTTAGTTTTGTCTGGGGTGAATAGATGTGTGCTCATCTTCCCAAGAAAACCTCACATAATGTTTGCTGCCCGATGTGGAGCACGACAGAACTACGGATGAGTCTGGGGGTGCATTGTCTCCACTGTTAGTGAAGAGCCGTGCAGCTGAGGTTATCTGAAGGTGGGGTGCTCACAGGGTTAATCCCAATATTGTCATCTTTTCAGCATTAGCAGTGGCATTGCCCCTGCCCCAGGAAAGGCCATGCAGCTAAGCAACTCTTATGAAGGTCGAATGTCCCTGGGAAGAATCCCAGGGCAGCAAAGGAAAAACACCTCCCCAGTGAATGGGGCCCAGCTGGTGAGCACAGAGATGCCTCCAAATAGCTGATGTCTAAAGAATATTTTACAAGGCTGGAGAGATGGCTCAGCGGTTATGAGGACTTGCAGAAGACCCAGGTTCGAATCCCAGCACCCACATGGAAGCTCACAATCTCCTTAACTCCAGTGCCATGGTATGCAACAGGTATGGCCTCTGTGGGCATCAAGCACACATATGGTGCGTAGACACACATGCAGGCACTCACACGGATTTTTAAAGAAAACATAACATCTTACAGTCCTTGAAAGTAGTGTATTTGGGACAGGATCTTAAGCAGGCTAAGATGTCAGTCAGTGCTGTGGCCTATGCTCTGGGCAATAAGACATGCAACTGAGGCTGAGGTATTCCTAGAGAAAAAATTACCTGTATACAGGAGGAACAGACATGTGCAGAGACAGACACGCAGATGTTAGCGTCCACACTGGCCTCTGAGTTGGCCAGAAAAGTGAAGGGAAAAAAACAAGATGGAGGCATTGACTTGCTCTGCCTCACAGTGGGGTGCACATGGGAAAGTACAAACTAGGTCTGTGTCAGGTGTCCCTTCCTGGAGCCCAAAACTCAGAATCAGGAAGCAGAGAGGGAGTAGAGGAACAGGAGACAGCCCAGGTCTGACTGTACACACAGAGGAGGGGACAATAGAGGGACAGGAGACAGCCCGGGTCTGACCGTACACACAGAGGAGGGGACAATCCATGGTGCAGCATGAAGGACACTATGAGAGAAAGAAGTTTGCCTTCAAACTGGCTGGTTTGGGAAAGACTTAACTGTTGGGTACAAGGACTCAGGAAGCCCCTGTGGGCCAGAAACAAGCTGAGGCTAAAGGTGACCTTGAACTGACCCCGCCCCCTTGCCCCCTTCTTCCTCTTCTAAAGGACTAGGATTACAGGCCTGAGTGCCACCAGTCTGGTGTGTGTGGTACTGGGGACCAAGCCCAGTCCTAATGCACACTAGCCCAGCATTCTACCAACTGAGCTACACCCAGCAGAAAAACTAAAAGAATGCTTTTATTATTTTGTGTGTGTGTGTGTGTGTGAGCACGTGGGACATGTGTATGGAAAGAATGACTTGCAAGAATCAACGCTCTCCTCCTACCGTGTGGGTCCTGGAGATCAAACTCAGGTTGTCAGGGTTGACAGCAAGTACCTCTACCCAGAGCTATCCTGCCAGCTCCAGGAAAGACTTTTCCTTGTTTCATATTTTATTTACTTGTATGAATGTCCCGTGATGTCCCGTGGGGCGGACAGTAGTGAGTTGTTGTCTCCCAATCCACACTAATCACGGGTAGATGTGACCGGGTGAACTGCTCTCTTTAGGAGCCTTCCTTTCACACACCAGCCTCTACAGAAGTACAAATCAAGGCGTGGGGTTAATAAAATTCAATTTTCATTCAACTATTAGATTTTACTTTATTTTGTGGGAGTTTTTTTTCCTAACCCAGATTTTAGCAAAATTTCAAGTAAATATGGTGAGCGAACACAGACTGTGGCTAGTTAGTTATGGGAGGACGGTCACTCTGAAACAGCGTGGCACCGCAAGACGTCCTGAGGTCAGAGAGGGCTCTGTGTGTAAGGGCGTTGGCCGCCAGCCCTGACAGCCTGAGTCGGGCCCACCACATGGTTGAAAGAGACAACGTCTGTAAATTGTTCTCTGACCTCCGCAAGTGCACTGTGGCTTGTACGCCTGTGCCCACACATCTCACACACACACACACACACACACACACACGAGTATAATAAAAACGTCTTTAAGATACTTTAAGACCAGACAAACATAATCTTTATTAGAGTGTATTGTCATAATTCTTCTCTAATTCTTACTTTATCACAGCTATACACGCACAAGAAAGAACAGTCCACACAGGTCAGGACTCTCGAGGTTCAGGCAACAAGGGAGTCTGGGAACACAGAGGAAGGGACGCGGCACACGCACGTCTGTCTGGTGGAGCACACCAGGAGGACAGGCTATGATCACGTTCTGCAGGTGTGGACAGGGGGCTCTTTCCCCAGAACAGCAGCGATGCTCATCTGAATGGCTGAGGCAGGGAAATAACCGCTGCACTGTCTGGAATATTTAGTAGGAATTCCGTAACTTTACATGCCTTTGAATATCACTCAGATGCAAACAAATGCTTTGCCTCCAGCCAGACACAAGCTCAGGCCATTCTCTGTTCTCTGCAGCATGCTGTTGTTCTATTTGGGAAAGACGGGCAAGCAGAAGTCAACTCAGACCTCCCATGGACACCCACTTGTGCTGCGGGAAGCAGTAACAGGGTTCCTGCAGAAGCAGAAGCGGGCATGTCTGGGAGGTACCTTGAGTTGGTTTTAACAGAATATGGAGAGGAGAGACTAAGACACTTGCTGCCCAGTTTTGAAGGTGAAACAGGAATGGTTGACATTTCAGCATCAAAACCGGACAAATGTACAGCAGGTGAGACGGTATAACCATTTCTGCAGGGAACGGGAGTTGATCACCACCGTGTGCGAGTATTTCCCTAGTGTGGCACCTGCTCGACAGACTGTCCGGGCAGTCAGCACTGATGTCCAGAACAATCACGCCACCTTCCTTGCTGCGTCATGCCTTACTGTGCTCATCCGCGTGTTACTCGGCTACAGCATGACCTGGACGCTCACACATGAGAGCAGGTGCCTCACAGGTTACAGGGCCGCACTACCTTCTCCTGGCCTCTCCCTCTCAAGCACTATGCATGTTCTAGCCAAGCAATAACATTCCCCTGTATATATGCACAAATATATATACACAAATACACTAAAAACACAGAGCTATATAAAACCATACACCACACAAAGCAGAATCATAATTTCCTAGTTGTCAGTACCAGAAAACGCATGCAGGTGAGCCCTGCAGAGCAAAGCTTACGGACATCAATTCCAGTCTGTTTGTAGTTCCTGGAGTATAGTGGCATGTCGTCCTACTCAGCAAAATACTTAAAAATGTTTAGATATTGTCCACTGTGTTAGATTTAAATGAAAATGCTCCCTACATATATGACAATAAAAGCAAAACAGCTTACAACACATTCCATTTTTAATACATCAAAGAGTTTCCAAGGCAACATAGTCATCGCCTGTGCCACTGTCCCCAGTGTGACGTGGAGCTAGGAGTGGCAGCGGTGGGGCCGGCAGCCAGGCTCAGGTACTCTTCTTTTCGTCACCCAGTAGGTTCACCGTAGCTTTCTTGACTGTGGGAGAAAGAAAATCGTATCAAAGCATTTCCAGTGTGAGTTCCACGCCTCCCTGGCTACTAGAGAACGTAGGTGACTAGGACGGGCACACACGGAGGCTCGTGGCCAAGGTAAGAGGGCATCCAGGAAATGGACAGAGTGCCTCTTCAGAGCACAAGTCCTCAAGACTTAAGCAGACTTCTTGAAGGCCATCCAGCCTCAGTGCTCGTAGGACATCATCACCTGAGCCATCACCTGTCCCATCTCCTTCAGTGATGAGTGAGACGCAGCAGAGACTGTCATGGTGATCACAGGAGGAGAGAAGGCCACACCAGCACTGGAAACACCTAGACTTGCTCACTGTGCCACTATTCCCCCCAGGACGTGGCGGGTGAGGTGGAGGTGGGCAGAGTCTTCTGGAAGCTCCAGTGAGACTCCACAGATGGCAGCCGTTTTTGATGGAGCCCAGAGTCTCCTCATGACAGCAAGGAATCATGAAGCTGTCACCTCCGGCCAGGTCAGGACACCCTAACTACACGGCTGATTTCTTTCCTTCAGTGCCCCACCCCACCCCAGAGCTGAGGACTGACCCTCCCAGAGCCTTGCACTTGCTAGGCAAACTCTACTACTGAGCTAAGTCCCCAGCCCCTTCCGTCCACACTTAATGCACAGACGGCCCTGCCCTTCTGCTCAGCCTCCTCCAGCAGCCCCTCCCACACACAGCCTAAGCCAATGCCCGGGCCATGCCCCGTGGGCGGCCCCATCTGCCCCTGCCCACCTCTCTGACCCTGATCTTGCTATCTTTCCATGTTTTCTTCATTGCTTCTACATCCAAGCTTTTTCACAAACAGTTCCTAGACAATCTACCTCAGGTTCCCTGTGCTACTTTTTCAGGTCTGACTCAGGACGGCCTTTGGGACAGCTGATCTTGATTTTCAACTTGACACACCTGGGAAGAAGGAACCCCACTGTGGAACCGCCTCTAGCAGATTAACCTGTGGACTTGTCTCTGGGCACTTTCTTGATTCCTAATTGATCCAAGAGAGCCCCACCCACTGTGGTAAAGAAAGGTAGCGCTCAACACAGCCTGGGAGCAGGCCAGCAGGCAGCATTGCTCCCTGACTTCTGCAGCCAGCTCCTGCCTGGACATCCCTCAGCAATGGATTGTAACCTGTTCAGGGAAACAGACCTTCCCTTTCCCAAGCCGGTTTCTGACCCAAGGTTTTATCATTGCAACAGAAAACCAAATTAGCACTGCCACTTGGTGATGGTTCCCTGCTTTCTCTAGTTTAAAAAGCTGCTCACCTAGCTTCCGCCCCCCAGATGCTGAGGATCAGCCATGTACGGCCACACCCAGCAGCAGAACCGATTAGAATGGCGCACTGAGCAGGTCAACCTGAACTGATTGCACAGATATAGCTAACTGTAGATGAGACTCTAAAACAGCTGCCTGCAGTGGCCGAGCCATTTTTCTAAGGTGGTGACTGAAGCTACATGTGTCGCTGAGGAAGAAGCAGAGGAATCAGAGAAGACAAGGTGGCCAAAAGTCTGCTGTGTGAGCCTGGGGCAGCACATCTCCACCCTGCACCGAGCTGTCCCTAAGCCTCACCTTCTTTAGTGATGGCATCTGCGGTCTCTTTGGCTTTGTCTTTCACGTCCTTCACCACGTTGTCTACCTGGGACTCGTGCTTCAGGAAGACAGGACGGATGATGCGCCGGTAGAGCAGCTCGGCCCCGTTAGACGGGCTCGGAGCCATGCACCACAACAGGAAGCCACACTGTGGGAGCAGAGCGTTAGTGAGAGGGGATCTGGGCACTCCGGGACCACACTCACGGTCCCACCACTCTGGCATCTCCAGATTTTCTGAGGGCTAACTGGAGGCTTTTCTTAGACGGAAAAAAACCACAACCGCTAATGAACCAGCATAAGAAACACAAAGAGACTGTCTCAAAAGAGAAGGAAGAGGAACAGAAGGGGCTGGGGATACAGCTCAGGTGCTACAGTGCAAGCCTGGCACAGTCAAAACCTTGGTTCAATCCCTAGCACTGCAAAACCTAGGCATGGTGGTGTCAGTCCATAATTCCAGCACTCCACGTGGGCAGAGCCAGAGAATGAGATGTTCAAGGCATCCTCAGCTACACAAGGAAGTTAACGCTAACTTCCTGGGATATGTGAGACCACGTCTAAAAGAAATAAATAGAAAAATGAAACAAATAAGAATGGGTGATAGAATTACTGGAAAATAAGGGGAATACGAGCAGGTCATAATAAAACCCATCTTGCTTTAAAATTTGTGTATTGCATACGATTTGAAACACGGCGCATGTGTGCGAGTGCAGTGCACTGTGGAGGGCAAAGGTCAGCATTCGGGAATCAGTTCCCTCCCCCTACGGTGGGTCTGTGAGTCAAGTTCAGGCTGTCAGGCTTGCACAGCACTGTAAGCCACTGCACCATCTTATGAGCTGAAATCCTTTCTCCTAACATGAGTGCCTGCTAATAAAAACCAGTACACGGGGGTGAGAGGGCTTGCTGCACAAGTGTGAGGGCCTGAGTGTAGATCCCCAGCACCACGTAAAAGGCTGGTGTGCGCGTGCACAAATACAGGTGGGCACACACCCTACACACAGATGCACACACACTCAGCAGCAAGCTAGGACCACTTCTAACATACAAGTTTGAGGTCAGTGTGGAATATCCTTTTACACTGTGAATATATGTCACTGTGACTGGTTTACTAAAGAAGCTGACTGGCCAATAGCTGGGCAAGAGAGACTGGGTGGGAGAGCCAGACTGAGAGAATTCTGGGAAGAAGAAGAAGGGCAGAGTTAGAAGAGTCGCCAGGAGATGTAGAGGAAGCAAGACCTGCTGGAGGAGAGGTAAAGCCACAAGCTAAGTGGCAAGACATAAAGAGAAATAGGTTAATTTAAGTTATAAGAGCTATTTAGTAATATTGGCTGAGCATTTATAATTAATAATGAGTCTCCATGTTGGTTATTTGGGAACTGGTAGGCAGGGAAAAAAAAAGGATTCTGACCAGGATCTATTCCTGGTGCATGAGCTAGCTTGTTGGAGCCCACTCCCTATGGTGGGATGCCATGCTCAGCCTGAATACAGGAGGAGGGGGACTTGGTCCTGCCAGAACTTAAATGGGCCAGACTTTGTTGACTCCCCATGGGAGCCCTTACTCATAGGGAGGAGTGAATGGGGGGGCAGGCTACGGGGGAGGTAAGGGGGAGCAGGAAGAGGAGTGGGAGGGAGGGAGAACTGTGGTTGGAATGTAAAATGAAATTTAAAAATAAACTTTAAAAAGAATTCTAAACACACAAGAATTGAGTTAAGTGTGGCTTCTTAGTAACTGCCTTTTCTCAGTAGGTTCTCTTTGCTAGTGGCGAGCAGAGGCAAGGCTGCCTTAAGAGATGGCTTCCTGGCTCACTGCTAGCAGCAAACACAGGCAAGGCTCTTTGAAGAGGCCCTGCTACCGAGCACGTAAGTGGGTTTATAAGCAGAAGGCAGTGAGCTACTTGGTGGAAGTGTGGACCCAACAGCTTCCCAGAGCTGGGATGGTAGAAGTAGCTCCTGCTGATACCTCCACCATGAAGCTAAGCTCTCAAGAAACCAGAGGGGGTGGGGGCAGCCACCAATGCCCTGTGCTAAGCTGAATCATGTCATCGATTAACAAAGGAGTTTAAGATTTGCCTTATGCGATCAAAAATCAATACAGATGCTCGGTATAAACAGACCCAGACAGAAAAAAGTCTCTGAACAGGTTATAGCATGCATGTATATATATATATATATATATATATATATATATATATATATACACACATATATATACACACATATATATATATATGCTTCAGAAAGAAAAAATATATATATAGTCATAGATTTAAAAAATAATAACAATAAAGTAATATAAAAGCCACATAAAGATGAAAACTATACGGAACCTGACTACTGTATGTTATTGTGTTGTCTTTGGATTTTTTGACTGCTGAGGGGGGAATAACAACCGCTAAGACACCCTGGGTTATGAAAACTGCTGGATTAAACCAACCTATATATTTTAAAAATGGAAGTCAAAAGATCTGTTACTGTATGAAAGAGGTTATGCTTTTATTGCCACAGAAAACGAAAGGCTGTGAATTCATTCTAAGTTAAAGATGATCAGGTTTGATCAAGGGAGACCCCCTGAAAATCCTGGCCACAAACATAAAAAATAAACCTAGAAGAACTACAAGACACGTGATGTATTATTTTACCTGCTCAAACATAAAACAAAAAACCATCTCTGACTGACTTGTGTACAACGCACGGTCTATACTTATATTAATATAGATATGTATGTTACCTTTAAAAGTTTATGTATTTTCAGAACAAGGGGCCAGACACCACTCAAAATGGATGGTCCAGGTAGTCCAGCATCCAGAGCAGCTTCAAGGCCGCTGGCTGAGATGACCCTTACAGAATACTCCAGTCAGGACTTAACAATCATCCTGATTTTCTCAAGGTTCCCCAAAGATTCTAATGCCTACACATGAAGTATTCTAGAGATCTATGCCCATATTCCCAAAAGACGGACTATGGGTTTTTATTATCATTTAATTTTCAAGAATAAATTATTCATGGAGAAACAGTCACTTCAAAAGAAGGCGTCAAGGTGAAGTCCAAATGATTCAGCAGATTAATTAAGACTCACAAGAGGTCTGTCTCATGAGTTTAGGCAACTCAGCATGTTTGAGTCCTTTTTCTGTTCTGTAGGATTTTAGGAAAATCATGATCTTTTTTAATGTTTTTCCTTACATTTATTCATGTACTTCATGTGTACAAATGCTCTGCCTGCGACTATGTACCGTGACATATGCGCACACAGTGCCCACAGAGGTCAGCTCCCTCTGGAACTGGAGTTATGGAACCACCTTGTGGTTGTGAGCCACCATGTGGTGCTGGGAATTAAACCTGGGTCCTCTGGAGGAGCAGCCAGTGCCCTTAGCTGCTGAGCCATCTCTGCAGCTCTGTGATGTTTTTCTCAGCTGGCAGGAGAGCAGGCGCCAGCCAAAGTTCTCACTGCTAGTGGAGCTCGGAAATGCCGTCTACCCACAGAGACACCACTTTTGGAAAATCAGCCAGGCAGATTCTCTTTTCTGCATGAGTTAAGGCAAGGCTAACAGATGGGACCAGAGTCAAATGTCTCCAGTTCTGTCTTCCATGTGATCACTCCGTAGAATATACAACCAGTTATCCACTTGGTATTTCCTGGTGCCCTCTAGTTACTGTCCTGAGACTGTAAAATAATTACCGCTCTCTACCTACATTCTCGGCATTTTCCAGTTCTCATATTAAAAATTAGGTTAATCACTGTTCAACTCTCCAGGCAATACTCAGCCATCAGCTTTCTAAACTCCACCTTAATTTATGTAACTATTTTCACACAGACGTGATCTCTCCTCTGAGTGCCAGCTGATAATTCCCCCAGAGGCAGCCACACAAGCCCACTCTTACCCACAGCTCAGACGAAGAGCACAGATTGCTCTTGCTGGACCGCTGTGACATCAGCACTGCCACAATGAATCCATACATGACAACGAGTCAGACAAGTCTGTGTGGCTGCAACGCCATCACCATCCAAGAGCAGGGATACACACTGACAGTCAAGGACCATCCTGGCAAGAACTTAAAGCTAATGCCAAAGAAAATATATTTCAAGGGCTGGAGATGCAGCTCACATACAGTACTTGTCTAAAATGCACCAGGCCCAGGGTTCAATTGCAGCAACAGGGAGGGAGTGGGGTAGGGAGGAAGAAGAAGAGGAGGAAGAGGGAAGGAGAAGGAAGGGGAAGGAAGGAGAAGGAAGAAGAGGAGATGGAGAGAAGGGGAGGGGAGGGGGAGGGAGGGGAGGGAGGGGAGGG
>NW_026067904.1:1664187-1715972 GCF_014885135.2 Alexandromys fortis | reverse complement strand
AAAAAAAAAAAAAAAAAAAAAAAGGAAGGAAGGAGCCGGGAGATGGTGGCGCACGCACGCCTTTAATCCCAGCACTCGGGAGGCAGAGGCAGGCGGATCTCTGTGAGTTCGAGACCAGCCTGGTCTACAGAGCTAGTTCCAGGACAGGTTCCAAAGCCACAGAGAAACCCTGTCTCGAAAAACCAAAAAAATAAAAAAATGAAGGAAGGAAGGAAGGAAGGAAGGAAGGAAGGAAGGAAGGAAGGAAGGAAGGAAGGAAGGAAGGAAGGAAAATCTCCCACAGGCTAACCAACTGAAACCCACTTCTTTGGTCACTCTAGACGGTCACTCTAGAAGGACAGAAGGACAGAAAGTTAAAATGAGAAGTGCTGGGTCCCGGGAGAGACGGTGCAGTATGTAAAGCACTGATGTGGGAGCGGGGAACAAGCTGGCTAGCCAGACTAGCAGAAGGGATGCGCTCTGGGGTCAAGAGTCTCTGCCTCAGTGAATGAGACAGGAAGCAATGGAGGAAAAAACCGGTACCAACTCTGTCCTCCACACACTGTGCCCATATATGTGAACATGGACACACACACACACACACACACACACACACACCAAAAGGAGATGTTATCATGTTCTTCCACAACAAAAGAAAAAGCATCCTTCTGCAACCGCCATGCGCTGTGAACATTTCCCTGGGGCATCATGAAGACAGCGTCATTTTCAGTTCAACAGAAACCCTCAAATGTCTGCTCTAGTGACAGCGCTGCTCGCTGCAGTACGCTACACGTCCAATTCCTGCACACTCATCCTCACCAGGCATTTTCAATTTCTGAACTGTCTGCCAGGCCAGGCTTGGGGGCACACACCAGTGTTTTCTCACAGCGAAGCCACAAGAGACTTGTCAAAACAAAAATCTGTCAATCTAGTGAACAAAATATTTAATTTTAACTCCATGTGTTGGTTGGTTTTTGTCAACTACACAAACCTGGGAAGAGGGAATCTTTTCATTTTAATTATTTTTTATTTTTACATGTCTGAGTGTTTGCCTTATGCATGTCTATGCACCATGTGTGTGTCTGGTGCTGGTGGAGGCCTGGAGTTATAAACGGTTATGACCTGGCACATCGGTGCTGGGAATTGAACCCAGGTCCTCTGCAAGAACAGTCAGTGTTCTTATCTCTTCAGAAGAGGGAATCTTAACTGAGAAGATGCCCCCACCAGACTGATCTCCAGACAAGTCTGTGGGGCATTCTGATAACTAATGGATGCGGGCGGGCCCAGCTTGTCTAAGAAAGCAGGCTGAGCAAGCCAGGAACCAGCCCCTCTTCTCCACCTCTCTGCTTCGGCTGCGGCCTGCAGGCTCCTGCCTGACCTCCCTCCAGATGGCCTGACTGCAGCTGCAGGGGAAATAAAACCTTTCCTCTGCAGGCTGCTTCAGCCAGTGTTTTAACTAAGAGCGCCCGTGCCCCACGTCACGGGGAGGCTTCCAGGACACTCAGTCACTTTTTCTTTTTAGTTAAATATCTATATAGAAATTCTGACTGGTTCTTTCTTCATTTACAGAAATTCTAACATATTTTATGATCAGTTCCTCATTTGATACAAATGTTGTAAGTATCCTCCTGGTCTGTCAGAATTCTGACAGCTTTACACCTGTTCTCATAGAAACTCAGTTCTTAAGATGTTTATTTAGTCAAATTTATCAAATCTTTTTCTGTGATTTTTGCATTTCTTCTTGTTTCCAAACTTTGAAGTTTAGAAAGCAAAGCAAAACAAAACAAAAACCCTCCTTCCTACATTTTCAGATTTTAGCACAGGGACTGTCTCTGTGAGGCTCTGAGGAAAACAGGGAGTGGGGGCACTCACCAACCAAAAGTCAGGATTTCCCCACTCCTCAGGCTCTGCCAGAGACAACTCCCAGGCATCTTTGAGGGTGCGGAGGGACAGCTGGAGGGGGAGTCAATCATTTGCTGTTTCCTCGGCTGCCTCAGTCTCCCCAGGCTAGCACTGACTGACCCACCCCAACTCCAGCATAAATGGGTGTGGCCTTTATTCCACGGCTGGACAGAGTTTATGAATCCCTTGGAGGAAAATTGGTTTTCAGACCAAAATAATAAGATACTTGATGAGTACACTGTTTCTAAGGAAAAACAACATAATCAATCACAGACTCTGTCAGGAGCAAACCCACAAGTGAATGATGCAAAATTCACAACAGACAGTTTCCAGCTCAAAGAAGTGAGACGGCCGTGCAAGCCAGCGGCCAGAGCGCGGCTGCTGACCATGCCCTCTGACCTTACAAGTGCACACTCACACACACTCACGCAGGCAAATAAATTCAAAGTAAGAGCCTAGCAAAAATAGGCTTGAAAATTATGAGAGCTGAAATAAAAACCCCAACACATGCATTAACTGCAGAGCGGCTGTAACTATGTGCCAATGTTATTTTATGTATGAGAGTTCAGCTTATGTGTGCCCGGTCCCCATGGAGGCCACAAGAGGCATCAGGTCCCCTGGAATTACAGGCTGTTGTGAGCAGCTCTGTGCGTGCTGGGAATGGAGGCTGGATCTTCTGCAAGTGCAGCAAGTGCTCTCGCCCCCTCAGCCAGCTCGCCAGCTCCGACAATGGTTGTTTTTTTAAGCAAAATGCAGATTTTTTTTCAAAGTCTCTCAGAACGACTTGAACCTTTAAACTATGTCATGTATGTTGAGCAGTAAAATGCCTACAATAGAACGGGAAAGAGACCAGCCTGGAGTCCTCAGAGCTGGACACACCATCTTCTCCAGCCTACAAAGTCTGCACTCTGGGAACATCACACCCACGGACTGGAAGACACCGGGGGAGCCATCGAGGACAGCTTGCCATCCAGGGGAAAACCCACCGCCATATCCACACAGTCGGCAACCTTCTCCCTCTCATTCACCTCTGGGCAAGCCAGAAGCCTACGGAGATCCAGTTATGAGTCTCCGTTTCCTGTCCTTTCCCCCAGATGTTGGCAGCCTGGGTTAGTCCTGTGCCAAAAAGGTTTGGCAGGGCTGAGTTGACTACCGCAGCAGCCAAAGTTACCAAGATGACTTTCCCAACCAACTGGACATTTTCTTCTCCAAGTCTATTATGAGAATTACATGTCCCCCCCCCCCCCCAAATGGTAACTCCTATTCAGCACCAGGAACACTGGAAACATGCTGACGCTTCTTTCCTTGTGTGGTGCACATCACAGTGCTTCCTTCCTCTTCGGCAATCACCAAACACACCTTTGGACACAAACTGCCTAGCTCTTCCAAGGCCTTGAACAGAGGGGGGAGACATGAATCCTGCCTTCTGGCTGTAATGGGGGACAAGAGCCACTGGGATCCAACAGTTAAGCCCCTGCTCCTACTATTCCTGGTGTAAGGGTCCTGAAATGGAGTCTGAGAGAGAGAGGGCCAGGGAGGCACAGATGTGGAGGGACAGCCGTTTAGAGGCCACGGTACCTTCAGCATGTAGTAGAAGGGGAACCAGGACAGGAAGAGGTCAGAGAAGAACTCGGCAATGCTGAACACGCCGTACACCACCCAGTACGTCAGCCACTGGGTGTCATCATCTTTGTTGGGACTCTCGATGGCTTTCATCCTGAAAAGCAGCACAAGAGAAAACACACTGTCAATCAGTGAGATCCATATTGCCCCGCAGCCCGCCCTCCAACATCAGGCAGATGCATGAACTGCGGCAAACCAACTCCAGCTCTCGGGAGGCAGAGGCAGGGGATCTCTCTGAGTTCCAGGCCAGCCAGGGCTACATGACAAGACCCCATCAAAAACAATAAAAAATATATAAAACCTTGATAATAACCCATGGGATACCATTTTTGTTTCTTCTTTTAAAGAAAGAAACTGTAGCGTAGAGAAGAGAAACAGCACACTACAAGTAGCACGGCTGGGTTTACCCAGGACACCTCCGAAGCCAGTGCTGACTTCACTGGAGCCAGCCATCTTCTTAACTACCAGACCAGTCCACCAGACTGGACAGACCTAGCACAACGTCTGGAGCACGGTGGACAGGTAATCTTTACCAGTTAGTGCACGTACAATGGGCGGGCTGCACCCTCGGCTTTGGAAGGCACCACGGAGATCTTGTCCTGTACTAGAAAACTGGTCACAGAGCAAAAAGAGTAGAGAAAAGGTCACGGTCTCAAAGTCAAAATCCCCAGAAGACCATGCTATCCTCCTGCCTGCTTACTTGGGCAGGGGAGGGTTCCACCAGACATGACAGGATGGTGGTCTGAGTTGGTGTTCCAGTCTGCTGGAAACCACAAACCTAGAAGACAACCATCTATGCCCACCCAGAGGAGCTGGGTCTAGTTCCTTCTTGAGATCTATTGTTCAGCCTCTGGAGGGCAGAGGGCAGCCGCGTGCCCTCAGCTGCACAGGAGCCGGGTTGTGACGCCACACACCTGCCACACCGGCACTTGGAAGGTGAGGGCACGAGAATCTCAGTTTCAAGCCAGACTGTTGTTTCCAAAGATAACAAGAGGGCTGGGAAGATGGCTCCATGGGTAAAGCACGAGCAAGGCCTGCGTCCAGATCCCCAGCACCATGTACAGTGGATGCGGTAATGCGTGTCTGACCCCACACCGCTCTAGCAGACAGAGACAAACAACCCTCAGTAGCCCACCAGCTCTAGCAGACAGAGACAAACAACCCTCAGTAGCCCACCAGCCACCTAGCCTGGTGGACACCATGGCAAACAGGAGACCCTGCCACAAACAAGGAGGAAGGCAAGGACTGACACCTGATATTGTCCTCGGACCACTACAGGGGTGCCATGGCAACCATGTGCCACCCCCCAACACATCCACCAAACAAATTCCAATTCAATTGAAAGATGATAGAATCTCCACACAACACATTTTCAAGGGGGAATGGCCTATTAAACACATCTTAAATATTCAGAAGCCTTTAAAAAGGACAGCAGAGATGTCCAACATTCACTGCTGAGTATAAAACATTCTAATTTTGTGTGAAAACAAGACAGCAAACAAATAAAATTTGTGTCACGTGTGCTGACAGACCAGTCCAGGTACCCAGAAAGATTCGGAGTACAAAGTCAGTCCTGACACTGGAGTGACAGATTTTTACTTCCTTAAGCCTCTGAGATGAGCGTGAGGAAAGGGGCAGAGGAGACTCCATGCGGAAAGCTCTGAGCTCCACACGGTACCACTGCCTCCTAGGAGGCCATGCTCTCTGGAGCTTCACTAGAACAAACACTAAAGTGAACACACTCATTTAACTTCTCTCTTGAGGAACTACTAATAGATTTCCTTACAAACAGTCTTCTCTAACAATGACACGACCTGTGCTGTAGGGATTAAAAGCCTTCGCTATTATACACACAGAGAAACAGAAGAGGCGCAAAGCCTATCAGATGAAATGGACTCCTCTGAACTTTCTACTTAATGAACTACCCAATATTAACTGCATTCAGTCAGGATAGCAGGGGACTCAGAACAAGAGTCAACAGAAACAAATGGATTTAAGCTCTTTCTGTTGCTCCTCCAGACGATGGTCTGCATCAAGACGAAGCTACTTCCTTCTGGCTGTCAGAAACTCACTCAGGTGGGTGAGGGCAAAGGTCTGAGAAGCCATGGCTGTGGAAGCCGCTGGCGCCCTGGCGTCCTGCTCCCAATCAGGAACTGGAGAGGAAGCCAAGTCTGTAAGGATACACTGTGGGTGCCAAAGTGAACTTGGTTATCACCGAGGGCGAGGGGAGATTCCTGAGCTGACAGATTCTACTGGGGCTCAGTAGGCCCCAAGAGCTAGCAGAACCTGAAGGCTTTCCCATCTCTCTAAAGAAGGTGTCGCCCAACAATCTGCTGGGAGCCCGGGACTAAGGCACGCAGGAATCAGTCTTCCTACCCCACGCGTCCTGTAACACAAACACGGACGTACTGCTCTGAAGAAGCAGTGCTCTAAGAAAAACGAGAGCCTGCAGAGCATGCTTAACTTCTGGCCCTGAGAATGAAGGTGCCAAAGAAGGCCAGCAGGGACAGATTACCACAGGTGCAGGCCGTCCTCGCTGAGAGCTTCTACTGAGTCGGGTCCGGTCAAAGTAAGTCTTCCCCAGTAGCAAAGAAATGATCAGTCCCCACCCCGAAAAAGAAGAGAAGAAAGAGGATTTGAAATTCAAACCTTGTCAGTCCAAGTTAGTGAGACTCTCCTGGGGGCGACCTGTTCCACTGAACCAAGGCAGAAAGAACCACAAGCCACACAGACTCACCACACTGAAGAATAAAACATCCCTGCTCTTTTCAACTGTGAATAACGGTGGTTTTTAGCATATGGTTTAAGCACAGGGGAAAAGGACAAGAAATAACAAATATGAGGATGGGGAAAAGGAAAAGAAGAAAATAGTATTTGGAAACACTTGTAATTCTTAGCTTGTCTCAAAGTTTCATGAAGTAAAGTTGGGAAATCCAAAGTATGACAAAATCAGTTTTCCCCTGTAAGCTATAAAAAGAACGACCCTGAACTCAGCCATTACAGAGTCTCTACACACAGGAACAGGGAGTTTTATCAGTGAAAGCCGGAGGCCAGCAAGACGGCTCGGCTGGTGAAGCCAGACAACTAACTCAGTTCCATCCCCTGAAGCCAACGGTAAAGCAGACAGGGCTTGTGCCTGTGATCCCAGCCCGGAGGTGCAGTGCACTATCAGACCGCTAGCCACTGCATCCAGCACCCTGCCGGGAACAAGAGAAAGTGCCACAAAGCTAGGTGGGAGAGGAGAGGGCTGCAGAGCTGGCTTGGCGGACAAGAGCTCTTACTGCCCTCAGAGAGGAGCTGCACTCAGGTGGCTCACACCTCCAGAGTCCTCAGACACCTGCGTTCACACACACACACACACACACACCACCCACAGATACTCTCATATGGACACAAGCTTGTGCACACATATAACTTAAAACACGAAAGATTAACTTTTAAAAAGTCGAAGGGGTAAACAGATGACAGACATGTCCTCTGACCTCCACATGTGTTCATTTGCCCTCTCCACACCCTCACCGAATACAAATAATTTCCCGTAAATTGGGCTGTTTGCCAAAGGGTAGCACAGCTGGTGATCATCAGCTCCATGTTAACCTCTGTTGTTTCACACACTTAGAGACATACCACGTTACATAGTTGAGTTACAGTTCAGTAAAATGAATAAGTCTATCTCCAAAGCACAGACTTTACCATTGCGGTCAATCACGCCCATCCTTAGGATCTGAACCAGTCAACTGCATTAGCAAACTGACAGGTATGTCTGCTAAGCACAAACAGGATGAGAAGCAAGAAAACCGGCACCTGCGGAGGGAGGTAGCACTAGGCTCCACAGAACACACTTTGGAGTTCAAGGTCAGCCCTCAGACACTTGAATACAAAGAATACAGATCACAATGTCTGTCACACTTCTGGTCACCGCAGACACGAGAATTCCTGACACAGCAACACAGTTTTCCCATCACCAGTGCTTCACAGACGAAGGCATTTTAGGAGGCTGACAGTGGCTCAGTGGTTAAGAGCATTGGCTGCTACTACAGAGGATTCAGGTTTGATCCTAGCACCTACGTGACCACTCAAGACAGTTTTGGGGACCTGGCAGCACCCTCTTCTGGTTTCTGTGGACACCAAGCACACACATTGCATATATACATACATGCGAGCAAAATACCAATACACATAAAATAAGAATAGTTTTCTTTAAAAAAAGATATTTTAAAGTATATGAACTATTTTGCTTATGTAAATAAGGGAAATGTTCTCCTTCTTCCTAGAAAAACAAGAAGATAAAGAACTATGGTGGCCACAAGCTTCACCGTTTTGGGGGTGGGGAGGCACAGGGTCTCTCTAAGTAGCCTTTGTCCTGGCTGTCTTGGAACTTGCTTTGTAGACCAGGATGGCCTCTAGCTCAGAGAGATCTGCTGCCTCCAAGGCCTCCCAAGTGCTGGTACTAAAACACGTGCTACCACTGCCTAGGTCTCCTTTTGCTGCTGTTTGCTGCTTTGTTTTCAGTGAAGAATATGTGTTTTCAAAACAAGAGATATGACCAAGAGAGCAAGAAAGGCTGATAGAAGAATGAGTCAATCAAATTAATTCATTTGTTTACTGTTTATACCATGTGCCAGAAACCAAACAAAACAACATAAACGAGATGGGTAGTGTTTAGTAGGTTTCTTAACTGTGGAGAAACTATTTTCCCAGTTAACTATACAAAAACAATGAAAAATAGAACTTGTTCCTTTAATCTTTATTTTTAAAATTCTTATTACTTATTTGCTTGTGGGGTGTGGTGTTGTTTCCTACGGTGCACATATGAGGGTCGGAACACAGAGAGCCTGTTCTCTCCTCCCACCATGTGGGCTGCAGAGACTGAGCTCAGGTCACCAGACTCGGTGGCAGGCGCCTTTATCTGCTGAGCCGTCATATCTGCCCTCCTTTACTCTAATATTTTCTTAAAGGATCCAAGAGCCAACTTAATGACAAGCACACTGTGTAAATAAGTCCACAGGTAAATCACACCAGGACAACCACTGTCAATAAAACCAAAGGCTGTGGAACTAAGTATCTCTGTCAAGTATGGTGTCGTAAAGTTTAAGTTCAGCCACGGGGGATGGTACATATCTAAAATTCCAGGACAGGAGAACGGAGGCAGCGGGGTAATGAGTTCCAGACCAGACAGAGTTGCGTGTTGAGACTGGTGTCAAAAGCCAGGCGCTGGGATGTCGTCAACAGTAAAGTGTACGCATAGCGTGAGGCCCCGGGTGCATCTCCAGAGCCTTGATAAATTAAGTATTCTAGCACGTTCACGAAACACAGAAAATGCCTCCATGTGTAGGTATATGGGGCTGGAGGCACCTTACCTGAGAGACAGAGGACATTCTGCATAGTGTGTTCACAGAGCTGATTTCATACAAAAGCTAACACGAGTTCAGTTTCCTTCACTGCATAAGGTCACTGCATGAATCCACAGGCCACATGAAAGGCCACACGGGAAGCATCTAAGACCCAGATTAGGGAACCAGGCTCCATGGGGTCACACACCAGTTCCCACCCATGAACTGCTGTTGGGAGCTGTGAACCCCCGATTCTGAATTGCTTGTAAACAATTTGCTTTCCTCTGCTCTGAGACAGCCTGCAGCTGCTCTGAGCATGAGACCCTGATGGTAGAAGAGTGGTTTCTGGTAGGTTTGGCTGGGGCGTAGCTATCAGCTAAGTATCCCTATATAAGCTGCCCCTGAACACAATAAAAGGGACATTCTTGGGGAATTCAAGGATGACCCGTATCTCTGTCTGTGAGTCTTTTGTGCGTTTCAATCTCCAGCCCCTTGCCCAGTTCACGAATTGTATGGTAGTGTATGGAGCGCAGGTGGGAATGGTGCGCTACAAACTGCAAAGTCTTGAGCCAGTTACTTTTGCCCCCGTCTGTAAAGGTGGGAATTACCATAGTATTTGCATAACAGGATTGGTATAAACATTAAATGAATTATATTGTGAAGGCATTAGACAAAGATATATGTAATTTTCAGCTAAATAAAATGCTATACAAGTGTCCAGCAGCTCTGTGAAGATAAAACTCTCAGGGCTGAAGAGATGGCTCTGCAGTTAAGAGCTCTTACTGCTCTTGCAGAGGACCAGAGTCCAATTTCTAGCACCCTGGGATGGCTCACAACTGCCTGTAACTCCAGCTTCAGGTGGCCCAATGCCTCTGGCCTCTTCGGGTACCCACCCATGTTCACGTCTCCCCACATGGACTCACAATTTAAAATAATAAATCTCTCTCCTTCTTTCCCTCCTTCCCTCCATGTGTGTTTGTGCCCATCCCTGGGCTATCATTTCTCCTTCCCCAACTCCTTTATTTTCCTCTGGGGTGCGCAGGGTCTCAGGTTGGCCACAGCATAACTTTGAACTCCTGATATTCCACCCTCACTTTCTAAATGCTGGGGTTACAGGTGTGTGTTCCCCGTGCCTGACCAGAGAATGCCATTTCAAACTAAAAGGAATATATGCGTTAGCTCAGTGGTACCGGGCTTTAGTAGCACGGCCATGTTCAACCCCTACACGACAGAAAAGAAAACTAAAACATACTAAACACTAAAGGAAGGTGATACACATCTGACCTCTAACGCAGCAGCTCTAGGAAGGAGGCAGCCTGAGTTTTCTAAGCACGTATGAAATGGTGAGAAAGACACAGATGCCTGTGCAGAATTTTAGACCAAAAGCTTGTGCGTAGGACAGAAGACCAGCCCTCCCCACTTCTCCTCACTGCGGGGCAATAATAAAAATAGAAAATCAAGTCATTAGACTTTGCCTCACGATTCCATTTGTACAGAGAAGCAGGGTCAGACTCGCTCCTGGCTGAACTAGCATGGTACCAGCGACACTGCCCAAAGATCCTCACAGGTCTCAGGCAGGGGCTTGCGGAAGAAGGTGCAGAGTCCCACTCTCAGCTGGTCTCAGGGCCTCTTAAGTGAGCATTGTCATTAAAGGTAGGGCTGCACTGAGTCACAAAAGCCACAAAGTGCATGATCCCACCTATGAAACGCTCAGAGCAGATCCACAGGAACACGTTAGCTAAGGGTTCCCGGGAACTGAGCGGGGAGACATGGGAACGACTGTTAATGATTTCCTTTCGGGGGTGACAAAAATATTTCAAATTAGATAGTAGGGATGTTTCTACAGGTTGTGGACATGTTGGGCACGAAGTGTACATTTGGCCTATGAGAGAAGATGTGGGTCCGTCCTTACAAGTTCTATTGTTGTCTGTTGTGGCAGAGGGAGGAGATGCAGGTGAACCTGCCAACAGTTCCTGGGAACAAAACAGGCTGGAATTCGCTTTCAGACTGCCTGTCCAGGTGGCCAAAGTGTCCAGAAGCACAGAGGTTAGGGAGCTCAAAGAAACTGCACAAAGAAAAGCAGAATGGTCCCAGGGAAGGAGGCCTGGGAGGAGGCCCTGTCTCCCCTCATCACTGTTTCCAGCACACACACACACACACACACACACACACACACACACCCGCTACTCGCTGAGTCCTGACCTGGGGCCAGATGCACCTGAGCCTCACCCATGAAGTTCTCAAGGGGGTGAGTAATGGAAAAAGGCAGGCGGCCAAATGAGCTTTTCCAAATTTCATTTCCACACCCTGCAATCTCTAGGCCCAATGCTGACCTTTAGATGCAATCTCTGTGCCCCTTCCTTTAACGGGCACAAGGGGAGGAAACAGCAAGAACAAAGCTGAAAGGTGAGGAAAGAAGGAAATAAATTCTGGCAGACCTTTAGCCAGATCACCAATCCCTTCCAGAGGTCTCAGCAGCCATTTCCACCTTACCTGAGCGCGTCTATCACGTGACCCGTTATTCACACCCTCTCTGATGCAATCAGGAAAAATACAACCATCTGGAGCGGAAGGCACACGCCATTCACCGCCAGCTTTGCCCTCGGCAGACCTACACCCCTTTGGAATCTCCCTCAGCACTCTTCCCTGTCACACAGCCAGGCTGCTTGCAGCCTCAGGCCGTGGCTCCCTCCGCTGCCTCTGCCAGGCTGGCTCCAGCTCATTCCTAAGTCCTAAATAGCATTGCAGATACATTTCCAAAGAGCCCTTCCTGTGACTCTCTACCACACAGCTGCCTGCCTCTTTTCTTCTGAGAGCTTGCCATCCGGCCACTACTTTACCTAATTCTTGCCTGCTCCCTGCTGCTGTATCTAAAGCACCAGCACCTGGCATGTGGCTGACGTTGACATTTGCTAAGCAGATGAACCTCAGTTTTGAAAAATAACTGTCTGGGGGAACGAAGAGACCGGTAAGGGGAACAGAGAGTGACTGGGTGAAGAGGTGACCACTGGGGCCTGAAGCTCGGTACCCCACAAACTGGTTTGATGGAACCTAATACCCAATGCGACAGTTCTAAGAGATGGGACCTTTAGAAGGTGATTAGGTTTAAATGCTCTGCTTGATGTGAGCGGCTCGAGGAAGCTCATTCGCCTCTTGTGCCACATGACCATGCCACAGGCTGGTGCCATTTCCGAAGCAGATAACAGCTATCAGATGACCAAACCAGCTGGCAGCTTGGTCTTGGAATTCTCAGCCTTCAGAAGTCAGAACAAAAATGTCCTCGCTCCTAAATCACCTCTGGTTATATACTAGCCCAACGCGACTGAGACCAGCAGAAACCGTGGTGGTGGTGTGTGAATACAGGTTAATATGGCAGTGCACACGCACACGTGTGTGGGTTTGTCTGCATGCCCATGTGGAGGCCAGAGCCAGACTTCCAGTGTCCTCTACGTCTCCATGCTACTTCCCTGAGACAAAGCCTCTTAGTGAACCAGAAGCCTGCTGTTTCAGCTAGACGGCTTGGCCATGAGCTGCTGGGATCTACCTCCCTCAACCCTGAAATGCTGGGGATACAGGCACATGCACACATATAGACCCAGTTTTCTTCGTGGGTGCTGGGTACCCATGCTTGCACAGCAAGTACTCTGACCCACTGAGCCATCTCCCCAACCCCAGGAACAATGACCTGAATACTACTCAAAACCACCATTCGTTAAAGACCTTCCTTCTCTCTCTTGAAAAACTGTACAATCACAATAGTCATGGCTAAACAATGAACAGACTTAATTAAATTAATATTGGCTGCCTGAACGTTTACTGACCTGGGTCTGTATGCTTTTTACTGTGCACAGATCCCCCTTTTCTTTTCCCTTGCCCCTCCTACACAGAGCAGAGCATTGAGGGGGTCTCTAGACTATTCTCGGGAACAGAAGGCTATTTTTCCCTCCCTTGTGCCCAGTCTTCACACTTAACGGCACTTGTGTGGTGGTCATCATTGCCTCTATACCAGAGGCTCTCAACACTCTCTGCACACTAGAATCCTCTAAAAAGTATAAAGGATTGATAATCCTTTCAGACCCCCAAGCCGAGGCCGTATCCCAGACTGCATAGATCAGAACCTTGCGGGAGCTACAGAAAGGCCACATACATACAAACACCAGTCCATACATACAAACACCAGTCCATCCATACATACACCAGTGGGAGCAGTATTATAATCACTGAATATTACTTTCTGGTTTTTTTGCTGAAATCATTCAATGTCCTTTATTACATCTTTAGTGTTTTTCTAACTCTGACTAAAATTTACTTTGCCTCAGAATATAAAAACTATAAAGAAAATACAGCAGATATACTTGTTGACTAAACTCTAACCCTGGGAAATCTAACCCCCTACTACTTAGAAATGACCAGCTCTACTGCTAGAACATCTAGCACCAAACGGAAACACTCAACATCTTGTAAGTAAAAAAAAAAAAAAACAGTAATATGTAGACAATGAAGGAATAAACAAAGAAATAATAAGGCTAGAAATGGCAACTTAAAAATCGCTTTGACAGCCAGGACTACACAGAGAAACCCTGTCTCAGAAGAAAAAAAAAATCACATTGAATATGGCTGAAAATAGCCCAGCCTAAGACTACTTCTAGACAAGGAAACACACAACCTAGTTCTGTCCTGCCCTTAGTCATACGCACTTGTACTTGTACTTGTATGTGGACCTACGTGCTCCATCCAGAATAGGTGGTTTTTTTGTTTTGTTTTGTTTTTTGAGAGAGTCTCACTGCATGGCTTGGAACTCTCTATGTAGACCAGGATATCCTTGAACTCACTAAGATCCTGCTGCTTCTGCCTTCCAAGAGCTGGGATTACAGGTATGCGCCATCGTGCCCAGTTTAGAAACAGATTGTTTAAAAAAATTAATTATATTTTGTATGTTTAAATATTTTGCCTGCATGTGTATGTATATGCAACATGTCCGTGCCTGGTGCCCGTGGAGGCCAGGAGAGAGCTATGAGTCCCCTGGAACTGGAGTTACAGCCAGTTATGAGCTGCCCATCAGGCTCTGAACCCCAAACCTGGGTCCTCTACAGGAGCAGCAAGTGCTTCTTACTGCTGAGAAGGCTCTCCAGTTCCCAGAAACAGACTGAACTCTCTACAGCTCACATAATAATCTATTCATGCCAACAAAGAAGCTATGTTTATCATACAATTATGTCAAGTAACACTGACGGAGAAAAAGAAGGTGATTATGTCATCAATGTTATTAAAAGAATCCATATTTTTAAAAAATCCATATTCTGGGGGAAGGAGCAGTGACTCAATGGGCAAAAGGCTTCCGCCAAACCTACAGCCCCAGTTCAACCTCCAGAACCCACATGGTAGAGGGAGAGAAACAATTCTAAGACACACACCTGAAAACGCCTCAGAATGTTACCTTTTTAAAAGAATTACAAGTTAGACACCCAAACAGAAAGAAAGACTCCCAAACTGAGTCGGGTCAAAGAGGGCACTGCAGGGTAACTTTGTTACCACACACATAGCTATTTTGGACAAGGCTGTTCTGAGCATTTTACATCAAATATCACTAAAAGGGCTTCTCTACCTTTACTGCAGTGAACCAGTTTTCCTAGTCTGCCTTAGTGGTCCTTGGTACCATCAGAAAACTCACATGATGCCTTAGCAGATAACGCCCTTCTCAACTTGGAGCCTGAGGGTCTCCAACCTCACAAGCAAGCATGTCACATCGGTAGCTGGCCTTTATCCAGAACCACCAACTTCTCAGAACAAATCTGCAAAACTAGCTGTGGTGGCACTGGCCAGACAGAAGCAGGAAGAGCAGAAGTTTACCGTCATCCTCAGCTACACAGCAAGTTTGAGGCCAGCCTGGGCTATTTAAGACTGTCTCAGAAATGAAACAAAACAAAATGGCAATAAAACATTTTCTCCCTTCCAGCATATGTTAAGTTCCAATCTGGCCAGTGAGAGTCACGTGCTATAAGATTATCTGTGTCTTGGCCTCCGAGTGAAATGTTTTCACCTTTATTTTTATCACTATGGCTGAGAGGATTCAGAAACCAAATGGATGAAACCACCAACTTTGTTACACTATAAAACAAAATTCATTTGTGGAGAGAGAAGTAATTCTGATTTGAAGAGAGAAATGATAAATTCAAAATTAAACATTAAGTTATAATACTCATTAAATAAATGCTAATCTTATGGTTCATTTTCTAATTACATGAATAATTTATATAACCATGGAGCTACATTATGAATGTCTTTTACAAGGTTTGTTATGGTGTTTCCAAATTTGCTTTTGATATTTGGCCTTGGGGCTGGAGAGATGGCTCAGCAGTTAGGAGGACAGGCTGCTCTTCCAGAGGACCCAGGGTTGATTCCCGGAACCCACATGGTGACTCACAACTGTACAAAACTCCAATTCCAGGGACTCCAACACCCTTTTTCCAGCCTCCTCCAGTGCCAACCACATATATGGTGCCCAGACATAGGCATAACACTCATACACAAAAAATAAAAATTTTAAAAATTAAAGAAAAAAATAAAGCCTTAAATTTTTGTCATTTCCTTTACTCATCTGTTGTAGGAAGCAGCGAGCAAATGGCACAGGGCACGTGGAGGTGAGAGGGCAATGTGTGGGCGTCAGCTCTCCCGCCTGCCATGTGGGTGGCCACGGACTCAACTCAAGGTGTCAGACTTGGTGGCAAACAACAAACCATTGAGCCAGCTCACTGGATCACTAATTAGCCTTTTTAAAAATCAAAAAGCTAAGCCAGGCCGGTGATTCACGTCTGTAATCTCAGCACTTAGAAAAAACAGTTAAAGTGAGGTGAGGTCAGTCTTTGCTGTAAGTATCTCAAGTTCTAGGCACGTCAGGGCTACAGCGTGAGACCCGGGATCAAATAAATAAAGCCGAAAGTCTTCACCTGCCCCAACTATATAACTCTGAATTAAGAAAGTTCTAGCATTCTTAATTGGGTTTTACTGTGTATAAAAACATATGGTGGAAATAACCATAAGTCATCAATGGGATGCAGTTCACTCCCAATACTTGTTGAAGTCTGTCTGCCAGAGAGGGGGGGAGGACTGAGCTCCACCACAGTTTGTGCTGCCTGGATAAGGTCAAGTTGTCAGTATAATCTGACAAAAATAAATAAATAAATAAATAAATAAATAAATAAATAAATAAATAAAATACCTTTTGGCTAGCTGACAGGACATGGGAGAACAAGTTAAGGCTCCCAAATGTGTAACCTTAAGCAGTCAGTACTTTAACCTTATGGGACTTTGTCTCAAGAACCTGGGCCAAGCAGCCCACAAGCCCTGAAAGTGGAGGGCCGTGGAGGGGAGAGCTGGCTGCAGGGTGAGCCACTTACGAGATGTAGGCTGGGTATCCGAAACCTATCAGGTTGCAGAGCAGAGAGGCTCCATAACCGAACACCAGATACAAGGCCACCAGTCCGATGACACCTGGAGAGCAGAGGAGAGAAGCGGTTAGGTGGCCCTGCGGACATTCTAAAAAGACAGTCCCCGCCCACACCCACACTTCGAGGTTAGGCCTTTTCTAGGCGTTTTCCTCCTGCTTCGATTACCAGAGAGAAACCGACCATAAGGAGGTCCGGCCTGCCCATTCACCGGCAGCTGTTTGGGTTGGGGACCCTGGGGAGGCCTCTGCTTCTACTCCCTGGGCACGGCCCTTCTGGGCTGGGTATACAGAGCATTCCCCTGCCTCAACTCTTAGGACAGTGCCCGCCTGGGCTGAGCATACCGAGCAATCCCCGGCCTCAACACCCGGGGAGCGCCCGCCTGGACTGGGTATACAGGGCAGTCCCCTGCCTCCCTTTCCTCCCAGCTGGCCCGCGCGGTGCATCGGCTGGGAAGCCCGGCTCGGCCAGACCCGGATCCCGCGCGCGGGCGTGGATTGTCCACGCCACGCCCGGCAGCCGAGGGGTCCGGAAGGTGAGGGCGGGCTCCTCCACCCAGCGGGACACCGGCTCGGCAGAGGCGACACGTCAGCGTCCCGCAGCTCCCGGCTCCCAGGCCCCGCTCCACGCGCCAGGGGCCTCCCGCCCGCGCCGCTCCCGGGGACCCCTCGCCCACCGAGCGCGATGAAGCTCCGGTTCACTCCGGTCTTGGCCTCGAGCTTGGCCAGGAGGTCGGTCACGCAGTTCTTCTCGTGCAGGAACCGATCGAATCTCTCCCTCATGGCTGCAGACATGGCTGGGCCGTTCGCGCCGCCCGGGATGCTCCGCAGCCGCCTGGACGCGGAACCCAGCTGACCGGGGCGGGGCGGGGGCGGGCGGCACCGCGGCGCGTGCACGAGGATCCCGGGAGCGCGCCCCGGCTCGCCCCCGCCCTGCTCTCTCCGCAGCTGCCACGCCCGACCGGGCCTCCGCTTCGGCAGGGAGGTGCCCCCCTCTACCCAGTAAACAGCAGGAGGTTCCTGGTGCCCGCCTGACTTTTTAAAATCCAACCAGTGCAAAAAAGACCCAAAGGGACGGGCGACCTTGACGTCTGCAACGGATTAAGACTAGTCTGGTGGATACACTCCTCAGCTGAACCTACGAAGGCATTTTTAACCTAAAAAATGGAAAAGGGTGCAGGCCTGCTCCCCTCCTGGGCCAGGAATCAGCATAGTTTTGAAAACTCGCGTAGAGGAAGCTCGCGTGCCCTGTTCTGGGGCACACCGTTTCCAGGCTCTGCAGTTGAGCCTCCTGGTGGGCTAGTGTTACCTGGAGGTCTAAGGGAAGGGAAATGCAATGGTTATCTTCAATTCCCTAACAGCGCAGTTATCCTGAAGAAGAGGTAGACCCGGAATGTGAGCCTCACGACCTCTCTCTAGTTCTTCCAGCGTTGGGCGGCGTCCCAAACTCTTCCTCCACCTAACCCTAGGCTCTAGTGGTCTTTCACCCATATACCTTCAGAACACTCCAGAAACGGCCCTTTCTCCTACTCCTGCCAAATTTTCCTCATTGCTTAAGATTCGAAGGCCTTTAGGGGCTGCGTAGGATCCAATTTCTCGTTAGAGAATGCGAGGTTCGGTGCACAAACTGGCCCCAAATGTTCTTTGTCCTACACCTCCACTTCCAAATTGATTAAGTTCCTATGCTGTTTTCTGTGGGGTAGATACCTTGCTCGCTCCATTTTCCTTATCTGCAAGTTCCTTCTCCAAATTTTCCCTGAGGGTCTTAAATCAACTGTCTGCTGCCCCCACCGATATCCAATTAATCATTGAAGAAACTGAACCATAATGATAATAGCATTATTGTAATAGCATCCACGCCCAGCTGTCCATTAGCCTACAATTAATTCACAATGTTGCAGTCAGCGGCACCAAATGCGGGTCAAAGCCGGGCATGGTTGTGCATAACTGCAATCCCAGCTCTTGGAAGATGAGGCAGGGGGATCAGAAATTCAAAGATAGCCTCAGCTATATTATAGGGAGTTTGAGGCCAGCCTGAGCTACGCTAGACTCTTGAAAAGCAAGCAGGTAGAACTGGGGGAGGGGCTCAGGGCTTAGGAGCACCTACTGCTCTTGCAGAGGATAAAGTTCAGCTCCCAGCAGCCACCTTATACCTCTTGTCCCAAGGGCTCCAGGCCTTCTGGACTCCGTGGACACCTGCACTCACATGTACACACAGATACAAATAATAATTAAAAACCTAACAACAAAGAAATGTCAGTGTTTTCCAGAATAAACATTTGAAAAAGTGTGTCACACTGTGCTGTGTCCGTCCTTCCTCCAGTGACTTTTTGTTTCCTAAAGAACGGCCTCATGCTAGGCAGATGGCTCAACAGTAAAGGGCTTGCCAGGTGGCATGAGGTAAGAGCCACATGTGACAGCATCTGGATGCCACCACGGGGGAGGTAACTTGCTGGAGCTTGATGGCCAGTCAGCCTAACAGAATTGGTGAGCTCCAGGTCCGGGGAGAGACGCTGGCACTCAGACTAAGCCGGAAAAAGATTCTGAGGGAGACATGGGATCTCAAGAGCAGACGCTGACCCCTGTCCTCCATACAACCTGTACACACACACCTGCTGTGTATAATGCAGGGGTTCGAACGAGGAATGTCCCCCGTAGGTTCGTGTGTGTGGACACTTAGTCCCCATTTGGGGCTAAAATGAATGAGAGAAATATCACCTAATATTTGCCTTTAGATAATTGTAGTCAGACTGGAGAAGCACGAGACCCTTCGCTCATGCGGTCATCACAAACCTTTTGTAGATGAGAAAACCTAAGAGCCCTGGTCTAAAAGAGGCTATCTCCAAAAGACAAGACAGGGCTAGCAAGGTGGCTCACGTGGTAAAGACCTTGCCACTAGACCTGACAATCAGAATTGGATCCCTGGAACCTTCATAAGAGAGAGCCAAGTCCATCAAGTTGCCCTCTGACCTCCACACAGGTGTACGGCCTGTCTAACCCCCTCAGTCATATACCTACCACGAATAACAAGTAAAATCTTTGAAAGTAAAAATTGCCATGTTTTCTTTAATACATTTAAATAAAATTGTTTTCCTCATTTATCTTAGTTTACACATTTTCTATTGAAAATAAAGGCAAAGCTTTTTATTATAATTTCCCACTCTCAAACAGGAAGCTGAGTATAGAAAGTCAAAAAACAAACCAGCATGAGCCTCTAGCTCAGCTGAAGTATTTTTACTCTGGATGAGCTGCCATGAGTCATGGCTATTGCTTACAAATCCATAGGTTTTTTTGTTCAACAGGCGTGAAAGTGTCCTTTGCTGCGTCCTTTCGCTTCCTAGTTGCACCTGCACGGGGTCATCCAGCAAAAACAAGCCATCGGCAGGTTGTTGCTCTGTGATCATGACTGGTCTGTCTAGTTTTGACAAACTCTGCCTTTAGATTTCTTGGCTGCAGCTGTCCACTGGCCCTGGGCTATGGGTCCCACCCCCAGAGAACAGTCTGGACTTGCCTAAGAGTGTACAGGTGGCCTGCAGTTTTGACTGCCTCCCTCGGTGCTCCCAGGGTGTGTGGTCTGTGTTACTGTGTACACACGCTGCAAGGCCTGAGCCGAGGCTGGAGGAGAGCTCAGGTGTCTTAGTTCCTGTCACTCGCCCTCTTATTCCTTCGAGGCAGGGGCTCACACTTAACCTGGAAACCTGGAGTGGAGTGAGGCTGGTGGCCTGCAAGCCTGGGGAAATTTCCTGTCTGTGTCTCCCACAGCACTAGGGTTACAACACTTGTGGGGCCATGCCCAGTTGTTTTTGTTTGTTTTTTAATGTTGGTTCTGAGAATTGAATGGAGGGTCTCCCGCTTGCACAGCAAGCGTCCTTACCCACTCCGGCACCTCAGAGGCACCCAGATCTCTTTCCACTGAAGAGGAGAACCAGAAGTTAGTCTCATGCACTTCTCTTCGTGACTAGTCATCAGGGAAATTTAGTTCATGTGGACAAAGAAACTGCTGGTCAGCATTTTTATCTCCTATCATAAACGTGGTGACTTAACGCAACATAAGTACATTATCCTAGAGCTACTATCAGAGGTCTGACCTGCGTCTTACTGGGCTAAAATCAAGGTCTCACTTTCAGGGCTTGGTTCCCTCCTGGAGACTCAAGGCAAACTCGCTTCTTGGCTCCTTTGAGCGGGTGACAGAATTCAGTTTCTGGAGTTGTAAGACTGCAATGTCCGCTTCCTTCCTCTTTTTCGAGGCTAGCAGTAGTGGGGTGATTCCTTTCCTACGTCAAATCTCTCTTCCCCTTTCCTCTGTCTTATCTCTGTGGCCCATCTATTTTTTACCTACACTTTTTTTTAAATATTTATTTATTTGTTTATTTATTATGTATACAATATTCTGTCTGTGTGTATGCCTGAAGGCCAGAAGAGGGCATCAGGCCCCATTACAGATGGTTGTGAGCCACCATGTGGTTGCTGGGAATTGAACTCAGGACCTTTGGAAGAGCAGGCAATGCTCTTAACCTCTGAGCCATCTCTCCAGCCCCTTTACCTACACTTTTTAAAGGGATTTGTTTTTATTTTATGTGTATGAGTGTTTTGTCTGCATGTGCACCACAGCGAACTGTGCCTCATGCCTGCAGAAGACCAGAAGAGAGCATTGGATCCCCTGGGACTGGAGTTAACAGGTGGCTGCGAGCCACCGTATGGGTGCTGGGAACAGAACTTGTGTCCTCTGCAAGGGCTGCAAGTGTCCTCAACTGCTGGGTCATCTCTAGAGCCCCAGCTTTCTTCCTCATAGGTTTTTTCTCTGGTATTTGTTGCACTAACAGAAAGCTCACATTTGTATAACGAAATATATTCATAGGTTCTGACTATCAGGTCATGGACCTCTGGGGAAGAGGTTCGCTATTCTGCCTACACAGTGGCCTTACACGAGGCACCGTAGGCAGCCTCCAGCTCTACAGATAGAAGGGACATGTTGAGATCTGACAGCCGGTGGAGACCGTGTATTCATATCAAGAACCAGCCCAGGGCATGCACAGGCTTGTGGTGTAGACTTTGGAACCGACAACCTGGCTCCATTTACTATCTGGGTGCTCTTGGGAAAGTTCATGCCCTCCAAGAGCCCAGTTTCTCTCGGGAAGAACGGGAGAAGAAAGCAGCCTGCTTCTTCCCATAGGTTACAGTTTATCATCCAGCAAAACCAAGGCGGGAACTCCAGTTGATAGCGAAGACTAGCCATCTAGAAAGAAGTAAGATCAACTTGCTGGGCTCCCATTTAACCCCCTTGGACTAACCTGTACCCAAGGGAAATGAATCATCCAGGCTTGCCAGACGTGGGCAAGAAACAAACCTAACGCCATTCATTGGTTAAAGTTGGGCTGCTCTCTGGCACGCAGGGAACTGACTGGTGTGGTTGGCTCCTTATCACTCTGCTGTCTCCAGACTTCCTGCTTTTTTGCTCACTGACTTTCAGCCCTTTGGGGAGGTGTTTTGGCCCACAGGTCCTTCAGCTCTCAGCCGTAAATCATCACACGACCTTGCCAGGCGACTCAAGGACAGGCTTCTTTTAAAGGCAGAAATAGTGTTTGCTCAGTGATGAGAGCTGGCATGCAGTTCCATTTTGCAAGCACCAGTTCACCACACAGCCTTTCCCCCTTTCCCCTTGATGGTCTCTCTGCCAGCTAGAACAGGGAGTCTTTAGAATAATTTTTGTTAGGACAAACTTTATTCCCCCCCTCACACACACATTTTTTTTTTACCTAGCAACTCTTTAATTTGTATAAAGCAAACAAATAAACAAACAAGCGGAAAACAAGTACTAGGCAAACTTGTAATTCTAGCACTTGGGAAGCTGATGCAGGAGGATTGTCATGAAGCTAAAGCTAACGTGAGCCATATTGTTCTAGGCCAGCCTGGACCAACAGAGTGAGCCCATCCATTAAAAACAGCAACAAAACCTGCTAAAAGTAAGGCTTTATTAGTCTAAAATCAAGTGTAAGTCCAAAAAAAATCATGATCCTGTTAGGTCGTGGGTTTGTGAGTTTAAGACACTCTAAGTGGCCAAATCCTTTAGATCTCTCTCGATCTCTCTCGATCTCTCTCTCTCTCTCTCTCTCTCTCTCTCTCTCTCTCTCTTTCTCTCTGTCTTTCTCCGTCTCCTTTGTTCCTTCTCCCTCTCTCTACGTGACAGAATTAAGAAGCGATGCTGTGTTGTGGCTTCACAAACTCTAATTTTTGTCCTACACAGTTAAGCTGGCTCCTCCACACTCCTTGTCAAGTCAGCTACCCCAGACTAAATCGCATGGTGTGGAATTTCCTATCATCACCTGAAATAATATCAAAGCCAGATGTTTCCCTTTGTTCAGGGATTTCTCTGGAGGCTCTCTCCCAGGTCTGCCCACTCCCCTATCACCCTGTCTGTGACCGCTAGCTCTCCTACTCTTATTTAGCTATAACCGCTTTGTTTCTTTAATCTCTCTTTAACATTTTATTTCTTGTTTATATGAGTGTGGGTGTTGTGACTGCATGTATGTATAACACATGTGTGTGATGCACAGCAGAGGCCAAAAGAAGGGCTTTGGATTCCCCTGGGATTGGAGATACAGACAGTTGTGAGCTGCCATGTGGGTACTGGGAATTGGACCCTGGTCCTCTGGAAGAGCAGCCAGGTGCTCTTAACTGTTGAGCCATCTCTCTGGCCCTAGCTTTAATTCTTAGTGAAGTTTCATTTCAGGAGTTAAAGGGAAGCAAGCCATCCACACTGTCTTCTTTTGAAAGCTTTCCCACCTCGAAGCCAGATCATGGATCTCGTGGTCACAAGGCCCCCTCTCCTGAGTGGTATTTTGTGTCAGACCTTTTCCCAAACCAACCTTCCTGCCACTTCCCCTAGTTTAACATATGCTTACTGTCTCTAAACCATGGCAGCTATAGTATTCATTACAAATTCCTTCATAAAATATTATAAAAATTACAAGTGACCCTCTAACCTGTTGATCATTCTTATACATAGTTTGTACTTAAAGACATCAATAGTTATAATGGCAAGTCGAATTGCATGCGGTAGCAAGTGAATTGATAGTTAATGCAATATACTCAATCTCTATCACGTGTGTACCAGACATGAGAATGACTCAAGACACTGACACATGAACGGGCTGTTCAGCGGAGTTCTGTTGGGCAATATTATTTTCAGCTGTGTGACTTTTGTTTACACTGCATTTGCTTAACTCTGTGAAGCTGTGTTACTGTGCCTGTCTCAAAGGCCTGATGAGTCTAAGAAAGAGCTGAAAGGCCAACAGCGAGGCAGGAGCAAGGATGGGCGGGGCTGACAGGCAGAGAGTATAAACAGAAGGAGAACTCTGGGAGGGGAGAGAAGCCACAGAGAAAAAAGCAAAGAAAGATATATAGAATAAACAAAGATAAAAGCCCAGAGTCAAAAGGTAGTCGGGTTAATTTAGATTAAGAAAAGCTGGCAAGAAACAAACCAAGCTAAAGCCAGGCATTCATAACTAAGAATAGGCCTTTATGTGATTTATCTGGGAGCTGGGTGGTGGGCCCCTCAAAAAGCCAAAAGAGTAAAACATCCTACTATAGGGTCCATTTCTGTTTGTTTTTTTTTGGGGGGGGGGTTGTTTGTTTGTTTGGTTTTTGGTGATGAGATTACTTATAATTCATGTCTTTATAGGAAGACATACGTCTAAGTTGTTTGTTATCAAGTTCATGACTTTTATTTTATATATTTATAGTAAGCAATGCTATGAATTTTAGATGAAAACTTCTTCAATGAGCCACAAAAGACTTATGCTTGTTTGATTGTTTTGAGACAGGATCTCACTGTGAAGTGCTAGCTATCCTAGAGCTCATTTTGTAGACCAAGCTGATCTTGAACTCACAGAGATCCACTTGCCTCTGAGTGCTGGAATTAAAGGCATGCACCATTAGTCCCAGCTCAAAAGATTTACATTAAATAGAAGACTCACGGTTATGTTGATCAAATAAAACAGAAGCCAACATCGACTGAGTTTCAGGGTAACCTTTAGTTTTTTGAGCAAGGCTCTCCTTCTCCAGCCTGATCTAGAACTTGCTGTGTAGCCCAGGCTGGTCCTGAGCCTGGAGCAGTCTTCCTGATCTCCCCTCCAAAGTGCTAGGGTTATACGCGAGGCCCACATTTGGCTCAGAGTAATATTTTCCTGAAACAAATCATTTTGTTACCTTAAATCAATTTTCTAATTTGTTCTACTCTAAAAGAAGAACTTTTAAAATCACCTTGGACTGAAGGCCAACAGCAGCTTATATAATGGGATTGCATTTGCCTTAGACTGCTCTACCCTCGCAGAGCTGAGTGGAGTTAAGCGGTCATCTTGGGACCGAACTAGTAAAAGCATCAATAATTATTTGGGCCAGGCGGTCGTGGCGCACGCCTTTAATCCCAGCACTTGGGAGGCAGAGGCAGGCAGATCTCTGTGAGTTCGAGGCCAGCCTGGTCTACAAGAGCTAGTTCCAGGATAGGAACAAAAAAAAAAAAAAAAAAAAAAAAAAAACTACGGAGAAACCCTGTTTCGAAAAATAAAAAATATATAAAAATAAAAATAAATAATAATTATTTGGTGTAGACAGTCCAGACTATGACCTCCAGAGGACAAATGAACATGGGTATATGTTTCTTCTTTTTATTTAGGTTTTTCAGACAGGGTTTCTCTGTGTAGTCCTGACTGTCCTAATACTCGCTCTATAGACCAGCCTGGCCTCAAACTCAGAGACCCTCCTGCCTCTGCCTCCTGAGTGCTGGATTAAAGGCTTATGCCACCACTGCCTAGCTAAAAGGTTATGTGTGCCAGTTAATGTGGTAAGTTTTGTTTTATTTTTGGGTTTTTATTTTTGTTTTGCTTTGTTTTTTTTTTTTAATCTTATTTTGTTATTTTGTCTTTTTGTTCTCCCTGCAGCTAAGGACCGAACCCAGGGCCTTGCACTAGCTAGGGAATTGCTCTACCGCTGAGCTAAATCCCCAACCCCATGGGTGGATTTTTCAGGACAACTTATTGTGAGACCAAAGACTAGGCAAGGCTGGGTCTATCACTTGTAAAATTGATTCCAGAAAGTCTCCTCCACCCCTGAAGGACCCAATTATTTAGAAATAGTTGCTAAAGGCTTTATGTTGTTTTCAAAAAGCTAATGAGTTGTACTTGACTTTGGCCAGGGGAGAGATGTGAAGTAGTTAAAAGCAATGAGCGCCGCTTGCTCCTCACTCATTAAAGGACCTACTTTCTGCCAGGCACGGAAGAGACCCAGGAGTCAAGGGCGTTGGGAACCAAGCTCTGGGGCTCTCATAATGAGCAATAGCCACCGCAGCACTTGGCAGCTCTCACTGGAAGGTTAAAAAAAAATTCAGTCATTGGGGGCTGGAGAGATGGCTCAGTGGTTAAGAGCATTGCGTGCTCTTCCAAAGGACCCGAGTTCGATTTCCAGCAACCACATGGTGGCTCACAACCATCTGTAATGAGGTCTGGTGTCCTCTTCTAGCCTGCAGGCATATATGTAAACAGAATTGTATCCATAATAAATAAATATTTAAAAAAATTCAGTCACTTAATATTCAGAATTTTCTCATCACTAAGAAAGAAAACTATTATCAATAAAAATCCCCCAATTTAACTGTTTCATGTGTGTGTGTACGTGTGCAAATGTGTGTATGTAGAGGCCAGAGGAGCAGTTCTCAGAGCCTTCTACCTTGCTTGTCTGTTTTGCTTTTTTGGAGACAAGGTCTCTCATTGGTTTGGAACTTGTAGTGGTTTGAATAAGAACGGCCCCCATAGGCTCATATATTTGAATGTTTAGTTTCTAGGGGGCGGCACTGTTTGAAAAGTTTGAAAGGACTAAGAGGCGTGGCCTTGTTGAAGCCAGTGTGTCTGTAGGTGTGGGTTTTGAGGTTTCAAAAACCCGTACCAAGTCCCAGAGTCAGTCCGTCAGTCTCTCTCTCTCTCTCTCTCTCTCTCTCTCTCTCTCTCTCTCTCTCTCTCTCTCTCTCTCTCTCTCTCTTTCTCCTTGAGGACCAAGGTGTAGGTCTCAGCCACTGCTCCAGCGCCACGCTCCCCACCATAGTGATAAGGAACTAAGCCTCTGAAACTGTCATCAGGCCCCAGTTAAATGCTTTCTTTCATAAGAGTTGCCTTGGTCATAGCGTCTCTCCACAGCACTAGAACAGTGATGAAGACAGAGCTGAACTTGGCTAGGCTGGCGCCCGCAAGTAAGCCCTGAGGAACTGTCTACACCCGTTTTTACACCTGAATTCTGGGAATCACACCGGGGTCCGCAGGCATTTACCAACAGAGTCCCCTCCCAGGGCCCCGCTTCGGCTCTTCTTACTGTCAGGTTCCATTTGCTCTCAGTGACGCTGAGCTCCGCCAGCAGCAGATGCTTTTCAGCTCCGTTAGCTTTCCCTTCCACCTTCCCCAAGCCCCTGGGAGTTGAGAAAGCAGAGACCGTTGGTTGAGTTACTGTTTTTTCTGCATCTAACGAATTCATAAATACCAAGAGTGGGGGACCTACCCCCACTGTGTGGGGTCACGGGCACATTCCTCACTCTCCCAGGACTTCCCTGGTGGCCTCCCTTGTGAATCGGTCAGGCCCCTGAGGACGAGGAGAGGGAGCTCACCAGGGACCTGACCCAGCACCTGATGGCAATGAACTCTTTTATCTTACAAGGAGACACTGTATAAATAGACACTCGATTGTTCTACTTTAGTGCAAAAGGTGTTAGCAGCTGTTATGGCCCAGGCCTAACATCTGTTAGCAGGAAGATTCTGGCACACACTCTTGTGAGTATCTCTGAGGAAAGGAAGTCAGAGCGGCAGCTTAGTGGCCACCCCAAAATAACTCGAGGTATGCGACTTTGGGCAGGCCAGGCTGTAGACAAAGCCACAAAGTGAGCGAATCTGTTATCCATGGGCTGTTTGACACACATCCGAGGAAGGGCTGTAATGTACTAAGGATGCAGATTTCTTCCTGAAACTTTTCCACTCCTTTTTCTTGGCTTTCTAGACCCACACACACTCACACAGCCAATGTGCTAGTATCTTGCCCTTTGTTCTCTTCAAAAAGAAAATGAGAGACATGGTAACAGTGCATGTTCCAGTACTCAGGAGGCAGAGGAAGGGAGATCTCTGAGAGTTCAAGGACAGCCTGGTTTGCAGGACAAGTTCTAGGACAGCTAAGACTATACAGAGAAACCCTGTCTCTAACCCCACCTCCCCAAATTGAGATTTTATTTTCTGTGTATGGGTGTTTTGTCTGCATGCATGCACTGCCCACGGAAGCCAGAAGAGGGCATCGAATCCCCTCGAGCTGGAGTTACACAGTGGTGCTGGGAATTGAGCCTGGGTCCTCTGCTCTTGAACTCTAAGCCATGTCTCCAGCTCCACCACCTTCTGTCCATTTCATTTACTAAAAACTCTTTAGTTAGCTGTAAACTGGGAAGAAAATGATGGTCGATTCCCATTGTCCTATAGAAGACAATAGTTTAAACATTTGTTTGTTTTGTTTGACAGTGTCTCACTATGAAGCCCTGGCAAATCTGCAGCTTGCTGTGTTGATCAGAATGGCTTGGAACTCATGGAGATCCACCTACCTCCTGAGCGCTAGTTCTAATGGCTTGCACCTCTACTCCCTGTCCCTGCAGTCTGTTTTTTTTTTTTTTCAGCAGGATTTGCATTTTAGAGAAGGGACTCCCCGGGTTTGAAGAAAGGAACTAAGAAGTCTGGGCGCCAGTGAAGACTTGGTGGAGGCATTTCCCTTGCAGTGAACCAAACGCATCGGGCTGCACCAGGCAAGGGGAAGGCCAGGCCTGAGTTTGTGTCCTGAATACAAAGTTTCCTTGTAGATATCAGACTTGGCAAACCAACCCAATTACATTTTTTTACATTTTTGGTCTTAGTATAATTACAGCAAAAAGTTTCAAGCCTTAGGGAAGATTTTTTTTTCTAGGATATAGTTAAAGACGTTTTCATGGCTTTCAACTTTTACTCTGTTGCATATTCAACTGAGGGTTTGCAAATTATTAGTCACACTGTTAAATACATTTTCCCCCCTGGACTGGTGAAGTTCTTGCCTTGCGAGCATAAGGACCTAAATTTGACCCCTGGTTCCCAGGGCTGATGGTGTACACTTATAAGCCAAGTGCTGGACAGGCAGAGAGGGGCGGCTCCCTGGGCTCGCTGGCCAGTCAAGAGAGTCTGGTGATCTCCAGGGTAAAGAGAAACTGTCTCAAAGAAGGTGGATGCCATGCCTGAGGATGACACCCAAGTTGTCCACTGACCTCATACCAATGTATACACACACACACACGTACACACATTAATTTCTTTTCTATAGCCATTGATAACAAAACACAAAATACACTTTATTTTAATCAAAACGTCAAAAAATAATTTAATTTTTAAAAGATAGTGTCCCCCTATATGACCCAGGCTGACTTTGAACCCACAGTTCTCCTGCCTCAGCCTCCTGAACATTGCATGTTGCCAAAGCCCAGCCCATAAAAACGTAAAATAGATAAACACAAACTGATAAAATATGGAGTAGATATGTTTGAAGAAAACTATAAAACCTAGCTGAGAAACAATAAACCCGGGGAAATTTAGAGAAACATTAATTCTCTCCAAATAGGTCCATAAGTGTTAACACAGGCTCAACGGTGGAGATTTGACAAAATGTGCTAAACTGCACCAGGAATAACAAATATATAAGGGAGAGCAGTGGACACCAGGCACACAAGTGGTAGGCAGACAGGCTTTCTGGCAAAACACCTGCACACAGCCAATAAAATTGAAATAAAAAGGTATAGAGTCAATTATGGGTACGTAAGGAATTTCTAAATGAGTTAGAACTTGTTTTTGTGGTTTACTCAGTTGTTTCTAATAAATCCCGCAACAGCAGGGCAGACGGAAGCTGCCGGAAGAGGAAGATGTGAACCACAACCTCCCATTTTAGGCCATCTTTACATTGATTTCCTTTTACAGCCGGAGCACGCAGCTATAAATAAGCCTTCCAAGGTGGACAGAGTGAGAACACCTCCATGGTGTCCTTCAGCAACAGTTGCCATCGCTGCCCTTGCTCTGGGTGCTGCAAGCAAGGGCCGCTGGCGTGCAGACTCATGCCCAGCTGAAGTGGGGTGCTTGCCCAGGCACCCCCACCCTTTATTCTTCTCCACAAACCAGTAACATTCTGCTACTCTAGCCCTCATTTTCTTTGCAAATCAGCGTGCAAAGTACCTGGGGGAGCAGGGGAGACATCTGCCGCTAAGCCGAATGACCTGAGTTCGGTCCCCAGGACCCTCACGATGGAAATCAAGAACACACTCCTGCCAAGCTCTCTGAACTTCACGCCTGTGCCACTGCATTCGCACATCCACATCCACACAAATAACATTTTCACAATATATCTGGAAATACGTTTTCAGAAAAAAAAAATCTTCACCTGTACATCACCTGTCACATCTGCCAAGGGTATTTGTACACACAGAGGTGCTTGGGGCAAAGTAACAGCTACAGTGACCACACACGGGACAGTCTCCAGCTGTGGACTATGTGTCTGAGGAAGAATACACACCTGTGTCCACATGGAGCTTATGTAACTGCAATGAGGGACTTAGGCACATGGGTGTGGTTTCTTTATGCCAGTGGTCTCTCTCTTCCCTACACTCAGCCTTGCTTTTGTGACTTGTTTCTGTCCATTTCTGTCTTTTTCTTTGTTCTCTTAAGAGCCTATAGTATTAGGAATAGTTAAGGGTTTTTTGTTTTGTTTTGTTTTGTTTTGATTTGTTTTGGTTTTTTGAGGCAGGGTTTCTCCGTAGCTTTAGAGCCTGTCCTGAAACTAGCTCTTGTAGACCAAGCTGGCCTCAAACTCACAGAGATCTGCCTCCTCTGCCTCCCGGGTGCTGGGATTAAAGGCGTGCGCCACCACTGCCTGGCTTTTTGAAGCGAGGGCAAGGGCTCAAGAGATGCCACAGTTGGGCTGGAGAGATGCCTCAGAGGTTAAGAGCACTGGCTGCTCTTCCAGAGGTCCTGAGTTCAATTCCCAGCAACCACATGGTGGCTCACAACCATCTGTACTGAGATCTGGCGCCCTCCTCTGGCGCGCGGGCATACATGGAGGAAGAATGTTGTATACATAATAAATAAATCTAAAAAAAAGAATTATTTAAAAAAAAAAAGAGATGGCACAGTGGTTAAGAGCACTGGCTGCTCTTCAGAGGACCTGGGTTCAATTCTTAGCACCCACACAGCAATTCACAATCTGTAATTCAGTTCGGGGGCCTCTGAGCCACCAGGCACCTACGTGATGCACAAACACCCATACACAGCAAATAATAGATTTTAAAGAGAAATACAATAAAGAAGTTTGGAGTAAGGGGCTCAATGATTAAGAGCACTGACTGCTCTTCCACCTACATGGAAGCTCAGAAGCATCTATAACTCCAGTTCCAAAAAATCTGGCTCCTTCTTCTGACCTCAGTGGGTACCAGGCATGCATGTGGTGCACATACATACATGCAAGAAAAACATTTATACACATAAAAGCAAGTTTTTTTTTAAAAAAAAGTTAGTCAAAATAACATATTCAAAAGAAATTGTTACCAATTGATATCAAATAATTACATTTTGTGGATTTTATAGTGAGTATTGCTTAATTAGAGGCATGGGGCCAACTATATTTTCTACTTCCTTGTCTTTGTCACTGACTGTTGCAGTGTGTGCATGTTCCCGGAACTGTGTGCAGGAAAGCTGGTCCCCATGCGGCTGTACAGAGAGGGGGCATCTTTGGGAGGTTATCAGGGATGCAGGTTCTGGTGGATTACTGGATGCTGTGGAAGCCCTCTTGTCCTGCTTCTCTTGCTGCTGAGGTGACTAGACCCTCCTTGGAAGCCAGCACCACCCTCCAGAACTGTGAACTAAGAAGATTCATTTGTGTATTTAGACAGTTAGTTATGAGACAAGTCTCATGAAGTCCAGGCCCCAAACTCCTTATGGAGCTGAGACTGGTCTTGACCTACTTGTCCTCTTGCCTCCACCCAAAGTGCTAGGATTGCAGGCTGTATCACTACGTCTAACATCTTAGTATTGAGCCAGTCTGTGGCACTCAGTTATTGATAGCCATGGAAAACCAAGATACTGAGGCTGTATTGTTCACTTGTTGGTTTATCTCTCAGTAGGATGTAAATTCTGAGAACTAGATCTTGGTCTTATTCTCTACTAGAACTCAATTGGGTATTTTCTTCTGCTCACCGTGCTCCCACAGTCCCTCCGCTTGCCGTGCTCCCACAGGTCCTCCTCTCTCCGTGCTCCCACAGGCCCTCTGCTCTCTGTGCTCCACAGGTCCCCAGCTCATCATGCTCCCACAGGCCCTCCACTCTCCGTGCTCCCACAGGCCCCCTGCTCACCGTGCTCCCACAGGCCCCCTGCTCACCCGTGCTCCCACAGGCCCCCTGCTCACCCGTGCTCCCACAGGCCCCCTGCTCACCGTGCTCCCACAGGCCCCCTGCTCACTGTGCTCCCACAGGCCTCTGCTCGCTGTGCTCCCACAGGTCCCCTGCTCACTGTGCTCCCACAGGTCCCCTGCTCACCGTGCTCCCACAGGTCCCCTGCTCACCGTGCTCCCACAGGCCTCCTCTCACCGTGCTCCCACAGGCCCTCCACTCTCCGTGCTCCCACAGGCCTCTGCTCACTGTGCTCCCATTCCAATTCTTTCCCCTTGAAAGCGAGCATATCTTGACTTTTGCTGTCAACCATCACTTGTTCTCTTCAGAGTTCCATCACATACAATTTATTTCTAAACCCTGCAGCTTAAGTTGTCTTTTAAAAAATTATACCTCAAGCTAGCAAGGTGGCTGAGTAGGTGAGGGTGTTCGTCTCCAAAGCCTGACAACCTGAGTTCAACCCTCAGGACCTACAGGGTGGGAGGAGAAAAATGACTCCCTCAAGCTGTCCTCTGATCTTCACACAGATGACACAACACATAATTATTGTTTTAAAAGAAAGGAAGGACAGGAAAGAAACACAATGTATATTCAACAAATGAGGGGATATATTGTAGAAAACGCTGTGCTTCAGACACAGGAAACAGGACTGTGAGCTGGAGCTGACCTGAATGCCCCCTCCCTGAGGATAAGCTCTTATGGTACCAGAAGGATCCATGTGAGTCTCTCAGAGAGGAAAGGAGCCAACAGTGCTACCCAGTTAAGATGCCCATGAACCACAGCAATGACCAGTACATCACGGCCACCCGGGGATGCAGTAGTGGTACATGTACTCTGGCATAACCAGCAGCTCTCTGATGGGCTTCAGATACACTCAGGAAGAGAGAAGTATGTCAGGTACAGGACTGTCAGAGACCTGGTCACATACGCAGCACCAGTGGAGTCATGGATCTCGGAGGAGCATCTGTCACGTCCTAAAGAAGAGAGAAAAGGAATAATTATAATAATAAAAGAATAGTAAAGCCATAGCCCATTAGATCTAGATCACTATGCATTAACTGGATAATTTACTCAAAGATCAAAACCATCTATTTCATGAGTACCCATGCCATAAGCAAAAAATAAAATTATGGCTCAAGAGGCACATACAAAACTATCCAGAAAGTTGAAAACAAAACAATCAAATATAAATACATACAAAATATAAATGCAAATATAAAAATGAAGAATATGTAGGTCTGTTGACAGCATTTAATGGACTTTACAGCAGAGAAGTGGAATTTAGAAGGAGAAGCAGAGCTGGAGAGATGGCTCAGCAGTTAGGAACATTTGCTGTCCTTTCAGAAGACCCAGGTTCAATTCCCAGCACCCACATGATGTTAACCATCCACAACTCCAGTTTCAGGGGATCAGCTGGCTGTCTTATACCAGGCACACACATGGTGCACATACATAAAGTAAGAAGCATTGTTTAACATAAAAATAAACTTTTAAGAAAGTTTTTTTTATTTTATGTGTATACGATGTGTGTATGGATGGTGTGTATGTGTGCTTGCCTGTACCATGGCGCGTACGTGGAGGTCATGGGACAAGTTTGTAAAATTGTTTCTCCTACCTTGACATGAGCTCCAGGGACTAAACTCCAGGCATCAGGCCCATGTAGCAAGCAAGCACCTGCACCTGAACCTTTACCTGATGAACAATCTTGCTGACCCTGAAAGTAAAATAAATAAATAAATAAATAAATATTGAAAAGAAAGATCACTACAATCACTAGGAAAGATAGTAATTAGGGATCATAATTTTGGCTGGGCATGATGACATGAACATGTAATTTCAGCTGTCAGGAAGCTAAGACAGGAGAATTTTGAATTTGAAGCCAGTGAAAATTACATATGAAGGCCTTGTCTCAACAAAAATCAAACGTTTGGAGGTAGTTTAGTGGTAGAGCCTGTGCCCAGCATACATAAGGCTCTGGCACAATTGTGAGTTTCACAATAAAGCAAAACAACAGTAACAATCACAGTTTGAAGATAGCAAGAGAAAATGGCACAATTACGATGTTAACCCAAAACTCAGTCGAGAAAGATCTCCTTCAGTTGACTGAATATATGAAGTAGGAAGCTTGGTGGTCTAACATAACTGAGCAGAGAAGAGCCAATGGACACAGGATGTCCATCCCTGTGAGTCAGACAATGGGCAGTGCAGGCTATGGGACTGAAGCCTCTCTACCGTCACTGACAAAATCGGCATTAACCAACAAGGATGTGGGAGAAACGAGAGCCCTCATGCACTAGGTTATGATGGCCATTTTGGAAAGCTAGTCGACATTATCAAATTGAAAGCTGAGGAAATATTTACCCAGAAGTTCTTTGTAACTACACACCACAGAGAAACTCCTGTTTCATAAGTAGATATGAGCAAGATTTCTTTCTTTTTTGTTTCTTTTTAGTTATAAACTGATTGGCCCATTAGCTCAGGCTTCTTATTAACTCTTTTTTTGTTTGTTTTTCAAGACAGGTTTTACTGTAGTTTTAGAGCCTGTCCTGGAACTAGCTCTTATAGACCAGGCTTGTCTCGAACTCAGAGAGATCCGCCTGCCTCTGCTTCTCAAGTGCTGGGATTAAAGGCATACGTCACCACTGCCTGGCCTTATTAACTCTTATAACTTATATTAGCCCATTATTTTTGTCTATGTTAGCCACGTGGTTCGGTACGTTATTCAGCGAGGCAGTCACATCTTGCTTCTTCTGTGGATGGGTCACAACGACTGATGAGCAAGATTTCTTGCAGTGTGTTTTGAACCTTGGAAAACCTGAAATCTATTTAAATGTGCATCAATAAGAAAATAAATTTGCTAAAATTAAATCTTAGATATCAAAATAAAAGTTCTGGAGTATAGGATAAATAATTTACAGCTATTGTGAATATAGAGATTACAGAATGATAAAGAGAAAAGATAGCATTGCCATTTTTAAAACAATCACAGTAGTAATATATGAAATTATTGGTACATAAATCTGTGGCCAAAATATGAAAAGATACATGAGAATGATATACAACAGCATTTAGAGTATGATGGATCAGAAAGAAGGAAAGGCTACTACTAACATTTCAAAAAATAAATGCGGATGGGTGAGACAGCGTACACCTTTAATCCCAGCAGAGGCAAGCAGACCTCTGTGAGTTTGAGGCCAGCCTAGTCTACAGAGAGTTCCAGTTCAGGCAGAGCTACACTCTGTGTGTGTGTGTGTGTGTGTGTGTGTGTGTGTGTGTGTGTGTGTGTGTGTTCATGGAGCGACCATATTCTGTAGACATACTTGCAGAATAGAAGCACATTTGTACAAGTCTAAGAAAATGGCTTGTGGACCCTAGACTGGCACACACAGATGTGTCTGCTATTGGTCTTCAGAATTCCCGCCATTATCAACAGGCACTAATCCATGTCCCTTGGGAAGTCTAACAATTGGAAACCACCTGTTTGTTTTAGCCGAGTTGGCCTTCGTTTTGTAATGAGTAACTACAGCCAAGTCAGAAGTCAAGCTTGTCTGGCTGAAGTAGCATTAGTCTTGTCGCACCTTTATTGAAGGTCGTCTCTGCAAGGCAACTGTAGGCTGTTCAAGAGGTATATGAAAGACCTCCTCTAGTGTCAAAGACCTTACAAATATTAGCTTTGAAGATAAGACTCACAGGGAGTAAAAGCCAGATAAATATTTTAATACACTTAGGAATAATTACACTGGTTTAGGAAAGAGAGTACCCGAGATGAATTCCCTGCTGTTCATTAGGCCTTAAGTCCAATTAGACAGCTGTTGGCAACCCCCCAAGATATAAGAACCACTTTTGGTAAGCCCCAAGATCTAAATGCCACTATCACAGTAACGCAGGACTGATAATCACTGTGATTGACAGCTGGACTACTGAGGGCTCGCCTCCCCTGGCAGTCTGCACAGCACCTTCTGGTATTAGGAAAGCTGGTCCTCAGGGAGGAAACTTTTAGGTCAGACCCCTCTGAGTCCTGTGTCCAAAGTGCATGGTTGTTTTCTGAATTGGGAACTTACTTCCAGCTTTTGGGAGGCAACCAAGGAATACAGCAATAGTCTATATTGCTTGGGGAGTCTGTTCAACTCTCCTGACCAGCAACTCAGAAGGAGGTTTCTCATGCCTGGGACTGAAGTTTTTGTTAGATAGTCCATGACTCTTGTGAAGATCTTAAGAATGAGGAGGATTTATTCTGAGCAGAAGTGGAATTTAAAAGTAAGACCGTGGGGCTGGAGAGATGGCTCAGTGGTTAAGAGCATTGCCTGCTCTTCCAAAGGTCCTGAGTTCAATTCCCAGCAACCACATGGTGGCTCACAACCATCTGAAATGAGATCTGATTCTCTCTTCTGGCTTGCAGGCAGACACACAACAGAATATTGTATACATAATAAATAAATAAATATTTTTTTTTAAAAAAGTAAGACCGTCCTCAGGCTGAGTTCTTGCTCTAGATCTGAAGAAGATCTCTTATATTACCCACGATCACTGGATTTGAAAACAGTTTGACTTGCTTGCTTTGGAGAGAGGGTGATGTGGGAGTGTCATATACTAATCTGTTGATTTCATTGGTTAAGTTATAATAAACCAGCTGCTTGGCCTCATGGCTTGGAACATAGATGGGAGGAGTAAACAGAATAGAATTCTGGGCGGAAGAGGAAGTGAGGTCAGACTCTGCTCTGCTGCCAGAGAGACCCGACAGCTCTGCTGGAGCAGAGACGCCATGCTCAGCTCTCCTGGGTAGACGCAACGATGGATGGAGGCTAGAATCTTCCCGGTAATCGCACCTTGGGGTGCTTACATACATCATTAGAAATGGGCTAGTCCAGGTGTGAGAATTAGCCTGTAAGGGTTAGAGCTCATGGGCCAAGCAGTTCTTTAAATGAATACAGTTTGTGTGTTGTTATTTCGGGCGTGAGCTAGCCAAGCGGCTGGGGTGTTGGGGACGCAGCCCCGCCGCTTCTTATTTCAACAAGAGGGGACCTTAAATGAGACAATGCCTCCATCAGATTGACCTATGGGCAAGTCTGTGGAATATTTTCTTGATTAATGGTTGATTAATCAAGGGCCCAGTATTGCAGGATATTTGATCACACTGTGTGAAAAATCTGTTACTGTTTTACCTTGCCTGAAAGGCACCTTCTGATTGGTTTAATAAAGAGTTGAACAGCCAATAGCTATGCAGGAAAGAATAGGCGGGACTTCCAGGCAGAGATAGGAACTCTGGGAAGAAAAGAGGTGGATTTTGCCAGCTAGATGCAGAGGGAGGCAGATATACATTGTGGCAGAATGTAGATTAATATGAATGGGTTAATTTAACTTATAAGAGCAAGTTGTGGACAACCCTAAGCTAAGGCCAAGATTTGTAATTAATAAAGTCTCCATGTCATTATTTGGGAGCTGGCAGTCCCAAAAAGAAAGTCCAGCAAAAGCCCAGACATGGAGCAGTGCCATCCCTCTGCAGGTCCTGGGTGATATAGGAAAGTAGGCTAATCAAGCCATGGAGGACAAACCAGTAAGCCTCATTCCTCCGTGGTCTGTGTTTCAGAACCTGCCTCCAGGTTCCTGCTTTGGTTTCCCTTCATCATAGACTGTAAACTAGAAGACCCGCGTTCAATACGCAGAACCCATGTGAGAAGAAGCCAGATACATGCTTATGAGCTTAGTGTGAAAGGTATCAACAGGTGGATCACTAGGGCCAGCCTGGCATGCTTGGGGAGTTCCAGGCAAGTGGACCGATCCAGAGGACTGGCATCTAAGGTTGTCCTCCTGCCTCTACACGTGCATGGACATCTGTGTGCAGACACCTGCACATACAAACATACACACCCTACACTACACTGGCATACCTCCATATCCCAACCCTTCCTTGCCCCAGCTTTATAATCAGGGCTGAAATGTAGTAGAGACCATGCTGTCCTTCTTCCTGTCCCTCCTCAGTCACACGTTTCATAAGGGGCAAATCCCCAAACCCACTCAAATGTGCAACAGTGAGAACAACCCTACTGACTGCATCCCGGGGCGTGGTGGTGGGTAAACAGGGCTCCAGGGGCCTGTGAACTGGAAAGCTGGTCTTGACATCTGTTCCTTCGGCCTCTCTCTTGTCTCTTTCCTTTGTTTTCCTGTCTTTCTCCATTTCTGTCTGTGTTAGCTATCTCTGTTTTACTCACCTTGCACATAGTCCATTGGCATTAGCCATGACCAAGCAAAATTTTAGATTACACATTTAAAAGCTTTTCTTTGACATTTACTCGTTTGTGTGTGCATCTATGTGCAGGGGTGCCCATGCGATGCCGTGCATTCGTGTGCACATCAGAGGGCAGCTCGTGGAAGTCAATTCTTTCCTTCCGTCTTGTGGGTTCTGCATATTGAACTCAGGTTGTCATTCCCTCTGCCTGTCACCTACACATTGATAGAGGAGAAAGAACCGCTTCCGAGGAATCCCTTGATTCAGATTCAGATACAGTGGCTGCTGGTGTCACCCGAGAGCTCACCAGTGAGGCAATCTCTAAATTGCTGAGGATCCGCACAGGTCTTTCCTTTGCCCTAACAGGCGGACAATATCTCAACTGGGAAAAGATCCATTGTTTTAAGTTAGAAAAACAAAACATTTGTGGGGCAGGAGTGTATGTGAAACACTGCATTGGGGAGGGCAGAGGAGAGCTTGTAGGGTCCATTTTTCTCCTTCCACCACGTGGCTTCCAAGGATCAGACTTGGCTACAGTATTCTTATTTACTGATGTGTAGTAATAAATCTGTCTCTACCTAGCCCCCAGGCTAGTCTGGGCTACACAATAAGACCCTGCTCCTCCTAGTCTTCCCTACTCAGAACTTCTTGTGTGCATTTTCAAGGTGAAATTATAAAAGAAAATTATAAAAATAAATTGACAGTGATGAAGAGCCCAGCAATCACTTTTTGTCAAATTCAACAGTTGAAAAGCATATTAACCCCTGTAGCTGGCGGTAATGGGTGACTGCAGAAGGGAACATGTTCACCTATGACATTTGAAGTTATGAATCCAATATAGACCATGAGGAATGCCCCCTCTCTCAGTGCCTCTTGTAGTTCAAAATACATAAACCTTTGCCTCAGTCACCTGTTAGTCCTCAGAAATAAGCACACTGGCACCTAATAACAGGCATACAAGAATTGTCACTGCAACCTTTTTTTGTGGGGACAAAACATAAAACTGGGACCAAGTTGCATGTCCATCAATAATTCGAGGCACATCTACCTACCCAATAGAATATTAAACAGCACAGACTATCAGTGCTTTAATCACTGTTCCATTGCTGTGAAGAGACACTGTGACCAAGACAACTCTTATAAAGATAAGCATTCAATTGGGGTTGGCTTACAACTTCCGGGGCTTAGTCCATTATCACCATGGCAGGGAGCACAGCAGGGAGCACAGAGGCAGGTGTGCTGTGGGACAAGTAGCTGAGCGCTATATCCTGATCCCTAGGCTGAGAGAGAAAGACTGGGCCTGGCACGGGCTTTTGAAACCTCAGTAATACTTCCTCCAACAAGGCCATACCTCCTAATCCCCAAATAGTGCCACTTCCTGATGATTAAACATTCAAATACGTGAGCCTACAAGGGCTGTTCTTATCCAAACCACCACAGTCATCTACCCAAAGAATAAGTGAACTCATTTGAGTTGGGTTTCCCCTGTAAGTTTTTATAAAGCAAATGCAACACAGAGACATTATAACCTTTAATTTATAAAGGATGATATGTCTGTTTATTGTATATAATTTTAAGGATATCTCCATGTATATATGTCTGCTTATTGTATATCATTTAAAGGATGATATCTCCATGTATATATGTCTGTTAGTTAATAGAGGTGAAGGTGGAGCTGGAGAGATGTCTCAGTGGTTAAAAGCACTGGTTGCTCTTCTAAGGGATCACATTCAATTCATAGCACCCACATGGCACCTCATAATCATCTGTAACTCCAGTTCCAGAGGAGTCTACATCCTCTTTTTGGCCTCTGTAGGCACAAGGCACACATGTGGTGCACCGATATACACGTAGGCAAAACACACTCCCTGCATGAGAACCAGCTTTCACGGTACTGGAATGTGCCATGCAAGCTTCTATGGGAGAGAAGCAACCAGGAATTCTATCTATGGTGCCTATGAACTGCAATGACCAGCATGTCCCAATGACCCTAAGGGCACGGTAATGACACTCATACCTTGGCATACCAAACGCTCTACAATGGACTTAAGGCCTACTCCCCGAGAGGAAAATCATACCTGGTACTGGAAACCTAGCCAACCACTTAGGGCTAGTGACTTCGTGGATCTTAGAGGAGAGTCTACAGTCACCACTTTGCTAAACCAGCATGATTTCTAGCTACATTCTAAATATTTATCCTTATATCTACAGATAAGTGTAGTTCTCACTACTCATCAAGGAAATGTCTCTTTGCAACAGACAGAAACCATCACAGAAAACCACAACCTGTCAAAATACAGAGAACAAGTGATTGCTTGGTGTCCAGCCACAATTGGTGGATCTACAGTGCACCTCCCACATCTAAGGCTCGGGGAACACCACAGAAGAGGGGGTGCAAACATGATAATAATCATAGGAATAGTAAGTCAGCGATGAGAGTTTTAGCACTAGGCATGCATTTCCCCCTGATAGGAAGCAGCTGGCTAACCCCATAACCCTCATGCCATGACTGCACCCATGGGTATATCTTACCAGGTCAATCCTTATTGTTCCTTGCAGGATTCACAGCTGGATCAAGACTGTTGCTAGCTGCTCCCCTAGCAGCCTGTATAGAACCTTCCAGCATTGTGAAAACCAGCCGTCTGGGAGGAAGCTTCCCTGTCAGTGCTAGCTTGATTTTCTTTCATGTCCTGTGACCATGAAAGTGTTGTGTCTCAGCAGCGGGGTCTTCTCATCAAGGTCTTGGGCAACCAAGCGCAACGGCCACGGCTCATGCTGGCTTGGGAATCCTTGCTGGGGGAGACGTCGCACATCTGGTGCTGAGGTTTTCCTTTGGCAGCCTTTGGCTTGTGGGAAGAGCCTTGTCCCTGTGTAGGGGAACTCCAATTACACATGTATAACACATAATAAATAGATATGAAGTTTATAAAATAGTAGATTTCCATATGTCTTTTCCAAACATACTTAATGCTGGCTACCTCTCCCAGTTAACATTTCTGGGAGTAAGGGGATGGGGCTAAAAGGGAAAAGGAAGAGCGCAGGTCAGAGGCGAGCCTGGAGACAGACGCAGGAGAGGGGAAGTGAGCAATAACCCAGAAATTCGTTTCAAGCGCAGCACCTATCCAGGGTGGGCTGAAGCTTTTCACACGAAACTTTGAATCTGAGAAAGCCTGCGTGTGTTTTTGCACAGCTTCGGGTGTTGTTTTCTAACTAGAGGGTCTGGCTGAGTGGGTATTTTCTCTAAAGTAGAGGTGCATGCCGTGTTCTCCAAGCTCAAGCACTGCAAATCGTCTTCCGCGGAAAATGCTGTGAACACATTCTAATGCAGGTACTGAAACAAAGCCAAGCCAACAGCTCTTTTCAGACCTGGCAGCCTGCCTGTTGGTCATTATTGGTTCCTCTTTCCCAAGAAAATATATATGAAGAAATTTTATTCTAATCTAAACAAACACTTTAGGATTCATAGAATGTGGGAAGCTACAGCCTCATGGCTTATATAACCGTAATGCCACGGCTATGCTGGATTTGTGAGCAAATGTTTGAAATGATAGCCATCTACTTTTGCACGGTAATAATTGTGGCTTGGCTATGCATATGTTTTGCCTGCATTATTTATTCTGAGTAAGTCTTACATTTATTTGTATTAATTTTTCATATACAAAGTTAGGAAAATTTACTTCTAGAAAGTCGTTCACCTCTAGACAATGAGGCTCTTTTAAGTAGTAAACTAGAGGGTGTTTGATTCTGCGTCTAAAAGGGCTGCTTAGGCTGCTGGATGGGAGATAAAGTTTAATGCATTCACTTTCTTTGTGGATATTTGCACTTTAAAGTGAGAACAAAAGAGCTTTAGGGCATTGCCAACATTAATGAAGAAAGTCCCTGGACCCCAGTCAACAGGAATTCTACCATGCAAATAACTAGAACCAAGAGAAGTGGATCCTGTTCCTACCCACCTGGCTCTCTGCCGGCCAGCCAGCTCTCTCCCGATTTCCATAGGCCTTCCCAGTTTGACTAGTTACCCAAATCTTTTTCTTCATTCCCAACTTGATCTTTTATTACTGTCTCTGGCTTCGAGACTGTCCCTTCTAGTTCCATAGCTGGTCCCTAAATTCTGAATCTACTCTGCCATCTAGACCTGGTGTTTGTACCTGGCCTGCAGTTTGACATTCTGCCCTCCATGGGAGCTTTGATCTGGACTCTCTTATTGCTTAGCCGTGCTAACACAAGCTATAAAATCATGATCTGCCGTTTGTTTGAAGAGTATTGAGTGTAAACGGTGCTATCTTGAGCGATTTGAAATATAAAGGTCAGTGCATGGAAGTATTGCCAAGAGGATGGATGCTCAAGCTGACTGCTCAGAGTGTCTCCAGCCTGTGGGATGCAGGGCCGCACCACATCCTGTATCTTAGGACACTTTTAGGACGTCACCTCTGTATCTTATTGACTTCTTTTTCTTATTGACTCGCGGTTAGTCAGTTGAGCGCCTTCTGTTTGGATCTATGACACAGATCTCTGCAGATATCCCATCTCATCTATGATATGCTGACTTTATTACGGTAAACGGAGTGTTTCTGAGCTCTCCAAGTCTTGAATGTCACCCTTGTCTAGTGCAGTGCCAAAAAAATGGTTTAAGTTTTGGTTTCCATCTGAGGTTGTCCTCAGCTGTGTATTGATGCTCTGCTCCTGATGGTGATGTCCTAACTTTTTAAAAAATTACACAACTAGCTTTTGGTTAATATAACAAAACACCGATGCAAGCTCTATATAAACAAAAAAGAATCACCTGATTTGTAATCTTGAAAGTGCAAGGGTACCGCATAATCCTGGCATCAGCTTAGCTCTGGTGAGGGCCATTTTTCATACATCAGATCATGGTGGGTGGTAAAAGTCGGAGAGAAGGGTCCAGCAGCAAAGCCCAGTGGGTGCTTGCACCCCAAACTGACAGCCTGGGTTCCATCACCAGAACCCACATAGGGGAGGGAGAGGACCAACTCCCAAAGGCTGACCTCTGACCACATGTGTGTCATGGCGTGCATGCACACATAATAAATAATAAAAATGAAGACATGTAAAAAGCAAGTTGGAGTGAGGGAGGGAGCAGGTGCCATATCACCAGACAGGAAGTGGCAGAATTGGGTGGGGCAGGCTTGGGGTTTATAACAATTGGAAGAATGTCAAGAAGTGATGAGAAATACTTTATAATTCCTTCCGAGAGCATGTCCCCAGCTAGCCAAGAACCTCCCCCTGGGCCCTACCTCCAAAAAGTCCCACACCATCTACCACCACTACCGGGAGGACTTAGTTTCTAATACACAGACTCCAGAAAGGCAAACCACAGCAGTGACACACCCTCATTTGAGGGGGAAGAGTTGAGACAGGGTTTCTCTGTGTATCCCTGGCTGTCCTGGAACTCAGAGACGCTCCTGCCTCTGCCTCCAGAGTGCTGGGACCAAAGGTGCGCTCCCCCATCCAGCCTCAAATTCTTCTGTAGCACTCTCCCTTGGCGCTCACTGCACAGTAAGATCAGGCTAGCCCACTCAGAGAAGAATGCCAAGGATTGACAGCAAAGGGAAATGTGTTCCTTGAAATACTAAAAATTCAAGGATTGTATACAGTTCGGACCTCAGTTAAATCCCAGGGACCGAACAATATGATCACAAATTGGTTCCTTATGCTGGGGGAGATAGCTCACTCAGTAGAGCGCTTGCCTTGCAAACATGGGGGCCTCAGTTTAACCTCCAGAGCCCATTTAAGAACAGCAGACATGGGGTGCACGCTTTTAATCCCTGAGCTAGGGGGACTGAGGCAGGATGGTCCCTGGGGTTGGCTGCCAAGCCAGTCTAGCTTAGATGGTGACTCCAGACCTTATATAAGAGGGTCTGTCTCAAAGAAAGTGGATGCCATTCTAGAGGGTGACACACCCAAACCAACTGTCCTCTGACCTCTTCGTGCATGTACACACACACACACACACGCACACGCACACGCACACACGCACACGCACACACACACACACACACACACGCACACACGCACACACGCACGCATAATGCCCACACTCTTTTCAGGATGAACATTCAAAAGAAATGAAATAAGATTGGGTGATAGTGGTGCACGCCTTAAATCCCAGCACTAGAGAGGCAGAGGCAGGTGGATCTCTGTGAGTTTGAGGCCAGCCTGGTCTAAAGTGAGTTCCAGGACAGCCAGAGCTACACAGAGAAACCTTGTCTCAAGAAAACAAAACAAAGAAACGAAATTTGTTTCTTTTATCTCTTCTTTTACTTTGCCCTGTTTGGCTTCATGCTTCTGCTGACTGTTTTGACTGTTAGCAGAAAAGAAAAAGAAAAAAACATTCCTTTCGCTGTAAATCCAGAAAACAGCCCAACATTAAGTCTTTTTCTGTAACATTCCGCAGAACTGTTTACCTTCTAATGCTTAATCTATTTGTACTAGTTTGGGGACTTTGTTAAAATATTTTGTTTTACAAACCAAACAAGTTATCTTAAACCTTGGCTGAGAAATGACCTCTATCTCCACATGAAGAGAAAACAGATTATGCTGGCTAAGACTACTGTCTTCATAAACAAGCAAAAAATATCGTGACTTGGACAAGACAGATGTCTTGCTCTATGTGTAAGAGAAGTCAAGAAATAGGTACTCGGGGGCTGGTTTGGGGGCTCCAGGGTCATCAGGGATGTATATTTTGTGTCTTTTGCCCTATGACCTACGACTGGCCACAGGATGTGAATTAACGAGGAAGGGCCTGTCACTGTTTGTCACAGACTTTCCAGAGGTCCTAGCCTGACCTATGCATCTATCACTTTGACCAAAGAATGTTTGCTGTGGGAGAGGCCAGGAACTGGGGGCTTTTGAAAGGGCTCTGAGGAAGGAGGAAGCCTCTCCAGAGGGTATTTTTTATGTGGTTGAGATTTGCATCGATGAAAGACGCGTCAGGGCTGTCCTTGAACACTTCCCTGCAGCTTCAGCCCCTAGACCTCAGAGTTCCGGGTTACCTCTTCTTTCTTCCCTCTCTCTCCCTCCTCTCTCCCCCCTCCTCTTCAGCACAGTCTCAAAGTGTAGCTCAGGGTGACCTCAAACTCAATGCCTTTCTGCTTCAGCCTCCCAGGTGCCCAGATATTCAAGCATGTGCTACCTCACCTGCTAGTTCTCGGGAATTGTGGTTTTCTTTGCTTTATGTTTAAAAAACCACCTATGAGTGAGTGCATGTGATAATTGTCTTTCTGTGTCTGGGTTACCCAGGTCTGCGCACCATTCTCAATCCCCTTTTTGAGTTGACTTATCTATGGTTTCTAAAACTAGACAATTTTAGGGAGGGATTAGGCACAGATTTAGGGATGGCTGCTGACACAGGTCACAAACATTGGGGCTTAAGTAAGCAGCATTCATTTGTTGTTTTTGTGCTGTTTTGTGTGTCTGTGCACTCTTGTGTTCATGTGTGTGCACATGTGTGTATGAGAGAGCATGAAACGTGTGTGCCAGTGCATGTGGAGGCCAGAGAGCAACCTCACTCAAGTTCAGCTCCCCAGGAACCATCTTTCTTGTTGGTCAAGGCAGGGTCTCCCGTTGGCCTGGGGCTCACAGTGGGCTAGGCTGACTGACCAGTGAGCCCCAGGACCTACTTTCTCAGAGTTGGGCTTCTGAGTGTGTGCCGCCTCCCCAGAGGTGCCTTGGGGTCTGAGGCACAAACTCAGGTCCTGATACTTGCACAGTAAGCCCTGGATGTCCTAATTTGGTTTCTGTTGTTGTGATAAGACAGTGACCACAAGCAAATTAAAAGGGAAGGGGTTGATTTCATCTTACAAGTCCCAGGTCACAATCCATCACCAAGGGACATCAAGGCAGGAACTTGGCGGTAGACACTGAAGCAGAGACCATGGAGGAATGCTGCTTCCTGGCTCTGTTCAGCTTACTTTCTTATTCCTGCCTAAGGTGGCACTGCCCACAGTGGGGTAGGCTGGGCTCCATCAATTAGCAATCAAGAAAATGCCCCACAGACATGCCCACAGGCCATTGGTGGAGTCAGTTCCTCGAACGAGGACCTTGCATCCCAGACTATAAGTTAACGAGTGAGATTCAACACCACACTTGAGCTAAACTATCTGCCCAGTCGTCTTTCCGCCCTGACGATGAGGTCTCATGTAGCTCTGGCTGCCTTTGGATGTGCTATGCAGCCAAGAACAAACTACTGACCTCCCTGCCTCTCCGTTCCAAGTGCTGGATTACAGGAGTGAATCACCTGGTTCATATGTTGTTGTTGTTGTTTTAATAACATTATTTGAGATATCTTTAGGGAAACATACATTATCTCTGCAGACAATGTTGGCTTGTTTAACTGTGGTAAAGTTTATTGATTCTCGGTCAGCAAGAAGGGGTTCACTAGATCCTGACCTGAAGGGCTCCTTCCCCTCTCATGCCCCTGTCTTAACTTCCACTGTCTTTTTTTGGGGGGGAGGGGAGGGCATGGGGCAGGGAGAAATACCCTGTCTCACCTGCAATAAGGAAAAGCCTTTAATTAAATAAACTACAAGATAGTATTTGGGGCTGACTGGAGAAAAACAAGTCGTGAAATCGATGATTCCCAGGGCTGAAGAAAAAGTACAAAGAACACATAAAAGCGTCTCCTAACAACACTATCCATCATGCCAAAAGGCTGGAACCAGCTAACAAGCCTTTACAAAGACAGTTAAGTTCTGTGGTACAGTCATACAACCATAGCATAAAACAAGTGGGACCCCATCTGCTCAATGGTAGATTGTGTGAGGTGTGAGCTCTCCAGCGTGCCCTTACACAGCATGGGTCACATAGAGGTGCTAGAAAGGGGGCTTCTGACGTGCGATGCTATTCTTGGTTGTCTACTTGACTACGCCGAGAATTAACTAAAAACCTGAGCCGCTAGGCACACCTGTGAGGGATTTTTAGTTAATTGGATCATTTGGGCTCCAAAGACCCACCGTAAGTCTGGCGCAGCTTCTCTTGGCCGCCTATCCAAAGGAAAAGTTGCCGTTTGCCTGCCTGCCTGCCCCTGCTCCCGCTTCACCGGCGTTAGAACCTACATCTCTGGGATTCTGGCGCGTACGGAAGAGCAAACGAGACACACAGGCTTTCGGGCTGAACCACTGCTGATTCTTGGGCTTTCCCTTGGTAGACAGACATTGTTGGACGAGCCGGACCATAGCCTGCAAGTCACTCTACTAAATCCCTTTTTATAGATAGGCTTCATTCTTTCAGCTATGTTCCTCTGGAGACCCCTGTATTACCTATACTTTAAATTTTCGTTATCAATAATGCAGATACACACAGTACAAACTTCTAAAGTTTCGCCTACTCATGCTTCACCTCCTGCCAGGTCATATCACGCACCAACAAACTCACAGCTGCACATCTAGATACGGACCAACGTTTGTCTCCGCACGTGGAGTGACTTGTGAGCACACGGAGGATTTGTAGCTGGAGCTCAGCGGATTTGTGTTCTGAGGCCAGGTCTCCACATTTAGGCCAATGTTGGCCCCTAAGTCCAGACCCTCTATGGTCTTTGCCTCCTAGCTTGTATGACCGAATTTGGGTCACCATGCCCATTAGCGTTTGTTTTTGTGATGTGTTAATTTAATTGTTTCTATTAAATCAACAATAAGACCACTCTTTTAGCCACTTTAGTCAATGCTGTAGGCAGTGAAACTTATTTATTTATTTATTTATTTAATTTATTTATTTATTTGCATTCAGAAAACGAAGCTATAAATAAACCTGTGGCCGGGGTTAAGAGCCACAATCCAGCCCTTGGAAGGTGTAGCGACAAGCGAGGCTGTGCCTTGTCGCACAAGCGCACTAGCTTCTGCCCTGTGCACGTAGGGCGGGTGCAGTTGTCAGGTTAGCACGCTGCGGGGCTACCGCGCAGGCGCGGGACGGGCAGGGGGGTGGAACGGGCGGAGTGGAACGGACCGTGTGGTCCTGTCCGCAATGGCCGACGCCACTTGGTGGTACCGAGGAGGTGAGGGTGGGTTACCCAGGAAGAAACTCTGACCCACATCCCCGGCGCTGTCACCGGGAGAAGAGTGCAGTCCTTTGCTGGGCTGTCACCTCCGTGGGTGTGGGTCGCTGAGGGAGTCGCGCCCTTGGCCGCTGCAGCTGCAGCCCTTTCTCCGCAGCTGGACCTGGTCTTCCCCAGAAGCTGCGATGAGGGCGGAGAAAGCATTAGGGACCCAAGGAGGTGTTTGATTTGTGTCTTAACAGAACCGTGGGGGGAAACACTTGTGATGTATGTGAAAATCATAGGATGACAGCCCGCCCCATAGCAAAATTTAGTAGTGAGAAGTAAAAAAGGAACCAGAAGGCTCTAAAAATCGTTGTTTTCCCCATCTTGGTTACTTATGTACATTATTGCTACCCGGTAATATAAAAAAATGTTTGTTTTACATCTCACAGGGACTTCCAAACATGACTTGCATTACAGACGGGAAGCAGAAGTTAACACCACGCTTGAGGAGTTATTTCTCTACTTTGTGTTTTTAATAATTCTGTGTATACGTAAGTACACAGCCCTAGCTAAAAATGCCAGTTGAACTTCAAATGTCAACGTAAAGACTCAGAGAGCTGAGAAACTTTAGAGATCACTATCCTCTGATGGACAGACTTTCCAGTTTCTAAGGGGCAAAGCTAGGCCACAGGTTAATGGGAAACTTCCGTGGTCAGCACTGACTGAATATGATTTTTTTTAAATTTGGGGAATCTATCTAAACATAGTCCCCTGGGCTGACAATTGAATTTAATTTCTTTCAGAACGATAGAGATGTATTGGTTTGGTTCCATAAATAAAAAGTACAAAAGGGACCCCACGTAAAGTTTGGGGGTGACCATAAGTCTCGTCCTTGTTTAAACTGCTGCATAAGTAATAATAAAATACACTTGTGTTGACTAAAGGCAGGCAAGGAGACCATCTCAACCCACTACCCGCCCCTGCTGCCGTGGGTCCATGGCATCAATTTAGTAGGTGAGAAACTTGGCGATGTTTTGTATTTAAACTACCCATTGCATGTAGCTAGAAGCTAACATACAGAATTTTTCTCATCTCCAAATGTGTAGCCTGTGTACCAATTACACAGTTAACTGGAATTGTAAGGCTGGGTGTTCAAGATTAAAGACAATTGTGGCCAACTTGATAAGGTACCTTAGACGGTCAATAAAGGCTTAGTTATAGCAATAACACAAACACATGGTTATTACCAAGCATTTAGAAAGTAGAAAATATGAGCCAAAAGATTATTTATAATCCCACCGATTCAGAGTTTTGAACACTTAAAGTAAACAGCCTAAATCTACAGTAAGGTGCTTCGTTAGCCACTGCAGAATAAACACAACTGTCGGGGAACGGCAGACGCTCACTTGCTGTGTGCACGTGACAGCCTGTGTGGTGGCCAGGGAACAGCGTGTGACGTTGGTTCCCGCCTTCATCATGCCCGGCTCAGCTTGTCAGGCTTGATGATGCAATATGTTCCCTTTCAGCCATCTTGTCGCCCCATGTGTTGTTTTTGTTTTAACTGGGGAGTTCTGGCAACAAAATAAAGTAAGATAGTTTATAGCAGGGGAGAAAAAAATACTATTGCTTTAAAATGTTAAACGAATTTCCTGTGCTCCAAAGCATGGGTGTAAGCACTCTACGTTTTGGGCTAGATAACTCGGTCTGTAAAGTGCTTGCCACACACACATGAGAACCTGAGTTTGGTCCCCAGAATCCATGCAGAAAAGCAGAGTGTGGTAATGATGTAGTCCCAGGGCTGGGGTAAAGTGCTTGCCACACACACATAAGAACCTGAGTTTGGTCCCCAGAATCCATGCAGAAAAGCAGAGTGTGGTAATGATGTAGTCCCAGGGCTGGGGAGGTAGAAACAGGCCCCTGGGGCTTGCTGTTCAGCCACCCTGGCCCTCTTTGAAAGGTCCAGGCTAATCAGAGATTAGGTTTCGAAAATGAAGCCAAGGTGGGTGGCTTGTTGGGAATGCCTCCTGATGTTGAGCACCGGCCCCCACATGCATGAGCACCCACTTGCACATCTGTGTGTGCACACACTCCAAACATTCCATAATTCTGACATAACTCTGTAGTAAAAGATAGCATCCTTATGATGAGATTTGTAACTCTCACTGGCTGAATTCAAGGTGGTATTGCCTGTTTTAATGTGGAGAAATGAAACCAACAATAAAATCATGGATCTAATGTGATCTCATTTAAAAAATATTTGTGTGTCTGATTGAGGGGCACATGCGTGTGTGGTCAGAGAACAACTCTGCGTGGTTGTTTCTCTCCTTCCCTCTACTTGTTGGCTTTTCTTGGAAAGTACTGTTTAGTGTAGAACCATCTCACCAGCCTGAATTTGACTTTATTTTTGAGGAGGGGATGTTTTGAGACAGGATTTCTCTGTGTAGCTTTGGAGCCTGTATTGGAACTCACTCTGTAGACCAGGCTGGCCTTGAACTCACAGAAATCTACCTGCCTCTGCCTCCCAAGCACTGGGATTAAAGGCATGTGCCTCCACCGCCTGGCTTGACTTCATTTTTTAAAAGATAAAGTGTTAAATATATATGTATAAAACCTGAAGAACCCTTGTCTCCCTTTAGCACAGGGTTGAAGAAAGCTTCTGCCTGCTTTGCCTATTTCTGGCTTTAGTAAGTAGATATCGCAGAGCTGGTGAAACTGTTCAGGGATAAAGACACTTGGCAACCAAGCAGGGTGACCTGAGTTCAGTCCCAGTCCCTGGAACCCACATAATAAAAGGAGAGAATCGGCTCCCACAAATTGTCCTTTGACCTCTGCATTTGTACCAGGGCACACATGTGTGTGTGTGTGTGTGTGTGTGTGTGTGTGTGTGTGTAATGTAAAATAATTGTAAAAAAATATGCTTAGACAATGTTGAATTTTTTAAAGCAGGGGGAATTAATATTTTTGAATGCTGCTGAAGCAGGGTGCTAAATTACAAACTGAAACAAGACATTCTCTCCTCAGTGACTTTTGGGATGGTCAATCCGCATATGTACTACTTAAACAAAGTGATGTCGTCTCTGTTTGTGGACACGTCCCTCCCCAACGACGACAGAAGCAGCTTTAGGTCCATTCGCAGCATAACTGACTTTTGGAAGGTAAGATGCGCTACTTGATGAAGTAGCACCAGATAGCCCATAAGCCAAGGGTCAGAGGCTAGCTCAGTGGTACAGTGCTTGCCTACTAAGTGAAAGGCCCTGGTTTTGGGGCTCAGCTTTAGGGGAAAAAAAGACAAATTCACAATCTATAAAGCCTTGCCTCACATAGGAAATGCTCAGGGAATATTTGTTAAAGGAATTGATGAAAATGAGTATTATTTTTTTTAATTAGAAAATCAACCAGTGGCATTTATTGTGGATCTTTTTAAAAAATTATTTTTATTTTATGTACTTTGATGTATTGTCTGCATGTATGTCTGTGTGAGAGAACTGGAACTGGAGTTCCAGACAGTTGTGAGCTGCCATGTGGGTGCTGGGAATTGAACCTGGGTCCTCTGGAAGAGCAAGCAGTACTCTTCACCACAGAGCCTTCTCTCCAGCCCCTTTATTGTGAATCTTTATGTTCACAATGTGATACTGCTCTTTTTAAGTTCAAATTTTTGATACTTTTCTCAAATATTCCCATTTTCCTTGGAAAAAAGACTTGTTATGTGAGCACTAACGTCAGCCTGGGACTGTGTATATAAAATCTCTGAGTGACAGTCTTACGAATTCTTTTCTGGGCGGGGGGGGGGGGGGGGGTGCGGTAAGATATCACTGTGG
>NW_026067904.1:1623606-1663634 GCF_014885135.2 Alexandromys fortis | reverse complement strand
CAGGGTTTCTCTGTGGCTTTGGAGCCTGTCCTGGCACTAGCTCTGTAGACCAGGCTGGTCTCGAACTCACAGAGATCCGCCTGCCTCTGCCTCCCGAGTGCTGGGATTAAAGGCGTGCGCCACCATCGCCCGGCTGACGGACGCATTTTAAAGGGTCATAAGGAAAAGGTGTCCTAGGAATAGGGAGCGTGTGCTGTGTGCGATGCTGTGGAGCTGAATTTGCAGTGCGAGCCCCGAGAAGGTGAAGTAGAAACACGGACAAAGGTCAGATCGTGAATGCCACACGGGGAAGCTGAAACTTACCCAGGAGACCGTCATTTTCTGAGCGTGGGTGGAAACAGTGGTTAGCTTGGGTACCTAGAGAAGCAGGGTGACCGAGCAGACCTGAGGTGTGCCTGTGACAGCCTCTTTCTGAGAGGGTTAGCTCCCCGGGGAATTTGGCAGCAAGCTCACGCATTTCACTGCTTCCTGGCCACTGTGGTCTGAGCCTCGCTGTCACACACTTCCTGCTAAGGCGGACTGAAACAAATCTTTCCTCCCCTACACTGGCACTGAGGCCGGTATTCTGTCCTGGTGACAAGGCAGACCTAGTAAGAACGGACAAAGGCGAGATAAGACCCAAGAGGTCATGAGTAGGAAAGGGGGAATAGAAATCGTCCTTACCCTTTTAATTGTCTGTGTGGCCGGTGGCAGAGACAAGAAATGGGGAAAGCCATCCTTGGGATCACTTAGGATGGAACAGGGACAGTGAGGAATAGCCATCACCGTGGCCTTCGCCAGCAACATTTGGCATTGCCGGAAGTGGTGTCTGGGTCAATACTTACACTCAGCATCCCACGTGTGACTACAGGTTCTGTTGCCATGAAGGCTTTTCTTGTTCTTCTTCCCATGATATCCGCCCTTCTCTGTGAAGTTCATGGAAGGACCCCTTCTGGAGGGCTTGTACTGGGACTCGTGGTACAATAACCAGAAGCTGTACAATTTGAAGAACAGCAGCCGCATCTACTACGAGAACATTCTTCTCGGAGTCCCCAGGGTACGGCAGCTGAGAGTCCGCAACAACACTTGCAAGGTCTACTCAGCCTTTCAGTCGCTGGTGAGCGACTGTTACGGTAAATACACAGCTGAAAACGAAGACCTGTCTGATTTTGGCCTCAAAAGTAATACAGAGTAAGCAATATGAAACCGGTGACCTTTTCTAGTAGGTACCTTGTATCTTCACAGAAATAAGTCTGTCCTGTGAGTGACGGGAGCTGGGAGCTGCTGGTTGCAGTGGTTTTCAGCAGGGGAAGAAGCCTGGGCTATAGCTGCGCTCAGCACAAGAGCGACCCCATCTGATGAGGGTGGGAGGGTTGATGTATATATGAAATGTATAGTCACACTGGACGGCGGGTAAAACATCAGTCTGTCTGCATGTGTGCATGCATGTGGAGCCAAGATATCAACAAGAGGTGTCTCTGTAGGGCCAGAGAGATGGCTCAGTGGCTAAGAGCGCTGCAGAGGCCCTGAGTTCAATTCCCAGCAAACATGGTGGCTCACAATGAGATCTGGTGCCCTCTTCTGGTGTGCATACATAATAAGTAAATAAATCTCTTTTAAAATGTTTTTTTTTTAAAGAGGTGTCTTTCTAAATCACTCCATCTTTCATTTTTGAGACAAGGTCTCTCACTAGAGGTGGAACTCATCAATTCTGTTAGGCTAATCAGCCAATGAGCTCTAGGGATCCAATGGTGTCCACCCCCTGAGCTCTGGGATTACAGATTCCTGCCCCAACAGCTGGCTATAAAAGCTTGTGTTGAGTTATCCTCGGCCACTCTCCTCCCTCCTCCCTGTGCCCAACTTCAGTGATGTCTGTGGCTCCAGCACTAAGAGGGGCAGCGACGCTCTTCGTCACCCTGTCTGATGACGCCCGCGGAAGACGCTGTCTTAGCTACTTTTCTATTGCTGTGCTAAGGTACCCAAACAGCTCACACAAGTTTGTTGGGGGCTTGCAGCTGGAGGAACTTAGAGTTCGTGGCAATTATAGGGGGAAAGGGTGTAGACCCACCACCTTATACTGAACTGTGAAAGCCTGAAGCCACTGGTACCACCTCCTCTAGACAAAGGTGTTCCCAGTGTAGGTGCTGTTTACACTCTCCTGGGTCAGGTGTCCTGTGATAATCATGGCCGGGCACAGGACCGACCCTTCTGTATTGAGTATTTATTAGTTATTCAAATGTTCATAAAGATCGATTTTCCTGCTCATCACACTCTCTAGAGACAGCTGTTCTTTGTTCTTTCGCTTCCTGTTTCTAAGGCACGTCCTCCAAGGGCTGTCACTTTACAGTTACGTGCATTTCCACGTGGCAGGTGATCTGCCACCGCGGCTCTCTCCTGCCACCTCCAGTTCCTGCCTCCTTTAGTCTTAGTTACACTCGACTGCCTTTACTCACTAGTCTATATTTTCCTTACAAACTCCGGTTGCATTTCCTTTCTTACATCCTCCAGTCTCAGGATGTATGCATGGCTTCTTGGGTGTTGACTTACTCTTTGTATGAGTTTGGGAATTTTTCTTACTCAGAGACAGGATATTGCCATATATATATAGCCCAGACTAGGTGAGTTTTTGCATTCGTGAGGACTGATATAATTTTGTTAATGTAATAAAGTCATACATATAATCACACACCTTTCATATATGTTTGGGGAAAGCTGATTAGGGAGGCTGAAAATGGGGAGTCAAGATATCCTTCTTTTGGTTTTCTTGTAATTATAAGTTAAAAGCCAGAAGGTTTAACTATAAACATTTTTTTTTGAAAAAAAAAATAGCCAGACAGTGGTGGTGCACATCTTTAATCCCAGCACTCAGGAGGCAGAACCAGGTGGATCTCTGTGAGTTCAAGACCAGCCTGGTCTACAGAGGGAGTAGCCAGGGCTACACAGAGAAACTCTGTCTCAACCCCCCCCCCAAATTGTGGTGTGTGTGTGTGTGTATGTGAGTGTGTGTGAGTGCATAAATGCAGGCACATCACAAGTGTACAGCAAAACCATTGGATGTGTCTGTTGCCCACGATAAGCACTAAAACACACTGGGTCCTTGGCCCTAACTCAATTGTCTCGGCTACTTTGAACTTTCTATTTCAGGTGTTTTGAAGCTACTTCTTTTAAATCAAAGGTTAGCTTAAATTCTTGAATGCTTTCTGCCTGGGCTTCTCATTGCTGTTGTTCTTGGATGTCTAACAGATGGAAGTACTCGCCTTCTCCTGCCAACGCCCCTTGGCACTGGGGATATGTCGGTGTGTACCGAGACGGAGGGTATATATTCACATTATCAAAATCCAAATCTGAAACCCAAGCCAAATTTGCTGACCTTCGACTCCACAGCTGGATCACCAGAGGGACCAGGGCTGTTTTTATTGACTTTTCCGTATACAATGCTAACGTCAATCTGTTCTGCATCGTCAGGTGAGTGACTCAGAAGTTATTGATCCTGGCAAATGGAATTTTAAAAGGATCCAAAGCCTCCAGTGCAGTTTGCAGTTTCTGCATGCCCGTGCTGAGGTTAAAGTCCTAGCTTTAAGATAACGTGGTGTTCTGCCAAGGGTGCAGAGGAGAATAGAGCGACATCATCCGACTTTTCATTATTTCTGGATACACTTAGGAACACGAAGAGTCACATACAATATGCTAGGTCTTATGATTCATGTGTGTGTGCGCACACGCTCATGCGCAGGTGTGCACCATGGTGCCAGGTGTGGCGATCAGCGCTGGGGAGTCTGCTCTCTCCTCCCACGGTGGACAGGAAGCAAACTCAGGTGGTCAGACTTGTGTGACTGTGGAGTCATCTTGCCACCAAAACTTCAGTTTTGTATGGTGTGAGGATATAGAGTCTTGCCACTTCTGTCCTTCTGGAATTGTACAGATCTGATGTCATAATTTTTTCATAAAATCAGATTGTTAAAATCTCTTGGGTTATAGGCAAGGCAGATAAGTCAGCTGGTAAAATGCTTGTCATAAGTATAAGTCTTAGGGTTTCTATTGCTGTGCTAAAATATTGTGGGCAGAAACAGCTTGGAGAGGAAGGGTTTGCTTGGCTTACACTTCATGATCGTGGTCCATCACTGATGTGGAAGCTGAAGCAGAGGCCGAGGAAAGGTGGTGCTGGCTGGCTTGCTCCTCATGCCTGGCTCAGCCTGCTTTCTTCTAGTGCCGGGACCCCCAGCCCAGGACCAGCACCCCCCACAGTGAGCTGGGCATTATCTCGTGGTTCCCTCTTCTCAGTTAACTCCAACCTGTGTCAAGTTGATAAACCAACAACAAAGAACCCCCCTGCTTCCAGAAAATCAGGACACTGTGTAAGCACGAGGACCTGGTCGGGTCTCCAACACCCAGGTGAAAGCCGAATTCAGTGATGAGCAAAACCGAGTACTGGCAGGAGGAGGGGCCGAGCGAATTCCAGGAGCTCATTGGTCAGCCAAATTAGCAAACACCAGGTTCAGTGAGAAATCCTGTCTCAAAAACACAGGGTGGAGATTGACAGAGGAAGACAGCCAGTTCTGATCTCTGACCTTCACACACGAGTGAATGAGTCTGAATTAACTGTTCACAATTAGAATTAACTATTTAAATTTCAAATGACATGTATCAGTGGCCACATCCTAGACTTTTTTTTTGTTGTTGTTGTTTCTTTGTTTTTGTTTTCGAGACAGGGTTTCTCTGTGGTTTTGGAGCCTGTCCTGGAACTAGCTCTTGTAGACCAGGCCCGTCTCGAACTCACAGAGATCCGCCTGCCTCTGCCTCCCAAGTGCTGGGATTAAAGGCGTGTGCCACCACCTCCCAGCCATCCTAGACTTTTTTAGAGTATATTATACACTACAAACGGAGCTTTGGTTCTTCTTAGACTTGTACTACTGTGATTCTGGCCCTTGCCCTTGGGCTCAACCATGTGACTTGCTTTGGCCAATGGGATGCTAGCAGATATGCGGCAACCGAGCAGGTTGTGTGGTTGTGTACCGTTAGCTCTCTGCATGTCTGCAGTTGCGGTGAAGGGGGGGGGGGGGATGTGTACGTTGGCTTGTTGGAAGCAGGAGAAAGATGGGCAGGCAGAGCAGAGCCAGCTCCAAGATGCTGAGTCGAGCCAGTCAAATGGTGGTTCTATTAGCAAGCCGGGCTGAGATCGTTCTGACTGACCCAGCTGGACTGTCTGTCCACTGAAGTCTGTAGACACACAGGAAATATTCATTGTAAGCCAGGCTTTGAGGCCAGGCTTATTAGATAAGAAATGGATACAAGGCCTAACTTGGAACTCAGCTCTTTGACCTCTGGATCAGTTTGGAGGCTTTTGTTGTAAAAGAAAATCCCAATTTAAATAGCCTCAAATAGCAACATCAAAAATCATTTCTGCCACGTAGGAGCAATTTCAGAATCAAGGCAAATAATTTTCATGGTAAGCTCAAAAGTCTGCCTCCATGTTCCTTAGGTGATTTCTGTTTTGTGCTCCTTGGGGTCAGCCGTATCTTCAGCTCACCGAATGACTGGTCCAGAAGCAGCTGCGGGCGGTGTCACGGATGCTCTGAAGAGCAGCCAACAGTTCTTTCAGTTAGCATCGCCTCCAAACCCAGGCCATGGAAGAGGTTCTGGGATCAAACACGGGGAAAGAAACAGCACACACTGACTGTGTTCAGCAGAAAAGTGAACCTCCATTCCCCGAGTGATAGGGCGGGCGGATAGCTAAACACAGCAGTTTCCTGTTTGGAAGGAGGCACGGGAGCTAGCTGCCAGAGAGACAGGCACCATCAAATTCTCTGATACACATATAGACAAATCTCGGCTGAAGTTTGGTGCTGTAGAAGCTGTAGACAGAGCATCTTCATGCTTCAGACTTGATTGACATCTGTATTTTATAATTGTCAGTGCCGCGAAGACCACGTCACATAAGTAGTACCAAATGGTAGAAGTAGGTTCAGAGCCGTGACAGAAATTGCTGGGAATTCTGACCTAATCCCAAGCCAAACTTCATTGTTATTTTTTTAAATAGCTCAAGTGAGTAACTCAAACAGCATTTTTTTCTTCTTTCTCCTTTTCTCATCCTCTCTTCCCTCCCCTTCTCCCCCTCCCTCTTTTACCCTTCTCTATTCCTCCCTCCTTTACCCGCCTCTGTTCCTCCCTCTCCACCCTTCCTCCTCTCTCTCCCTCCTTTCTCTCTCTCCTTACCCCAGTTTAAAACAGGGCCTCACTCTGTAGATAAGGCTGGCCCTGAACTCACAGATACACCCCTGCCTCTGCCTTCCAGGTGCTCAGATTAAAAGTGTATACCACCACACCTGGCTACAAAGAGCAACCTCTAAAATCAAATGTTCTAACACAATATAATTCAAAGCTGTCTTGCTTAGGTACTTACATACGCAGGAATGGCAGTGGGAGAATTCCAAGTCTGTTTCCCACAATCCCATCATCCCATTTCTCTAGGAGCAGAAGACTCCGCATGCAGTAAAAACGCTAATTCACGCAGTGCTCAGGAATCTGACACAGGTGTTCGAGGCTGTCTGCATTGGTGGTCTGTGGTGTGATGCAGTGCTCAGTGTTTGGCACGGGCTGCAGTGAAGTCCTGTGGTGCTGGCTGGCCCAGCCAGAAACACATCTGATCCATTGCACATTTGATTTGAATTAAGTCCATTGTGCATTAGGAAATGTTTTACTGCTGCTTTTTTTTTTTTTTTTTTTGGTTTTCCAAGACAGGGTTTCTCTGTGGCTTTGGAGCCTGTCCTGGCACTAGCTCTGTAGACCAGGCTGGTCTCGAACTCACAGAGATCCGCCTGCCTCTGCCTCCCGAGTGCTGGGATTAAAGGCGTGCGCCACCATCGCCCGGCCCTACTGTTCCTTTTTTTTATGACTCTGGATTCAGTTTAAGAAGAGATGGTCAGGCTGAGCATGGTGGCGCACGCCTTCTACACCCCCCCACCCACCCCCACCCCCGTCCTCCAGAAGCAGTGGCAGCTCTATCTGAGTTTGAGTTGAGCCTGGTCTACGTAGTGAGTTCCAGGACAACCAGGGATATGAAGAGAGACCATGTCTCAAACAAACAAACAAACAGTAAACAAAAGAAACTTTTTTTAAAAAAAGGAAGCAATGGTCAATACTATGGTTATTTCTATTTACTTCTCCTATATCCTGTCAGAGAAACTGAGTCAATTCTGCTGTCTCCCCGTTTTGTTTGCTGGTCTGCACATTTCTTGCGTTTCATTCCCTTACCCAATGGCGTTTGTGTACTGTGTGCAGAAGGAAACAGTTCTGATGCCGGGCCATACCTGCTAGGCGGCATCTCACTTGCATTTTCAGGCAGGAAAACAGTTGCACTTACAGTTGGGGTACCCTTAGGGTTACAGTTGGGGTACCCTTAAGGTTATATAGTTGGGGTACCCTTAGGTTGTGGCAGGCACAGTGGCTCCTTAGATTACTGCCAGTTCTTAATCACCAAAAATTGTGGGGAACCCGGAACAGCAGTGCACAGCTTTCTATGTTTTGTTTTGGGAAATAAGTTGTCATACTTCTGTTTGTACAGCTCTCTGTGCCCATCACCCAGTGCCTAAGGTAACCAGAAAATACCGGTCTTAGCAGACTGTATGATCCTGACGTTTCGAGGTCAGCGAGGTCTGTGGTAAGCTAGCCAAGGAGAGCAACCGATTTCCTTCCTCTGACGTAAAGAGCTGTGTTTTGAGAAGAGCCCTGACTAGCTGCAGGAACCACAGGGCAGAGGCAAGTTGGTACTCCACAGCCTTGCCTTTGTGTTCTCTGAGCTGTATGGCTTGTCAGGGCATAGGAAAGGTAACACCAATAAATAAGACTATAAGTATCTTTGGGTTTTGTTTTTGTTTGTTTTCCAAGACAGGATTTCTCTGTGTAGCTTTGTTGCCTGTCCTGGAACTTGCTCTTGTAGACCAGGCTGGCCATGAACTCACAGAGATCTGCCTGCCTCTGTTTCCCAAGTGCTGGGATTAAAGGTGTGTGCCATCACCGCACCGGCCCTGTTCAGATTGTCAGGGTTGCTGGCAGGCCTGAGCCATCTTTCCAAACCATCTCCATGTTTTTATTTATTTATTTTTTTTTGTTTTTTTTTTGTTTTTTGAGACAGGGTTTCTCTGTGGCTTTGGAGCCTGTCCTGGAACTCGCTCTGTAGACCAGGCTGGTCTCGAACTCACAGAGATCCGCCTGCCTCTGCCTCCCGAGTGCTGGGATTAAAGGCGTGCGCCACCATGGCCCGGCATCTCCATGTTTTTAAACATGGTTCATGTATGTTCCAGCACATACACTGTCTTAGAGTTTCTATGGCTGTGATAAAAAGCTGTGACCAAAAGCAGCTCGGGGAGGAAAGGGTTTTTATTTCAGCTCACGTTGTCCAACCAGGGCTCATCATGAAGGGAGCAGGGTAAGAGCTGATGCAGAGGCCATGGAGGGGAGCTGCTTACTGGCTTGCGCTCCTTGGCTTGCTTAACCTGCTTTCTTACAGCACCCAGAACCACCAGCCCATGGGTGGCACCACCCACAATGGGCTGGCCTTCCCGGGGCATCAATCACTAATTAAGAAATTCCCTACAGGCTTACCTACATTCCAATCTTAGGGAGGCCTTGTCTCAGTTGAGGTTCCCTCCTCTCCGATGACTCTAGCTTGTATTGATATAAAACCAGCCCGCACACAAACATTGAAGTTAACCAGACTAATATTGCTAATGTCACCAATCTGTGAGTTCCTGGAGTTGCAGCCAGTTCTAAGCCCACGTGTGGAGGCTGGGAACTGAATCCAGGTCCTCTGGAAGAGCAGGAAGTGTTCTTCACCACTGAGCCTTCTCTCCCGCCCCCACGGAAACGGTTTTTGTACAAAATCAGTGGTCAACGTTGAGGTATACGTCATTAGTGATTTAGAAATTTTACAGCAACTTAAATACCAAAACCTAGGAAAGCTTTCACGGACTCCATTTCCAGGCTGGTGGCAGAGTTCCCTGCGACGGGCGGGCTCCTCACCTCGTGGCAGTTCTACTCCGTGAAGCTCCTCAGATACATTACCAACTACGATTACTTCATCGCGTCCTGTGAAATCATATTCTGTATTTTCCTTTTCGTCTTCATAACACAAGAACTGAGAAAGCTGAATGAGTTTAAGATCGCCTATTTCAAAAGTATTTGGAACTGGCTGGAGCTGCTGCTTTTGGCGGTGAGTATAACCACGGTATGATCTAAGGGCTCTCGTCTGCTCCTGGCAGCTGGAGATGTATAAAACACAGGATTTTCTGTTCATCCAAGACTTACTTGAAAAGCTACACATATCAAACATAAAATGAGCCGTCATAGGGCAGTCTAATCCTATGCACCTAAAAGAGATGTCTGTTGGTTTTCTCGGATGTAGTCCTTGAGACAGCCAGCAAGAGCCTAGAGGACTCTGTAAGAAATGATTCTTTTCTTGTATGTTCTTGAACTCAGTTTGATCAAGTCCCCTACTGAGCAATCATAGGCAGGGTTGATTGGCTGGGGTCTCCCTTGTGTCTTTACAAAAACAAACTTGAGAAGCCACTTTTCTTTTTTTTCTTTCTTTCTTTCTTTCTCTCTTTCTTTTTTCCAAGACAGGGTTTCTCTGTAGCTTTGGAGCCTGTCCTAGAACTAGCTCTTGTAGACCAGGCTGGCCTCAAACTCAACTGCATCTGCTTCCCAAGTGCTGGGATTAAAGACGTTCACCACCACCTCCCGGTGGTAAGCCACTTTTCACAAAGTTACTTTAAAAGCCTAGATCCTATCTTTTCCTCCCTTTTGTTAAGCATTTAACGAATGTTTTTTCCAAGGCTGTGAGAAATTTAGGGAGAGAGAGATGGTCTCCAACTACCTCTTGACTATCGTGGCCTTTGCCATCTCCCCTGCAGCTGTGTTTCCTGGCGGTCTCTTTCTATGCATACTGTAACCTGCAGAGTTTTATCCTACTCGGACGACTGCTGAAAAACACTGAAAACTACCCAGACTTCTATTTCCTCGCGTACTGGCAAATCTACTACAACAACATGATTGCTATTACTATCTTCTTTGCATGGATAAAGGTATTTACATCTCTTTTATTACATAATCCAAGTAAATATGCATTAGGAAAAAGCTATTACCTTGTACGGAGGGGGAGCCCCAACTAGTATGTCCATTTTTGTTGTGTTTGTTTTTCAAGACAGGGTTTCTCTGTGTAGCCCTGGCTGTCCTGGAACTCGCTCCATAGACCAAGCTGGCCTCAAACTCACAGAGATCCACCTGCCTCTGCCTCCTGAGTGCTGGGATTGAAGGTGTGCGCCACCACCGCCAGGCAGTAAGTGAATTCTGAAAGTAATTTGGCACCAAGTGAAGGTGCTTCCCAAGCCTGGTGGCCTGCATTTGCTCCTTGGGAAAGGGCTGATCCCCACAAGCTGTCCTCTGACTTCTACCTGTGCTTGGTGGCACACTCTCCCCTCACACCTCCCATACAAATCCAAAAAAGTAAGTAAGATATTAATTTAACCTTTAAATGATCACTGACATCTCTAAACACCCTTGATTCCCACTGTCTCCTTTTACTTGAAGGATTCTTCTGAAATTGACTTTCCTGCTTCTAAGCGGCTCTGAGTGTATTGAGTAGATTGGCTCTGTTTTATCTCTTTCAGATATTCAAATTCATAAGCTTCAACGAGACCATGTCTCAGCTGTCGTCAACCTTGTCCCGCTGCATGAAGGACATCGTGGGGTTCGCCGTCATGTTCTTTATTATATTCTCCGCATATGCCCAGCTGGGCTTCCTTGTTTTCGGGTCACAGGTCGATGACTTTTCCACTTTTCAAAATTCCATGTAAGCTCTCAGCACAAGTGTCTTTATGCTCTCTGCCTGGGAAGCCACAGCGAGCCCCGGGACAAACAGTTCTTTTAAAGCTTGGTCCTGTACTTCATTTAAGGCTAAATATCCATCACGCTCAAAATGAATTCTGCCCATGGACAACCAAAATGGGCGGTGCTATCTGTTTTTTAATCATTGGTTGGTCAAGTTAGAAGAATTTTTCACCGGAAGTGAGAATATGTAACGGAAGAGGGTCCCAGTGTTTCCATAGCGCTCACTCTTGAGCAGAGGAAATCGTGCTTCCCCACAGAAGTCGTCTCCAGAGCAGGTTTTCCCTGGTAACTGGTACGTGCCAGCCTTGTGCCTCACAGCCCCGGTCTAAAGCCAGGTGTGGTGGTGCACACCTAGATCCAGCACTCAGCAGGCCAAAGCAGGAGGAGCTGAGCTGAGGCCTACCTGAGCTATACAGACAGACTCCCTTTTAAATACAAAAACGTATAACTTTTTAATACATAAAAATAGCTTTATAAAAGGAAGGTATGGGACATACACCTATATTCACAGGACTCAAGAGGCTGAGGCAAGCCAGACATTGGTGACACATACCTTTAATCCCAAGCACTTGGGCAGCAGAGGCAGATGGATCTCTGTGAGTTCTAGGCCAGCCTGGTCTACAAAGTGGGTTCCGGAAAAACCCTGTCTCAAAAAATAAAAATAGGTAGATAGGTAGGTAGGTAGGTAGAGAGAGAGAGAGAGAGACAGACAGACAGACAGACAGACAGAAGGAAAAGAAAGAAGAGAGACTAAGGCAGGAGGATCGCAAGTTCAAGGCCAGCCTAGCTAGTAGACCCAGTATAAAAGAAAAAAGAAAACAGATTTATGTTGAAGCTGACTTCAAGCTTACAGCAATGCCCCTGCCTCAGCCTTCTGAGTGTTAGAATTATAAGGATAAGCCACCACGTCCAGTCTGGTTTACAGTTTATCTCCTTCTGAGTAGATAGAACAACTTCCGTCTGTATGAGAGAATTCCAGTTTCTGTGGACTCCTTCCCTGGACAGCGACAGAAAGTGCTAGCACATCCCTGCTACACCTTCGCAGTGGACAATCCCTCCTCCACTTTTAGGTCGTCCTTTATTCATGTGTTCCCATCCACGAGACAAGCGACGCTGTCCTTCTGTCTGTGTTAGACTTTACTATGGTGTCCTCCTCCATCCGCTTGCCTGCAAGTGACAGCATTTGTCTCTCGCGGTGACCGAGTGATACTCTGTTGTACGTGTGGGCGCACGCAGAGGAACAGAACATTTACCATTTCCTCAACTGCACGATCAGCTACTGAAGTTCCTCGCTTTGCTCCTTGCATGTGTGTGCATGTGTGCTGTACATATGATCTGTGTGGCTCGTGCATGTGTGTGCATGTGTGCTGTACATATGATCTGTGTGGGTTCATGCATGTGTGTACATATGATCTGTGTGGACTCGTGCATACGTGTGTGCAGGTGGAGGCCAGCGGGCCACATCCGGTGCTTCCCTAATCTCTCTCCACTCGATTTTTCAATTGTGTGTGCATGGGGGGGTGTACATGTGAAGGTCAGAGGACAGCATGTGGGAGCCTTATTTTTCGAGTTTGGGGGCAAGCACCCTGATCTGCTAAGTCATCTCCACCCCTCAACTACACTTTTTGAGACAAGATCTGTTACTGAACCTGGAGCTCACTTGGTGGCAGCCAGCGAATCTACCTATTTCTGCCTCCCACCCCAGCCCTGCCCCGGCACCTGGATCACAGACATGCACCTCCATGCTCAGCTTGCACATGGGTGCTCGGGGCCCACGCTCAGGTTCTTCTGCTCTCATGGCGGCCCCTTTCCCAGCGGAGCCGCCTTTGGGAGAGGCTGCTATGAGTATGTAGTCTGCAAAGGCCTTAAACTTCCTATGTAATGTGGCTGACACTGAACTCCTGATCTCCTGCCTCAACCTCCCCTGCCGTGTTCTACCATGCTCTGTCTGATTTTAGGATGCTATGGCAGAATAATTAAAGCCAGAGAGGAGGAGCTGGGTTGTGACTCAATGGTAAAGCACTTAACCTAGCATGCGTGAGGTCTTGCAAGGGTTTAGTCCCCAGCACTGGGGAAAAAAATCAAGAGCATATGCATTATGCAGCCAGACATTATTAGCAACCCCAAGTTGTCATGTATGTAAAGGAAGAGCTGGAACATTTTCTAATGTTGTTCTTTCTTCTCATCAAAGATTTGCACAATTTCGGATTGTCCTTGGGGACTTTAACTTCGCTGGTATCCAGCAGGCCAACTGGATCTTGGGGCCCATTTACTTCATCACGTTCATCTTCTTTGTGTTCTTTGTGCTGCTGGTAAGAACGACGCCTGCCTATTTCCTTCATCTCAGGCTAGTCACAAGTTGTGGCCCTGCACACTTGTCCCCAGCTATTCGGGGGAGATTTAGGGGGTGTGACTTTGCTGGAGGAAGGCTCGTGACTCTTCCTCACCTCCCCAAGTAGCCAAACTATAGGCACTTGCTGCAGTACCCAGCTGCAGAAGTCGTGTGTGTGCACATGTGCATGTGCGTGTGCATGTGATGGGATGCTGGGCACCGAACTCAGGACATTCTAGACAAGCACTCCAACGCTGAGCTACACGCCCACCCCTAAGTAAGTGTTTCTTGAGAACATTATTTGGCTGTTTTCCTCAGAACATGTTCTTGGCAATAATCAACGACACATATTCTGAAGTGAAGGCGGACTACTCAATCGGCAGAAGACCTGATTTTGAGCTTGGTAAAATAATTAAGAAGGTTAGTTAACTTACTTTCCTAATTATAATTCTAAAACACTTTGTATCACTTAAACCCTCCATGAGACACATGCCCTCTGGGTTGTTTTGTTGTTTGAGAAAGAGTTTCACGCCTCACAAGCTGGCCTCAAACTCACTATGCAGCCAAGAGTAATCTTATGATCCTCTTGCCTCTACCCCCTGGGTCCAAGGATTCCAGGCATGTACCACCATGCCCAGTTTATGTGTTGCTTGATATGGAACCTGGGATTCATATATGCAAGGTAAATACTCTTATCAGCTGAGCTACATCTCCAGCCCCTCTGGTTCCAACAGTTTAGCCGAAATTTCCACAGCCCCAATACTGAGTACAAAGAACTGTCAGGTGATAGATGGAAACTATTTCGTTGCTCCCAAAAGTTTGTCGTTAGATACTAGTAAATTTCCACAACCAAGCACAGCCTTTGTATTCCTTGTCTGTAGCTTTGGAGCCTGTACTGGAACTAGCTCTTGTAGACCAGACTGGCCTCGAACTCAAAGAGATCCACCTGCCTCTGCCTCCCAAGTTCTGGGATTAAAGGCGTGCGCCACCACCGCCTGGCTCTCTCCTTATATTCATGGCAGTATTATTTAGCCTCTCCTGGCTCAAACGTTGGACTCTCTGTCCTGCTGGCTGTCTGATCGTCTGTCCCCAAGGCTTGTAATTTTTCTCTGCCAGTGCAGGTCTTGCTTGCACTATCTCAAGGACCCCTTAAACTCTGCCACCAAGAGATCATTCCTATATGATAACATCCTCTTACCTGTTCTAGCCTGACCCCAGCTCATTCAGTTTTGAGTCAGTCTAGCAGGTTACCTGGGCCTATCAAATCCAGCCACATTTCTTCACTCGGCTCTCCCAAGCCACCTGCACACAACACCGTTCCAACCTACCCTCAGCTGTCGTGCGCTAATTTCTACGTTTCCATCCTCAGTATATTATACTGCAATCCCCAGTTTGGTTGGTTTTTGCTTGTTGTTTGCTTTGGGTCTTCCCGAGCCATGGTCTCATGGTGCACTTTTGCCCGGAATTTGCTGTGTGGAGCAGGCTGGCCTTGAGTTCACTGCCGTTCTAGCAGAGTATTGCTAACCTAAGTACAGGCTGCGTAACACATGTTCCCACTCTGCCTTCTGCTCATACAATTTCTACCCTGAAATAAAGATCCTCACAGCTGTACTTGCTAAGGTTCTGTTCTGGACAGCAGAATCTGCCCTGTCCTGTCTTATCTCCTCATGACTGTGATAAAACACCATGGCTAAAATAAGCTTGGAGAGGAGCGTGTTTATTTCTGCTTACCGCTTGGGAAGTCAGAGGAGCCGAGGAGAGAGATGCTTTTACTGGCACACTTGGCCTGCTTTCTTAGACCACCCAGGATCATGGGCCCAGGGTGGTACTGCCCCAGTGGGCTGGGCCCTCCCATTGGTCACTTGTCAGGAAAATGTCCCACAGACTCCGCTATGGTCGGGGCATTTTCTCAATTGAGGTGCCCTCTTTTCAAATGACTCTAGCTCATGCCAGATTGACACAGAACTCGCCAGCACTCCTCATGACCAGCTTGTACACTCTGCAGTTCCAAGAGCACTTCCCAAACGTCAGTAGCTGTGGTCTTGAAGGCACAGCACTTTGTGGGAGAGAATGCTGTTAAGATGGCCTCCCCACATGAGCTCAGCTGTAGGTTTCTTCTCTGATACCCTGAGGATGGTGTTGGTTGTACGCAGTAGAGTGTTAACATACTTGATATCAACTAAACATGGCCTATCAAGTTGTAACAAGACTAGGTACATCCCCTCACATTAAGGCTGGATGAGGCCACCTAGTAGGAAGAAGTGGGTCTCAAAAGCAGGCAAAAGGTTCAGAGACAGCCCTCATTGAAGTCAAACAAGAAGGCCAAGTTACACAACCATAAAATATAGGCAGAGGACCTAGGTCAGACCCTTGCAGGCTCCCTGACTGTCAGTCTCTATGATCTCCTATAAGCCCTAGCGAGTTGTTTCTGTGGGTTTTCTTGGCCCCTCCGGCTCCTACCATCCTTCCTTCCCATTTTCTGCAGGATTCCCCAAGTTCCACCTAATGTTTGGCTGTGGTTTCGGCATCTGCTCCCATCAGTTGCTGGCTGAAGGCTCTCTGGTGACGATTGTCTAGGCTCCTGTCTATGAGTATGGCAGAGTACCATTAAGAATCATTTCATTAATTGCTTTTTCTTTTTGCTGATCATGTTTGGTTCTATCCTAGGCCTCCAGTCCCTGGCCCTCCAGGCAGTGTCAGGCTTCCTAGGGGCATGGCCTCAAACTGGACCAGTCATTGGTCGGCCCATCTGTACCCCAGCACATCTTGCAGGCAGGACAGATTGTAGGTCAAAGGGTTTGTGGCTGGGTTGGTGCCCCAGTCTCTCCACCAGAAGTCCACAGAAGGTGGCCAATTCTGGTTCCATATCCCCCATTACTAGGAGCCTTAGCTCGAGTCACCCTTTAGATTCCCGGGAGTCTCCATTGCACTAGGTTTCTATCTTGCCCCCGAAATGCCCCTCAATTCCAGTTGTCTCCCTCCATCCTCCCCCGACCTGACCCCTCCTGGTCTCGTCCCCAGGCACCCCCACCTTTCCACCACACTCCAGTGATGTCCCTCAGAGCACCCCTGCTTCCTTCCACAAGGGTGGGATCAAAGATGGTGACGGGATCATGACACTGTGCCAGACATCTCTTTAGGCAGGAGTTCCTACCACAAACACGTCATAGCTCATGGATCTCGACTGAATGTGAAGAATACAGGAAAGAATTTCTGATGAATTTTTAACCTCTTTTTTATTAACCCAGAGTTACCTTAATGTTCTCGAGAAGCTCAGACTGAAGAAAGCTCAAGATAATGAAGACAAGAAAATGTAAGACGTTAAGATTTTATCACTTTCAAGTTTCGTGCAAAATGTCTTGGTCACTTTTCTACTGCTGTGAAGGGACACAGCTAAGGCAACTTTCAGAGGAAAGGTCCTGAGGCTGTCCCAGAGGTGAAGCCATGACCGGCACAGCAGGGAGCTTGGCGGCAGGCAGGTGTGGCACAGGCGCAGTAGCTGAGAGCTGACCTCTGACCCATAAGTACTAGGCAGAGCGCTAACTAGGAATGATGTGGGCTTTGACAATCTCACCACCTACCCTAAGCAACCCACCTCTTCCAAGGCCACACCTCCCAATCCTTCCCAAACAGTTCCACCAGCTGGGGCCCAAACATTCATATGTGTGAGCCTATGGGGACATTCTCATTCAAGCCTCCACACAGATGTTCAACATAGGATGGGGTTACATACCTGTAAAACTACTATATTAGCTTGAATGTGCATTTAGCACCTTTAACCTACCAAATGGTCCTAGCCTAGCCTGCATATATTAAATATGCTCAAAACACTAACATCAGCCTATAGAGGGACAATGTCAGCCAAGAGAATCCCTGTTCGATAGTCATGTATTGTAACATGTAACGTACTGGCTTTGTAGCTCTGAAGCCTACCAGCAACACCACGACCTGTAGTGTCGATTGTTCCCCTCATGACCATGTCCGTGGCTGGCAGAGTTCTGCTCCCTGCTGCTGCATATCACAGTCAGAGTATCTATCCTCCCACACACTGCCACCCAGGGAGAGACCAAAATTCACACCTTAAAGTCATGGTCTCTGCTTCTGCATCACTATAAAGTCAAGAAAACGTAAGTTAAACTGAGGCTAAAATGGGAGCATCTCCCTGAATGACAGAAGAAACAGTGAGTTAGGCTCCATGCCGTGTGGGGAATCTAAACACACTGTCTTTCTGACACCCAGTAAGCCTTTGACTTCTGAGGCTGCTGTGACTCTCCCATTGCAGCCGACAGTCGCCCAGTGGTAGAGGACTTGCCTCACATGTGAGGGTCTGGGCTGGCACTGAAAACAGAGCACAGGACAAACTTTGCCACTCAGGGAAGACTCTGACAGGAAAATAGGAGAGTAAGGTCTCTCATACAAGTCTAAAGCAACAATTGCAGTACACGGTGTATTCAACTATCAAAATAAAAACGTTTTACAGTGATGCTTACGAACAGGACTTGTGCCTAGCATGATGCTCATGATGCCAAGAAGTGAATTTGCTTCACAGCTACAGTCCTAGCTAAATCCCTTTCCTCGATGAGCAGCAGGGTGTCTTTTCTCATGACAGTCCCCTCCTTGCTGTAGATCTGATTGTAGACGGTTCGCTGCCTTTTCTTACTCTTATGCTTATTCTGCATCTACAGCAGGAAAACCACCAGAGAGTTGGCCCAGCAAGCCAGAAAAGAAGGCTTTAGTGAAAGCGTAAGATTTTAATTCATTTTTTTAAAACACAAGTGATAGCTTTATTAGTTCTGATTAACACAAATAATTTATGGCAACAGTTGTAACCTCCAATACATCTCTCAAAATCAGAAGTCTTCCCCATTTATGACAGGGCACAACAAACTGCCTAAAGAATACAGACATCTATTTATAGAACTGAGTTGATAGGCCATTTCCATTAAAAAGACTCATCTCAATTCCGACAAATCTGGGGGTGTTTCTTGTGCATGTATGTGTGGGTATGTTCATGTATGGATGGGTCTGTGCACAGACCAGAGATGTTAACCCAGGAAGGCCATCTACCCCCTTTAAAACAGGGTCTCTCATTGGCCTGAAGCTCATCAGCTGGACTAGACTGGCTTGCCAATAAACACCAAAGGTTCTTCTGTCCCCAGCCCCAGCCCTGAGATTACAAGTGTGCACTCTCACAGCCAGAATTTTTAAAAGCTTTACAGTATAATCAGCCTGCGCATCTAGTAGTTCAGGTTCCCCCCAAAGACGATGCCCACCAATAAGCAGGAAGCAGTCTTGAGAATCTACCGCCCCAATTCCTTTAACCTATGGTGCCTAACCTCTGCCTTTTTGTTATAAAAAAAAAAAAAAGAGATGGGAATGTAATGATCTGTTCTGTCCCTTTAAGAGACAAACCACGCCCACTCCCCCATCAGCTGAGGCAGGCAGATCTTAACCTGCTTGCAGCCTGAATCTCTCCCTTTTTCTGTCTCTCAAAGAGGCAGCTTCTGTTCTCTCTCTCTCTCTCTCTCTCTCTCTCTCTCTCTCTCTCTCTCTCTCTCTCTCTTCCTCTCCTCTCCCCGCCCCCCAGAACAGGAAGGGGCAGTAATAACACACTTTCTGGCGAGAGACTTGTGTTGTGGTACATGGTGCTGGTGCACACAGGCCATTAACCAAGGCAGGGATTATTCTGTGCAAGTCTGACAGAAAAGCTGCTGGAAGGGTAAAGAATGCCACAGATGCATCTGAGGCACACGTGCTACAGTTAAGAGGGTAGGGGTGTAGCTTCGGGCAGAGCAAGCGCACAGCACATATGAGACTCTGGGCTCAACACTCAGCACTGAAGGAGGAGGGACAGAAGCATATTAGCCCTGACAAGTTAAAGCCAGGAGGTTAGCAAACATGACCCTAAACCTTGCCCATCCGCACTGCCCATCTCACGGCCCAGTCTCCTGGGGTGACTTTACTGGCGCAGAAGCCAAGCACCAGGCTGTTGAAGCTTGTCACCTTCGAGTCTTTGAAGCACAGACTACAGCCTGTATTTGTCCTCTAAACTGACAGGAGATCCAAGGGGCAGAGCAGATGAAAATGTGGAAGGAGAGGCTTGAGAAAAAGTATTATTCTACAGACCTTCAAGATGACTACCAGCCCGTCACGCAGCAAGAATTTCGAGAGTAAGCATTGGTCGCACATGGCACAGCAGGTCATGCAGTCCGAGGACACAGGTTCTTTGTGTTATTTTATTGAGCCAGAACCACATTGCTATACTTGCCTCTCTCATTTGCTGCAGTTTCCAAATTAGAGCGCACAACTCCATTTGCTTAGCGAGGCCACCATGCTGGAGTGCTGGCTCACATCTAATTCCAGTCCTGCATGCGTATGGTGCAGACATACATGCAGGTAAAAACACACACATACACTTTACAGAGTGAGACAGATGGAAGGGCACAGCGGGCCTCTTCTCCCAGGCTTCCCGTCAGCACTCCAGCACGACCGCTGCCCTGGGAAACGTGACTCTGGAGCTGTCATCCCACCTCCCTCTCAAAGCACATCACGGCAGGCGTTGAGCTGGCTACTGCACACAACTGTCACGCATATCACTAACTTTTAAACTCTCTTCTAGACTCTTTTTATATGCTGTGGAGCTGGAAAAGGAACTACACTACATCAGTTCAAAACTAAACCAAGTGATGCGAAAGCTACAGTAACAACACTGGAGGTAAGACTGATGAGGTGCGGTGCTCTAGCAACACTTGTGAGGTACTTACTGCATTTTCTCCTACACACGTCGCCATCTCTGGTCACTTCATTGCTTCCACTGTGCAGAGTCCTGCAAATGCTAGGCACCATGCTACAACTCCAGCCAAGAAGCAGCTCTCAGTTCTAACGGTGATTTCCATGAACTGAGTGCAGCTGAAGGGAGCCCACTGTACCACCCCCACATTTACCAAGTGCTTCCTGTAATATGCACGTGGCACACTCACGGGAGTGTAAAAAGGGAAGCACGGTCAATGCTTCTTGGTCATGGGGCAGATCTCTAAGGTCACAGGGTAGATCGCCAATAGTTGGAGGTAGAGACAGAGGAACTATTGGTAGTTTCAACCCTGGCACATCCCAGGGTCTCACTTCCTTTGGACAGGGGTAAAGTAATAAGATTTTGGGAAAATACTATGTATGAACAACATACATAAAATAATCTCCATTCTAGACTCCAAAATGCCTAGAAAAAGTCATATATAACAACTCTGTGCCTAAATACAGAAATTTCACTACCACTTTCAAAAGCAGATTTCATCTGGTTTCTAAACAGCAGTATGTCAAATTTCCTAAAAATAAAAAGGATGGCATATTAAGGCCGTAAGTTGTTTGGAAATTACAGACAAGGGACCTTTGAGAGCCTTCTTGTTGGAAAGTTGTGTGTGACTAGTACTTTAGAAACTAGAGGAAAATGTTACTTTCCTAAGCTATATAAGCCCCTCCAGAAGAGCCGTATGATCTGTCCTGTGGGTCAAAATAACACCATATTCAACCACAGCACTCAATCAGCACGTTAATGCTCAATGTACATGTTTAAAACATGAATAAATTGCTGGGCAGTGGTAGCACACACCTTTAATCTTAGCACTTGGGAGGAAGAGGCAGGACAGCCTGGTCTACAAAATGAGTTTCAGAATAGCCAGGGCTACACAGACAAACCCTGTATTGAACACCTACCCCCAACACACACACAGGCCCAAAAAAGTCGCCCAGGCTGGCCTTGAACTCCTGGGCTCAAGGGATCCTTCTGCTGTGGTCTCTGGAGCAGCTGGGACTATAGGTACACACCACACCATGCCCAGTAAATGTTACTACCCACCTCCCTCAAAGCAAGGAGGGCCGACTTTTCTTAATGTGGTAATTCACTGCAACAAGACATGACTAATTCTGACACTAGGGTACAGAGAGGAGGAGCAGGAGTTACATACCGATTTCAAGACCTGATACATGAAACCCGGGGGGGGGGGGGTGTGAAGGTAGTTTGCCTATTCTCCTAAATAGCTCTGAGAAGCAGTATGGACTTTTCCCTGCTGAGCAACTTTAGTATGTCCACTACATCATCACTGGGTAGGGCGATTTAAATAAGCCTAAGACAACCTTCTAGAAAAACATCATACATTTACAATGACTTGGAACATTAAAGTCCTTTTATTACAAAAGTCTGTACAATGAAGTGCCAAACAAACACAGCAATGTTATTATACTGGTGAACATATATATATATCTATATAATATTTCTATATAGATATAATTTTTATTTGTGCCTAGCTCTCCCACCAGTAAGCCGTGAGTCACGACAGCACGGTTAGAGTGCCGTCTCCTCACCACTCAGTCCAACTAGCACGAATGACCAAACCATGACGCAGCGGAACTCAGGGAAACCAGTCAGGCTACAGACTTATAAAAATATTGTACTCAAATAGATTTAGCATTATAGAGAAGGAATATATTATTTAACATTTAAATAGTGCACATGGACATTTTTGCATGTGGTATACAAAATAAAACATTCATAAAAATATACAGTGCACATAAAATTACATGTAGCAATCCTGTCTGGAGACCAAAAGAAACTAAAAAGTACACCACATGATGGGCTCAAATCAAATGACACATTTTTTGGCATTCTTAATTACTTTCCTAAAATTACATTATGAATGACCTAGCAATATCAAAAGGAACCACACAAACAAGGCTGGATTTAGTGCTTTTTAAAAATCTTCCAACTACACACTCACTACCGCTGGACGTTTTCCTCTCCTCCGAGAAAGGCATTGCACACACGAGTGAGATGGGAAGTACTAGAGACACTATTTATTAGCAAGCTACCTCATGTTCTTACTGGTAATAGTGCCAGAAGTTCAAGGTTCATGCTTTCCTCACCTTATTAAAGATGTTGTGAAATTCCATTTGTATGAAACAAACTATTAATATTAAGAAAATCATGCATGAGTCATTACATGCAAAGCATGGGCAAAGTGAAACATTTATCAATTCAAAAGAGCACCAGGAGCGGGGGATGGGAGGTATGAGCCACTCAGATAAAGCCTGACCCACGTCTGTTTTATTAACACAAGTTACTATTCCATAAAAATGATTAGCAGAGTACCTGAAGAAAAGCCATGCAAAGCCAAAGGAAAAGAGATGCTGAGAGTCTGTGACAAGGGGCATACCACCACACATCCTGTGAGCGGCCGGGTGGGCGGGGTCACTTTAGAATGGACATGTACAGCTGCAGTGGTATAGCCCTTGTAAAGAACATTTACTTAGGTGGAATCACTCTTGTGCCAACTGAGGCCCACGTGATCAAATACACAAACCTGAGCACCATCCAAGTCCCTCCATACTGGCACGGCTATTTTCTCACATTATCTGGAGATGGGTGGGGGACAGCGCAGGATCTGATCCAGACAAGTCACATCGTTGCTGGTAGATAGTAACTCAAGTCCTGTAGGCAGCATGTGATGTGGTTCAGCTCTGAGGGATGTGTGCAATGTTTCAAATGACTAGGCAAGGCTGCTCTGTGGTCTACCCATGTTCTCTTCGCTCAGGTGAGACCACAGATTTGCAAACTCTGGCTAAGTACCTATCTGAGCAGGTGTCACTCTGGGAATTACACAGGAAGATGTTCCACACTAGGATTTCAAAATTCAGTTTGGTTTTCTAGGAAAAACAGAATACAGTTGCATATGTCTCATTTATAGGCTTTTCTTTTAAATTTTCAGTCACTCTGTAAGAAAAAGGCAACCGAAGAATTCAGTGTGAAGATTTTCCTTCCAATTTTCTTCAGTAATGAAAAAGAAAAAACAAAACAGTAAACAAGAAAAGCTTTGTATTTCCAAAGTTCTTGAAGTGAAAAGAATAAAATCTTGTCTTTTGCTAACAGCTGTATCTATAGTAAACAGTGAGAGATCTGCATATCTGCTAAGTGTGGAGAGTCTGCGGAAATGTGGAGAGCAGCCTTCCTTTCCCTACTGAACCACAGACAAGTACACAGGGGATGGGTTCTCTGAGTGCCTGACAGAGTGAACTCAAGTGCGAGCCAAGTACACATGATGAACCTTCAAAGAACACAACTGACTTTATGATGCCAATTTTCAGGGAACATATTTTATATGGATTTTGAAGAGTCTTGTTTGCTGATAAGAACTTCCAGAAGTCTAAGTTTGGCTTTAATTTTCTTGTACTCTTTATATTCCTCAAGCACTGGGACGCGATCCTCTTTCTGGGCATTCCTACGGAAGATAAAATCTGACTTAAAAGTTGTCCTAGTATGGAGCATAATATTACAAATTAAGGGTAAAATAAAAGCTGGTACTGGGACTACAGGCATGTGCCACCGCTACCCAGCTACCGTGAGTCATTCTACATATTTAACCATTCACTAATGGGTACTTCAGCATCCATCACCCCAAGTATAATTTGTTTTCTTTCAATATAAAGGAACTGCATGGAAAACGCCTTTAGATTTTCTTACACATGTTTTTGTGTATACATATGTTGTCCACATGTGTGTACACGAGCCAGAGGTGTCCTACCCACCTTGTTTTTTTCCTATTCCTTTAGGCTGTAGCTATAGCAGCTAGCTTGCTGCTGGTTGTTTTTACTCTTTACTCTTGGGGGGGGGGGATCTGCCACCCGGCTTCCAAATAAACTGCACACAGGGTCTTATTACTTATAAATGCTTGGCCTTAGCTTAAATTATCCCATCTATCTTTTGCCTCTAAGCTTTTACCTTTCTCTATTTCTGCCTATCTTTCTTCTGAGGCTTGCTGCCCTCCTCCTTTTCTCATTCCTTCTTCCTCTTTCAGATTTCTCCTCTCATTTATTCTCCCTGCCTGCCAACCCTGCCTACCCTTTCTCCTGCCTTGCTACTGGCCATTCAACTCTGTATTAGACCAATCAGGTGTTTTAGACAGGCAAAGTAGCACAGCTTCACAGAGTTAAACAAATGCCACATAAAAGAATGCAGCACACCTTTGCGTTATTAAACAAAGGTCCACAGCACGAGCTGGCTATCAAACCCCAGCGATACAGTACTCAGATACCCACCTCAGGTCCACAGAGCAGGCTTCATGGCAGTGAAGGTTCCCTTCACTGACAGCCATTTCCCCAGTCCTCACATTTTTAAGTCAGACTTGATAACCCACACAGATGTGAAACTCTACAGTTGTCTCCTGGCTCTATCACTCTTCACTGTGCTTCCACAGCACAAGGTTATCTCACAGAGCCTAAAGCTTTCTAGTTGTTCAGTGAGCCCAGGGATCTTCCTGTCTACACGCCTCCCCAGCCCCCAACTCTGGGGATATGGGTCAGCTATGCAAAGCAGTTAAAGGCATATGGCATACTCTTCAGACCCACATACCTGTGTATCTCCAGTGAGTAGCTGGGATAACCCAACAAGCAGTATATTGACAACTTGAGCTTGTTTCAGGATAAAAATTAAGAATCCAGACAGACAATGGTATTTAATCCCAGCACTCAGGAAGCAGAGGCAGGCAGAGATCTCTGAGTTCCAGACCAGCCTGGTCTATATATCAAGTTCCAGACTAGTAACTGCTACATAATGAGATCATCTCAGAGAGACAGGTGACTAATATATATCATATCATATCATATCATATCATATCATATCACTGGGGGCTGGAAATATTGCTCAGTGGTAGAATGCTTGCCTTATGGGTTTGAGCTCCAGCACTGCAAACCAACAAGAATGGCTTTAGACAAACCTTAAAATATTTGATATGCTTACTCCAATTATGACTTTTCCTTGACTTTAATAACAGCAGATTGAGAGCATAAAAGACTGTTATAAAATTGGCTGGGAGTGATGATGCACACCTTTTAATCCCAGGAGGCAGAAGCAGTGGAACTCTGAGTTTGAGACCAGTCTGGTCTACATAGTTATGTGTGTGTGTGTGTGTGTGTGTGTGTGTGTGTGTGTATGCACATACATATATATTTAATTATACAATATAAAAATAATATATATAATTTTTTGTGTGTGTGTGTCTTTGCAGTGCTGGGATTAAACCCCAGAGCTTTGCACATGCTAGGCAAATGCTCTTGCACCAAGCTATAGTCTAAGAGCTAAAACTTATATTTCAGGGCTAACATCCTATAAGCAATGTGTAATTCTTTTTCTTAGTGTGTGGGAACACGAGAGTGCATGTGTCATGTGGAGATAAAAAAAGACCCTTTAGGAGCTGATTCTTTGCTTCCCCTATGTAGGTCCTGGGGATCAAACTGGTAGCCAGCACTGGCTGCAGCAAGCATCGGTACTTGTGTTTTTAATCCCATGTATTTTACTATCTTAACATACATTTTGTGAGTAAAAGGAGAAAGATGTCAGCTTCTACAGTGTTTAACAAACCTTCCATTTTGTTGATAAAACGCTTCTTCAAATTCCCGTAATGTTTTACGTAGTTTCTTTTTCTCAGCTCTGGCTTTCCAAAGCTGTTCCAGTAATTCAGGCCTAAAGTTAAAATGGAAGCAAGGCATTACTAAAGGATACAGTTTCTTTATTCTATTAACACTGGTTCTAGTCCTCCCTGCAGGCTTTCCGAAACATACCAATGTCTATACTCCACTACAAATTAAATCACAAAACTGTTCTAGGGCTGTGGAAAAAAACCAGAGACCTGAAGCCCTCTCCTGGCCTTCGGGGGGCATCAGGCACACACATGGTACAGAAACATACACACAGGCAAAGCACCTATACACATAAGTAAGCACCCATACACATAAGCACCGGTAAGTAAAAGTGAGTGTGTGTTGAAGAAATGGCTCAGTAGTTACTGCTCTTGCAGAGGACCTGAGTTTGGTTTTCAGCACCCATGTGTAGGCAGCTCAAAATAGCTTGTAAGTCCACATCAAGGGGATCACAATGTATCCTTCTGACCTCCAGAGGCACTCAACATATGTGTACAAATCCACACAAATATGCACATTATTAAATGAAATTTTTTAAAAAGTACAAAAAAAAAAACCTAACAAGAGTCTTATTTAAAAAGGGGGATGGCTCTTAAAGAACAATATCCAAGCTTGTCTTCTGGCTTACAAGTGCACATGAATACACACACACACACACACACACACACACACACACACCTTCCTAATTTTAAGGTGAATTAAGGGTTGAGAACCACTGTCATAAATCCACCTAAAGATAAGCAGGCCAATAAAAAATTCTCATTTGGTTCCTAAAACTGTTATAAGTTGAGTACATTTTTAAATTGAAATATTTCATAAAGAAATAGGAACAATAGGCTAGGGAGATGGACTCAACAAAGCAGGCTTGATGTATAAGCCTGATGGGTGAGCTTGGATCCCTGAACCCCATGTAAAAAGCCAAACAAGGTGCCACATCTCTCTAATTCCAGCACTCTTATGGCAATGCAATGTGGACACACAGCACAAAACAGCAAGAGAAATCACGGCACAAGGCAGGGATGAGAACCAACTCTTTTGACCTCCAGACCCTCTCACACAATTTAGAACAGAAGGTAAAATGAGGTCTGGGAATACAGTGTGTCTTCCATCCACAAGGCCCTGGGTTCCATCCATGGCAGCACCAGCAGCAGCCCCTACACACATAAAATGGAAGGCAATAGGAACTACAATCTGTATTGTAAATCACACTTATAAAAGTTTCTCACAAAGCAATTTCTAATGACCTCTTAATATTACTATCTTCTAAGCATTCCTGATATGGAAGTTTTATTACTTACATAGAAGCTGCCCGAGTACTCGATAGGCGGAGATCCCGAGCCAGTTTTTCTTGATTTTCTTCAGCATCAGACTCTGAATTTTCCAGCGATGACTGTGTGTGTATGGCTGTTCTCAAGATGTCACTTAACTCAGAGGACAGACTGACGCCATCTTCCTCTTCTTCCTAAAACAATGACCAAGCAGAGTCACCTAGGCCATGACTCTCCACCTTCCTGTTAGTAATGTAGTTAAAAATGACTTTTCTACACAATTACCTTGATTTCTTCAAAAAAATGTGCTGTTTCTCCTTCTATGATTGGCTGTAACATCTGACCACGGCGCTTTGTGGAGGGAGATCCCTGTAAAATCAGCAACACCAGTTCCACAGTTCAGACTGAAAGGTGAATGCTGCTTCATGCTCATCTCATGGTACATTAACAGACTCACTCAGACCCCAGCAGCCCCCAGAAAACAAGCAAACAAAACTCAAAACAGGAAAACAAAAACAAACAAAAAAAATTAGTAAGATTAAAATACTAAAGTAAAACAAAAGTAATCAAAAACATGAAGTGTGTTTTCTGCTGGCCAACTACTTTTTGTTGTTTTTTTTTGTTGCTTTTTATTTTCTTTTTTTTTTAAAAAAAGCAAGAACATGAAGTTGGGGGTTAGAAGGATGGAGAGGATCTGGGAGGTTAGGAGAATGAACAATCAAAATATAGTCTGAAAATTTTTTTCAATAAAAATGAAAAATAAAAGCTGGGCAGTAGTGGCGCACGCCTTTAATCCCAGCACTCGGGAGGCAGGCGGATCTCTGTGAGTTCGAGACCAGCCTGGTCTACAAGAATAAGTTCCAGGACAGGTTCCAAAGCAACATAAGAGAAACCCCGTCTCAAAAAAAAAGAAAGAAAAAGAAAAGAAAGAAAGAGGAAAGAAAAAAATATAATAAACTATTTTCAAAATCTTAGAGCAATCTTTAAAATGTTAAAAAATTCTTTACTAGACTCGCTTTTCTTACACTTTACTTTCATGATATAGTTAGGGTATTAACTGATAGTTCAGAAGAGCCCGGCAGATTCCCAAGCACACAGTGCAATGTCAGCCCTTTGTCTGAGACAGAGTTTCACTAGGTAGCACAGACTGAATATATGGATTATGAGATCTCCTGCCTCAGCCCTCTCATATGCTATCATTACAGGCATGTGCCACCACACCCAGCTCAAGCATCTTTATTTTGGAGTCTCAGGACCTCATCGGATTCTTCTCTAGAAGCAAAACTAAACTAAATCAAATCCTAAGATATTATTCATCCTAGCATGCAAGATAATCATTAGCCCACTAACAACATGCCAGCACTCCACTTTGAAAACATTTTAAGACTGGGTCATGCCAAGTTGCTCTAGCTAGCATCAAACTTGCAATTCTCTAAGAATAGTCCTGACTTGTATCTAAGTATTATAAATTTCATTTTTAGCGTTGGCAGGTTCAATGTCCCAACTACTTAGATGGCTGAGGCCAAAAGATCACACACATACGATCACAACTCAAAATAACCTTAGACAGTACAGCAAGACCCCATTTTAAATAAGCTATTTTCTGTTTGTTTTAGTGCATACCAATACAGATAAAGTATACATACAGATGTAAAATATCTTATTCCACTAATTTTGTGTGTGGTTATGTGGTTGTGTGTGAGAGGTGTGGATGTGCCGCAGCATGTGTGTGCAGAGCAGGTCAGATGGCAAGCACCTTTACCTGCTCAACTATCTCTCTGGCCCTGTGAAATTAGCATTGTTTAATTTGATTAATTTAGTTTTGTTTTTTGAGACAGGGTCTGTCTCTGTATAGCCTTCGCTGTCCTGGAACTCCCTATGTAGACCAGACTGGCCTTGAACTCAGAGACTGCCTGCCTCTAGTGCTAGGATTAAAAGCAGGTGCCAGACACCTGGTAGTTGGCATTATCTTGATAGGTTCTTTCTTTAAAACCCATTTATAGGATCAGCAAGATGGTTCAGTCTCACTGCCAAGCTTAAAAACCTTGAATATGAACCCTGGAAACCTGAGTAGCAGGAGAGAACTGATCCCCTAAATCTGCACTCTGACCGCTACTCTTAGCATGGTACACATTTACATAAATCAATGTGTAAAACCCATTTCTGTTGTAATGCAGCTAGAGGTACACCTTCATGGTGGTCAGTACAAAAGTACCCATAGACAAGAACTGAAGCAGAGGCTAGGTGAGGTGCACACCATACAAGTACTACTTCTGCCATTTATGTAGGTAAATTTGCATACAAGCACCACCTGGATCTCAGTGTCATCACATTCTAACCCGTGTTGTTTGTCAGGGTTTAATACCACACGCCTGTAAGTGCTGACCAAGGTGCCGAGAAAATAGTCATAGGCATTTCTTATTCTTTTAAAATTCATAATCTCAACAGCTTTTCAGCCTTGGCTATGTATGTCTCAAAAATATTAAGAAAATTTGTTGCATCTCCTTCCTTTCTTAAATCTATTTTGTCAAAATGAAATACTCGTGCTAGGCACAGTAATGCCTATCTATGATACAATGCAACTTAAAGAGTCTTGCTTGATTGGACTAGTGAGTTCCAAGCCAGTTTTGGCTACAAAGTGAGATTCTGTCTTTAAAAACAAAACCAAACATTTGTTTAATTTACTTACAAGGACAGGAGTAATGCTAGCTCTTGTCAGCATCTGTTTTACAAGCCTGTATCTATCATAGAGAGGCTTAACAATGTGCCTTTCTTCCCTGGTAACCTGAAGCCAGAAAAAAAAAAAAAAAAAAAAAAAAAAGTGAAGCAAAGTAACCTTCTATTAGAAATCTAGACACCAAAAACAAATAATATGATCCCCTCACCCCAAATTTAATTTTTAAGTTAGTAGGTGATCTCCCAACTCTAGGGAACAGTGCTGGATAAAAGCACTGAAGAGTGCAGACACCAACATGGTCTATACTTCTTAAAGAGGGAGAAAGCAAATGGTCTTAGCGGGGAAGGAATTACCGGCCTTCCGTGTTGACTTTCATAGTAAAGCAGGCTTTTCTGCAGAGACGTTTTCTCTTCTATCAAATGATCTTTTGTCATTTTCTAGAATGGGAAAGTACTGGTGTCATTATCTCCTCATTCCCACAGTGCAGACGGCGAAACAGAACTGGCTAAGGCTGTCTTTGATTATGGACGTGCAGCTCTACTTTTCAGTTTCCCATACAATTCAAACTTCGTACTAAGTCAATCAATACATTTTTGTGGCTTAATTTATATGTTGTATAAATAAATAATGCCAGTTTGGGTACCTTAGCCACCTTGCGTTTAATACCCCAATCTATAAATCAGTGATACTTCATTCTTCCTCAAAGGTCCAAATTCATTCATGTAAAAGCACTTGTAACGGTGCCTATCTAGCACATAAGAAACTTTCATATTGCTTGACACTTTATAATGTTTCAAAGGTTTTTGTCAAAACAACCATAAATATGGACAGAAAGCTGGCTCAGCATGTTTAAAAGCACTTGACCCACAAGCCTGAGGACCTCAGGTCAATCCAAAGTCAACTGCAGAGCACATAGCGGAAGGAGAGAACTCATGACGTTGTCCTTAAGACTTCCCTGTGAATGCTGTGGCATACACACCTGCACCTGCTCACACACACGCTTTTAAAAAAAAAAAAAAAAGGCTAGTGACTACAGGCAAGGCATCGTGGTCAGAGGCCTATAATCCCAGCATTCTAGAGGCAGAAGCAGGAGAATCAGGAATTTAAGGTCAATGTGGCCTACACAATGGGAGAGAGCCTTTCCCAAAAAACAAGGACTGCTGATGGAACTCAGTGGCACATGTGCCCAGCTTGTGCAAGGGTCCCTGGATTCAATTGGCACAAAAAACGAATGGATGGATGGATATGACAGACAGTAGGTAGGTAGGTAGGTAGGTAGGTAGGTAGGTAGGTAGGTAGGTAGGTAGATAGATAGATAGATAGATAGATAGATAGATAGATAGATAGATAGATAGATAGATGAGACACCAAAGAAAAAGACTAGTGAAGGCAGACACATATTTCAACACATAAACAGATGACCCCGGGTCTCTACTAAGGAAACCCCTTAAGAATATAGTATAAAGATCCTATTGAAAGCTCAAAAATGTCCAATTGAAACCTTAGACCTCTATCCTATGACCTCATGTTTCCCTCTATATTGGCTGACATGTTCTTTGCAGTGTAATACACCCACCTTATCTTTTAATATTCTGAAGGGCACAGCAGGCAGAACGTGTTTGTATACAAATTTTCCTTTTATTTCACAGACTCATCCATTATCTCAATGAACCAATGTTCCACAAGATACCCTTCAACTAGACCAAATAAATTCTACATATTTCCAGGAACAGCAAACAGTTCTCAGCCTCTTACCAGAGGAAGTTACAAATCACAAACCATCACTAGACAGTCACCCCACAACAAATCACACAGTGGACATTCCTCATGTAGTAGGCACAGTTGAGTGTAGACCCTATAAAAACTGCCACTCCATTTCTAAGTTTGAACTTTTAAATCCAGGATTGTAAATCTGAACCAAGCTAATGTGACCAAACCACTTGCAGGAGGAGGAGACTGCTGTTCTAACAAAAAAAAAAAAAAAAAAAAAAAAAAAAAAAACTGAAGGAGGGGTAAAAAATGACTAATTTAGCCCTGTTCCAGGGAAACCAAGACTCATGGATTCTGTTGCAGGTGTGTCTGGGTCCCCTGAGACTATCTCCCCAGCAATCTCACCTCACATATGACTTGGACTGTCTCACAGAGGACTCTGTGTGGTAATGGGGCCTGCTCACAGGTGCAATGAAATCTTGTCTTAGGGACTGAGGCAGACAGAGTCCTAACCGGATGGCTGCCTTTGGCTTCCATGCACATGGAGAAGCATGGATCCACACATACCTATACCATACATAACAGTAATCATTCCTAAAAAAATGTAATTCGTGTAATCCTGCTAACAATGAGATCATCTAGGTTTTTGTTGCCAGTTGTTTTTTTTGTTTTGTTTTGTTTTTGTTTTTTAAACAGAGTGTCACGTGGCCCTGGCTGGGCTCAAGCTCACTATGTAGCTTGAACTCCTGATCCCCCTGCCTCCAATTCTCTAGTACTTGGATTACAGATATGTACCACCATGCCAGGCTTTTGAGTGGTATCTTTTCTTTTTATCTTTTTTGTTTTTGGTTTCTCTGTGTAGACCTGCAGCTGTCCTGGAATTCACTCTGCAGACCAGGCTGGTCTTAAATTTAGAGATCCATCTGCCTCTGCCTTCCAAGTGCTAGAATTAAAGATGTGTCCCACCACCACCTGGCAAGATATTTTTTTAAATGGCTAATATCACATTTATATTTTTCATAGGAATGTTGAAAAAAAAAAACAAGTGGCAGAACCCACATAGTTTATGCCAGAGACCAACAGCCTAATAGCAAGAACTCAATATATACAGCTACCACTCAGACTCAGCCATTTTATACTCTACACATCAGTATCTTGCCAACAATCTGCAACATGCATTAATACATAGTACTCCAGGTTTTAAAAGCATATTTTGAAGTGGCAGGTCTGAAGAATAGAAAAGTCAGGCTGCCCATTCTCTACCCGGCTATGCTAGTTATTTTGTTTCAGGAACTCTTAAAGGTTACCCCCGCCCCGGCAGAGACCACAGTTCAGCATTACCTTGATATCCTCAGGAAGGTGACGCTCAGCACGGTTTTCCTTCAATCGTTTTGTGATAAGTTCAAGAGTGGCTTCCTTAGACGGCTTCTTCTCTTTCTGAATGACTCTGGGCTCACCTTCATTCTCCTCATCTTCATGGTCTAGAGAAGAGCCAAAACTTTTTGGAAGAGTGTTACTCCGAGGACGTGTCTGAGGTACAAATTCTCCATCAGAGTTTTTGTGTTTTGCATCTAAATTTCAGAAATAAGATGATTAATAATCAGTAACATACATTTCAAAGCCACACATTTAGCATGCAGTATACACACGGCAAGAGAACTATCCTACTTGTCCCTTTAAATAATATTTACAAGCAGCCTACTGCAAAGCATGATACCTTTATAAGCACCAAAGAGAACTAAACAAAATACATTTTTATGGTGTACATACTGTTTTTCAAGGAAGGAAAGACAATTCTATTAATAGTTTTAGTTATTTCAACTGCTAAGTGTTATGAAGAAGATAAAAGAGAGGACTGCAGAGATGGTTCAGTTGGGAACGTGTTTGCTGTGCAAGCCTGAAGACTTCAGTTCAGATCCCCAGCAGCAGAGGTGGGAGGCTCTCTGATGCTTGTGCCTAGCCAGGCTAACCATTCAGTTAACTCCAGCTTCAATGAGAGACCCTGTGTTAAAAAATCTGAGCATGGGCTGGGTTTAATTCCAGCACTAGGGAGGCAAAGGCAGGTGGATCTTTGTTCAAGGCCAGCCTGGTCTACACAGTGAGTTCCAGGTCAATCAGGGCTATACAGAGACACCCTGTCTCAAAGGGGAAAAAAAAAAAGATTTTTTTTTTTTTAAATTATTGAGAAAGGTGTTTGACATTGAACTTCAGACTGCACACAAGGAAAATAAAAGTGGGAGTCACAGTGCTAGAGAGACCGTCCTTTGTGGAGGAAGAACAAACAACACGGGATTAACAAAGAAAAGAATGTCTCTAACTGGGCAGTGGTGGCACATGCCTTTAATCCCAGCATTCGGGAGGCTAGCCAGGTCTACAGAGCTCTGGACAGTAAGGGCTACACAGAGAAACTCTGTCTGGAAAAACAAAACAAAACAAAAACAAAGAAAGCCTCTCTGAATGGTGTCATTCTGGTTGAACATGGAATGAATAGAACATTCCACATTCAACTCTGCCCAGCACAGAAGACTTGGGGAAAAAGCATTTGTGCCCAATTGAGGCAATAGCCTGGTCAAAGCCCTAAATTCTTCTAAGATTGAGAACAGAAAATGAGACATTAACAAGATAAAAATCTACAAAGGGCAGTGTGTGCAAGTTCTTAAGAGCTATGGTATAGAGTTTGGACTTAGAAAGGGAAACCCGGTGGGAGAATATAACAAAAAAGTAATGACATTTTTTAAAAGATACTTCTGGTGGTGTGCAAAGGATGAACTACAGGACAGTAAGAGTGGAAGAGAATTGGAACACTAGGCTGTTTAGTCAATTTAATGTAATAATTTTTTTTTTTTCGAGACAGGGTTTCTCTGTGGCTTTGGAGCCTGTCCTGGCACTAGCTCTGTAGACCAGGCTGGTCTCGAACTCACAGAGATCCGCCTGCCTCTGCCTCCCGAGTGCTGGGATTAAAGGCGTGCGCCACCATCGCCCGGCTTAATGTAATAATGGCTGGAAAGTGGTTTAAATAATAAGGAAATGTTTACTAGAACTATAGAGGGAGATAATCCTTTTTAAAAAGGGCTCAAAAAAATGACCTTAACCACAAGACTAAAGTCTACAACGGTAGGAACAGTGTCTTAAATCTTAGATATTAAAAATTTCACTAAGTTCAAATGAATCAAAGCAATAATCCACATTGTAAGCCCTTTTTTCACACAAGTAACATTTAAAGTAGTGGCGATTATTAAAGCACACTCAGTAAACACAGAATAAATAAAATTTAACTATATTAACACTATACTAAAATATCTAGCATAATTTATGACTTAGGAAAAATTTACAACTTAGCAGTTAATTTTTATAGTTTCAAAAATTGACTAAGCCTAGGGACTAGAGACGGACCGCAAGACCACAAACACAGTAGGCAAGGACTCCAGCACTGAACAATGCTCCCAGCTCCTAGTTATATTAGCTTAGATAAAATTTTACTTCCCACCCACACACAAAGATCTTAATGAAGTACCTACCAAAACCCAAAGCAACTTGACATTTACAACATATTCAGATAAACTGTATAGGATCAATGCACTTATGAATGTAATGTAGGGATCTTTTAAAAGAGTAATAATACTCACACAAGACAAGAGATTGGGAAGAACACAGCACAAAGATTCCCATTTCTTACTACTGACCTTAAGAATAAACGGAAATCTATTTTTTTCCCCAAAAAGTTTCAAAATAGATTATTTTTTATTTTGTTTTGTTTTTCAAGATAGGGTTTCTCTGTGTAGCTCAGGCTGTCATGGAGCTTGCTCTGTAGACCAGGCTGGCTTCGAACTCAAAGATCTGCCTGCCTCTGCCTCCTAAGTGCTGGTATTAAAGGCGTACACCAGTTCCAAGATTTAAAATTATCAAAAATTATAACGACTTTTTGTATAGAATTATGCTTTTAAAAGATACAGATTTTCCACAAGATGCACACTTATACCTTTAATCTGCTTCCGTAGCTTTGTAAGCTCCGTCATCCATTTCAGTACCTTCGGATTGGCTGCAATGTCACTATAGGAGGGCTACAAAGTTATGGAGAAGGATCACTGACATTTGTAATACACAACAGTTACATTAATTCACTCCCCATAGTATTTATGGTTCCTATAACATAAACTTCATTCAATTCTCACTTTAATCTGTTATCGAGCTTTTCATGGTCAGACAGCTGGAAGGAGCCTGGTTTGAAGGGAGTGTTTCTAGGCATTAGACTTCTGACATACAGGTTCTAACCATTAGGAGTACACAATTTCTTCATTTCCTCCCTCCCCTTTTGTTACTTGTGGTTTATCTCAGAGCAGAACTTTGATCTGTTACTGTAAAGAATTTAGTTTAAAAATTCTAAAACGCTGTTTGTACATGAAAACAAGAACACTGTCCCAGCATCCAGACCTGAGGACCGGCTGGCTCGCAGGGGTCTAGGACCACTACTGCTTCTCTAGGATCTCGGGTGTGTTCTGAGCAGAGCTGGAGCACCTGCTCCAAGACCCTCCTCTCTTGGCTATAGTATGAATTTAAACTTGTTACAGGCCACATGACAAACTTACCTTGCTATTTCTTTCCCTTTCAAATTGCTCCTCAAATTGTCTGATTTTTTTCTGAAGTTTCTTGACCAACTGATATGGTGTTCTGTCTTCTCTCTTTTCATCTTTTGAACTAAAGGATGACCTTCGAATTCTGAATTAAAACAACAGGCCAACATAGTGTGTTAAATTTTCAAGTGTAATTTTATTGTAATTTTTATGTAATTTTCAATAATTAATGGCATTACTTATTGTCCTGATGTGTTGCTATTACTAGTAAGGACATCTTAAAAGTGAAGGAAGGACCAGCGCCAAGATTCAGCAGTTTTCCCTCCGATCTTCATATAAACACTGTGGCATGAGCATGTAATACAATAATAATGAAAATAGTAATTTTAAGTCAAATTAAACTTCTAACACTAAAGGACAGTCAATAAACAAATTAGCTATCACATACGGTAACAAAATGCGTCTCAAGAGACGAATTAGCAGGTAAGAGCACTGGCTACTCTTCCAAGAGATCCCAGGTTCAGTTCCTAGCACCTTCTCAGTAGTTTATCATCATCTGTAATTCCAATCTTGGGGGACCTGACACTTCTGGCCTCTGTAGGCACTGCACTCACACATACAAACCCACACGCAGAAAAACATATATACACATAATTAAAATTGGGGTGGGGAATGTATTTAAATGACCAAGATTTCTTATTGATTCTCTGATGGTCAGTTTAGGCAACTTGACCCAACCTGTCAGAAGGCTGCCTAAACTGACCATCAGGGAATTATAATAGTAATGACATCAACAATAATAATAAACAATACTGGGAACCCTGTCAAAAGGTTTGCATTGGCCGGGCGGTGGTGGCGCACACCTTTAATCCCAGCACTCGGGAGGCAGAGGCAGGCGGATCTCTGTGAGTTCGAGACCAGCCTGGTCTACAGAGCTAGTTCCAGGACAGGCTCCAAAGCCACAGAGAAACCCTGTCTCGAAAAACCAAAAAAAAAAAAAAAAAAGAAAGAAAAAGAAAAAAAGGTTTGTATTGTTTACTATTATTGCTGATGTTGTCATTACTATTATTTTATATGTATGGTCTTTGCCTGTATTTTTTTTTCTTTGCCTGTATTTTGTTATGCCTATATATCACTGTGTGTTCAGTGTTCTTGGAAGCCAGAAGAGAGCATCAAATCTCCAGGAACTGGAGTTACAGATGGTTGTGAACCACCATGTGGGTGTGGAGAACTGAGCCTGGGTCCTCTGCAAGAGCAGCTAGTACTCAACCACTGAACCATGTCCCATCCCCAAAGAATTGTAGTTAAGAATGCTGGTTGGAAGGAAGGAAGTGGTGTTACATACACATTCCTCAGAGTTTAAAACCTGTGTTAACATTCAATGCTGAGAATAAAAACCCTCCAAAAAAGGACTCATGGGGATAGGAAGCCACAAAACCATGCAGCTCCTAGTAAAGCCTTCAAATCCTATCTTGCATTTCTGAACTTCAGCAGTGCTAACAGTTCACTCTCTCATTCCAGACAGCTCTCTCTTCTCCTTCCCTCCCCCCCCCACTCTATTTCAAGCACTCAGGAGGCAGAGGCAGGCAGATTTCTGAGTTCAAGGCCAGCCTAGTCTACAAAGCAAGTTCTAGGACAGCCAAGGCTATTACACAGAGAAACCTGATGTGGGAGTGTCATATCAATCTGTTGATTTCATTGGCTGAGCAATAAAGAAACTGCTTGGCTGGCCCTCATAGATTAAAGCATAGATGGGAGGAGAAAACAGAATAGGATGCTGGGCGGAAGAGGAAGTGAGGTCAGACTCTGCTCTGCTTACGGAGAGACCGGACAGCTCTGCTGGAGCAGAGACGCCATGCTCAGCTCTCCCAGGCAACTCCAACCCACGATGGACTTAGGCTAGAATCTTCCCGGTAAGCGCACCTTGGGGTGCTTACACACATCATTAGAAATGGGCTAGTCCAGTGCGAGAATTAGCCTGTAAGGGCTAGAGTTCATGGGCCAAGCAGTTCTTTAAATGAATACAGTTTGTGTGTTGTTATTTCGGGCATGAGCTAGCCAAGCGGCCGGGGTGTTGGGGACGCAGCCCCGCCGCTCATATTTCAACAGAAACCCTGTCTGAAAAAAATTATTTTTAATTATGTGTTTATGTCTGTCTGTGTCTGTCTGTGAGCACGCCGGTGCATGTCAAAGGCGACAGATCCTCCTGAAGCTTGAGTAACAGGTAAGTTGCCTGGCATGGGTGCTGGAATCCAGCTTTGGTCCTTTGGCAGAGCCGTACATGCGCTCTAGCCCCTACACAAAGGCTCTTTAAAAGCAAACGAAAAAAAGGGCCCTGTTGTGCTACAATGCGATCATTTCCTATAGCATCACTTATAATGTTTGCTTGTTGCATTTTTTTCCTACAGAAAATGTTTGAAGCGGTATCCTACTATTAGAGCATTTGGAAGTATATGCTATGTTAGCTGCTTAAATTTTTATTTTAGTTTTGTGTATGGTGGGGAGGAGGTATGTACAAGAATTCAGGTGCCTTCAGCAGTCAGAGGGATGAGGTCTTCCTGGACATGGGAGTTACATGTGGTTGTGAGCCACCTGTGTATTGAAAATGGAACTTGGGTCCTCTGCAAGGGCAGTACGCTTCTAAGTTACTAAGTCATCTTTTCAGCCCAATATGGACAAGTGAGTGCAGTGCCCAGAGGCCACAAGAAGTCATCGGACCCTCTGAAGCTGGAGTTACCCATAGCTGTAAGCTGCTGCATAGTGTGAGTGCTCTTAACACCTGGTTCATCTCTCTAATCACCCCCACCTCAATGTTGGCTTTTAAAATGATGAAACAAAATACATGTAAATCAGAATATTAAGTCTTGGGATGTAGTTCAGTCAGTACAGTGCACATATATAGGAGTCTTGTGTTTGGTCCTTAACACCATAGAAACCAGGCACAGTATGCATCTTGGTAGTCTGGAGCTACTTGGGCTAAACAAAACCCTGTTTATAAATAAACAAATAATAATCACAAACACAGTGATATGAAGGCATAACAAAAATAGGTTGTAACTTCATAATTTCTGAATTGTTTTTATTGACCAGAGTACTTGTCTGCAGTCATTCTAACTGTGAAAGTATTTTCAAGCACTTATAAAACTTGAATTTTATTCTTAGAAAGTTAACCTAAAAGTATCTTGCCATGCTGCTGGGCTATTGGGGCTGCTGCCTCAGCAGTTTTTCAATACGGCAGAAAAGGTTTGCTTGCAGGCATCGCGTGTTTTTAGTGTCTGCCCCAGTTCTTTATAGCATTCCCTGGTATGTATCCAGGCCAGCCAGCTGAGGAGCTTCCACCTCAGAATGCAGGCATACCCAGAAGCACAGGAGGGTGATGAGCCTTTCCACCATGGGATATACACAATAGGCTCCAAAATCTGACGAGACACCTTCTCCCATCCCGAGCAACTCCTCCTTGCCCTAAGGAGAATGTTGTTTGTGTTAAGAACTAGGTAACATTCCCTGCTCACTGTGGAGTCCAGTTGGGAGAAAGGAATATTAAATCTCAGAGCTATATGACTAGTCAGTCTCTAAAGACGCAGCAGCAGCCCTGAGGCACACCGCCCTTGATCTGGAGGCGTTCTCTGGAAGAAGTATAATAGTCTGTATCTTCGTGAGCACCATCAATGTCTATCTTTTCTGACCATCAAAAAAGTTGCCTAACAGAAGACCACTTCCTACGTATAACCCCAGCAGCACAGACATTAAGGACAACATTGAATAAATGGGACCTCCTGACACTGAGAAGCTTCTGTAAAGCAAAGGACACTGTCAGGCAACCCACTGACTGGGAGATCTTCACCAACCCCACAACTGACAAAGGTCTGATCTCCAAAATATATAAAGAACTCAAGAAACTAGACTGTAAAATGCTAATCAACCCAATTATAAAATGGGGCACTGAGCTGAACAGAGAATTCTCAACAGAAGAAGTTCAAATGGCCAAAAGACACTTAAGGTCATGCTCAACTTCCTTAGCAATCAGGGAAATGCAAATCAAGACAACTTTAAGATACCATCTTACACCTGTCAGAATGGTGAAAATCAAAAACACCAATGATAGCCTTTGCTGGAGAGGTTGTGGAGAAAGGGGTACACTC
>NW_026067904.1:1589159-1622100 GCF_014885135.2 Alexandromys fortis | reverse complement strand
TTTTTCTCTCTCTCTCTCTCTCTCTCTCTCTCTCTCTCTCTCTCTCTCTCTCTCTCTCTCTCTCTCTCTCTCTCACACACACACACACACACACACACACACACACACACACACACAGAAAGAGTACAGAGGAGGTCAGAGACTGACTAGGCAGCAGTACCCTGGCCCACTCAGTGGCATGTCAGCTCCCTCTGGGAATAAGGTGCATTCTATGATGCTACAAGAGGATGCCAATACCACTATCTCCCTCCTACTTCCATGACAGTTGAGGAACCCAATTAAAATTAAGTTTCAATTAGAATAATGGGAACTAGTCAGCTTCTCCCCTTCAGAGTCTTGCATTCCAATTATGAATAAATAAATGAATGAGGACTGAACCATGAAGAAGTGCCTACAGTCTAACAGTAAACCCCAAGTACCACATAAACCTCAATAAATTCAAAATGCAACAACTAGGGAATTACAAAACATGCTCCAGGAATAGGGACAGCAGCTTTAAACTACAGGCCTAGCAGTACCTGTGTACAGAATAAGAACTGCCTCGCAAATACGTGACATCACGTACCTAGTGAAGGAAAGGGCCTTGGACGAGAAATCCAGTGTTTCTGGATCATGGAGGAAACGCTGGCTTTGCCCAAAATCTAAACTACGATGTGATAACACTGGAGGGCAGTCCTCTCCCAGGGGATGGTGAGTCATCCTTGCAGCCTGCGGAGACAGCTGCGCTTCTCCAGATTCTGAGTCCTCCTGCCAAGACTTAAATGCAGGAAACGGCTCTGTGAAACAAACACAAGGGCAGAATTAGGAGTGTCTTGAGTCTACAACATTATCTAGTGGGTTCATTTTATATATGTTTTGTTTATTAATACACACACACACATATATCTATATACTGGAAAACATCAACGCAAGAGACACTACAGCATATTCATAATGCTTGCTGGGGTTTAGAAATATCCAAGCTTCATTCTTGATAGCCTCTCATTAAGAGATTCACCTTAAATGCCTGAACCCAGTAACAAACCAAGAAAACACACTATTAAGTTTCTTAAATTTAATTCTAAAGATGTTATTCAATATAATACTAACTCAATAGTCTAAAGCTGTTACACAGAAAAACACCTTTTCAATATAAGTCTTAGAAACAGTGAACACTCAACACTCACTGGGTGTTTGAACTCTCTCACTATCAGATGGTATGTCTGGCTATGTTAAAATATGAAAGTTTTCCCCACACTACACAGAACTAATAAATGGAAGTTAACACTGTAAAAATTCTAATATTCGGAGTGAGAAGCCAATTTACCCTATTCACAATATGTAAAATAATATGAAAAAATGTTAGCAGTAGACATCAAAACAGTGATAATTACTTTCTGTTATGAGGTTCCTATAAACAGGATACACACACACACTTTAATCCCGAACAGTATTTAAGTGAGAATCAAACAGCAGTGGTCCTCCTTAAGCACATTTATTTCATCATCGCCATCCTGTATACTCTCCACTCAAGCCATGATAATACAGCTTATGCCTCTGCTCACATACACCATCTACAAATAGATGCCCAATACAACACTAACTTTAAACATCCTGGAGTGTGGGAGAGGAAGGGCTTCTTAGCTATATATTAGATTTAGAACTAAAATTTTAAATCTTGATGATACTGCTATTGTAAAATGCAAAACCTAATGGAACAATGAATTAGCATATCAAAATTTTAAGTTGTCCTTTTGATAGTAATTAAGACAACCACTTCAGCAATGTTGTTTAATGTTATGTAGCAGCCATTTAAAGCATTATCTTTTAACAGTTTTTAGAAAATGACTTAGCTTGCTTTTGAAACCTAGATCAGTTTGGTGACTAAAAGTTGGGTAACAAGTATGTGATCCCACAACAAACTCAGCAATACAGTGATTTCAAAGCAACCCTTGTACCTGTGTCCCAGCAAATGCACTAATAATGAACATTGAGAAATTACCACTTTTTAAGAAAAAAAATAACAAAAACATTTTTTTCTGAGCTTTTAACACAAGTTTTCCTAAGATTTGGGGACAGCAGGAGAAGGGCTAATAAAAAGACAGACAAAGTGACCCACAAAAAGGAAAAAAAAACTAAACTATGGTGAACCATACTTACCCTCCCCATCTCTCTGCAGATGCATTGTTTTGAAATCAATGAGGGGGAAAGTGATAAGGCATGATGCTAATAAAATGGAAAAAATGGCAAAAAACACTACAGTGAACACACAGCACAGGCAGAACAAACCATACACATAACACAAAGCCAAGGATACCAAAAACATTTCCCTAAGACCAGTTAGGCATTCTGCTCAAAAACATTGTGCAAAGAAATTACTAACCAAACTTTAACAAATATACATTTATATTTCATCAAGTAAGGCAAACCCAAAAATGGCTGTTATTAAATCTCAGAATCAGGATGAAGAACCGAGCCATCTTAGTCAGGTACACTTTGAAACCTTTCACTAAGACTGACAGAAAGAAAACAACTCTCTTAAAAGGCTGAGGGTGCCGGGCAGTGGCACTCGGAAGGCTGGAGGCAGGTGAATCTGTGGGAGTGGGAGGCCAGCCTGGTCTACAGAGCAAGTGCCAGAACAGGCTCCAAAGGTACAGGGAAACCCTGTCTTGAAGCCCACCCCAACACCCCCAAAAAATAAGTAAATAAAAGGCTGCGGGTATCACTAAGTGATGGAGTGCTTCTTGTTCTGTCCCCAGGACCAAAAGGGGAAAGTAACAAAAATCTCCCTTTGTTATGCGTCATGCTCCTTAAGAGACTTACTACTGAGGGAAAGATGATGTCCACCATTAAGACTTTTTGAGCAGCTACCACAAATCCACACTGGTTGTGATAGACATGTGCGACCTGCTTGCTGACTCTGCTCTGTTAACTATCCTGTGAGAAAAACAAAACCCCACTTACTAGGGAATAGAGAGAAGGGCCAGTTTGTGGAGTCATCCCCATTTCTCTACCAGACTCACAGCCAACAAACAAAATTGTTTATAGATTTCAAAGTACACAAAGCAAAAAAAAAAATTTAAGTTTTTTTTTTTAATATTCCAACACCTAATTGCAGAAAATCAATATTCACAGTTGTGGCAAAGTTAGAACAACATGACTAATGACAACCATTCTCCCAGGGTTAGGAAGTCACTCATCTATCCCCGGGCACTGAGTTTCTGGAAATGAGAAAGGGAACCACATGGGTTTATCATGACGATGAGTCGGATGGACAATGAAGCAGCCCATCAAACAACAGCAGGGCTTTTTCCTTTCTTCTAACAAGTTATATCTGAATTCTGACAGAGGGAAATACCCAGTATCAGGTTCTCTTTGAGAACCTCCAGAGAGCTGGAGCTAGAGAACCAGTCTCTCCAAACAATGGAAAATGCTCATTCTTCCATGTTAAAGGCAGGCCAGAGCCTCCAGGCGGAGACCGTGAGTGGTTATTTATTTGCGTCTCCTACTAGAAGAGACAAAAGGGTTTCACCAGTGTCCTACACTCATGTTCAGAGACCCCTTTCCTACCACAGTTCCTAGAGGTGCTCCTTTAGCCACCAATCCTTTGAAGTAATGGACATGTGATCTTCACCACCACCAGTATGCTAACTTTTCCTAACTCAAGGGAGCTTCTTTAAAGGTTCTGAATAAGTCAAACGGAAACCAACTAACTTCCTGATATAGTTTAAGTTAAGGTTCACAATCTAGAACTGGTGGGTAGGGGAGGATAACACTAAAAATTGGCACAAAGATTTGGTAGGAAGTTTTTAAAAATGACTGGACTTGGGATTAAAAACTAATAACAAAAACCTACATTGGTCAGGCGGCAAGAGGAACCCAGGGCATTGGCACCGCAGTTCCTTTGGTTATTGCTACTGTATGTCATCGAGTAACTTGCCAAAAGACAGTCTCAGGAGTCTATCCACATGATCAAAGACTGTGCTTAGGAATTCTGAGTTGTCTCACTTTCTCTTTACTAGGATGATTTAGGACTCATAAAGATTCATGGATCTAAAGTGGTTGCTTATTTTCCCCCTTCTCCAATATTTTAAAGTGGATAAAATACAGCAAGGGTAAAGGCATGCCCAACAGATCTGCACTGACACCTGCCACACTGCTGTGCATTATCCATGCCTTTCATTAGCCAGCTTCTTTTTACCAACTTCAAAGTGAACTGTAGAGTCTGGTATTTTTCCCAAGAAAAAACTTTAGTGTGTAAATAATTCACTTAAATTAAGCCCAATATTTGTTTACAACTTATGATTTTTCTTAATGTAAAACCTTTAGCAAAAATTCAGTGGACATTTTCTAAATTTAAAATATGATTATGCCCGCCGGGCAGTTGTGGCACATGCCTTTACTCCCAGCACTTGGGAGACAGAGGCAGGTGGATCACTGTGAGTTCAAGGTCAGCCTGGTCTACAAGAGCTAGTTCCAGGACAGGCTCCAAAGAAAAGCTACAGATAAACCCTGTCTCGAAAAACAGAAACAAACATATGCCCCAAAACAATATGCCCATGTTGCTTGTTAAATTTAAACTTCATTCCTTTGTGCAAACTATTTATGGTCTCCCTAAATACTTTTGTAATCTACAATCTTTGCTTAGAAGTACCCTTGAAGAATTAAAAAAAACTGATGATTATAAGAAAAGGTAGCAAAACACCCTGTTTAAACTGGTAGAATCATCAAAACTCTAATACACTGAACCTTCACAGACCAAGAAATGGTATCTGATTTAATAATTAACCAAATCTATTCTAGGGTTTTTATTTTTAATCAATTTTGATTTTTCTTTGAAGGAGGTACCTTGGGAAGTGGCTCAGAGATGGTCTCATGATACAGCCCAGGCTGATCCCCCAGATGCTGGGATTATAGGCATGCACCATTCCAGCGGTAGCACTCATTCTCAAAGCGAATCATATAGTTACATTCTACTCATGAAAGAACTGTCCTTCTATTATGATTGAGGAAACAAAACAAAACCCCAAAAAGCAAAAACAACAAACTTCATTTGTTTTCAAGAGAAAAGAGAGCAGGATGACAAACACTGTCCAGAACTGGGCAGGTATCTCATCACTGCTTTGGGTTACTTCAATTACAAATAAAGGTATCAGGAAATTAAAATGTTTAGGTAGAATTACCTTCCCACTTATCACCATCAGAAACATTCTTCAGATCTAAATGAGCGACCTGTACACATGCTGCTTCTCCTTGAACACCACCACTCTGACCGTCCGTTACTTCTGATTCCGTGTTGGCATTCAAATCATGGATCTTGCTACTAGAATCCTGCATTTTAAAATAAAGAATGCATTTCATAACCATGACGCTTTTTATAACTGGCTCAGACACAATCAGCACACAAATATCCCTATGTATTTTTCATTACTTTATTGTGCCAACAAAGCTAACCGTCCGTTTCTGCATGCGTGCATGCAGATGCTTGCTTGCACTTATGTTATGCACACCATGTGTGTGCCTAGTGCCAAAGGAGGCCAGAAGATGGTATCAGATCCCCCAAAACTGGACTAACAGATGAGTCACCAAGTGTGGGTGCTGAGAATCAAAGCCAGGCCCTCTGGAAGAGGAGTCAGTGTTTTGTTTCTTTTTTTAAGGTTTGTATAAATTTTATGTCTATGAATGCTTTGTTGGCTTATATGCCTGCACACCAGAAGACAGCATCAGATTCCATTATAGATGGCTGCAAGCAAACATGTGGTTTCCGGGAATTGAATTCAGGACCTCTAGAAGAGCACAGCAGCCAGAGCAGCCATCTCTCCAGGTACAAGCAAACTACATTCAAACATAAATTTGCATTTTATAATGTCTTACTAGGAAACCAAGTTTCGATTTCAAATTTAGTAAAGTTTTTCATAACCCACAATCTTGTAATCATATTAATTGCTGCTTAACTAAAACACACATGACTCTTTTAACTTATCCAATGCAAGAATTAGGGGCTAGACATAACTGATACATGAATCTAAGCAACATTTTTAAGAACTATAATATAAAGATAGTTCTTACCAGAATCAAGTGTGGCAATTTATCACTGTCACATAACACATATTCCTTCCTAAAAACACAAGTATAGTTATTAGCATCTGAAGACTAAAAAGGTAACTGCTATTATTACCTCTTACCTAAACTCTTCTCTTCCCCAATATAGTTAGCGTTTAAAATTGAAGAGGAAAGTGACAACAGGGCATATGCCCATTCTTTGGAGCCCTATATCTGAAAATCACACAATACTGCAAAGATCCACAGACTCACTTCAGGTTTGGAAAAATTAAACGATATTCTCCACCACTCCGTCCCCACAAAAGACCACCCCCAAAAGAAAAATCTCTATGAAAGGAAAATTAAAAACCGCAATACAGAAGCCAGTGAGAAGTGATACATATTGGATAAAGAATCCATAAAATAAATATTTAAAAAATATTAAAAATTCTGACCAACAGGTTTATTCTCTCCAAGGATCTGTTCTTGAAGGCTATCACTATCACAGGAAGTTACTGCTTCTTAAACCCTCACCACAAACATAACCTCACCTAATACATAACATTAAAAAAAAAAAAGAAAAGAAAAGAAAAACCTCATTCACCTTTTACTTCTCCAGAAAAATGAAACCCTGTGTAAGAACCATATTGTAAGCTGTCACAAATGATCCCTACCCTCTTTGGTCAGTCAACAAAGTATCTGTTATTAATAGAGTAGCTATCAATACACCCACAGTGGGAAATGTTCCTCAAAGAGATCTGTGCCAATTTGTTATAAATATACCTAAGTGCTACTTTTAAGTGGTCATAATAGGTGGTGAGCACTTGGAAGACAAGCCTTGATTTAAACACAAGAAGCTAATTCCTTATATAAGTATCTTATCTTTGGTGGCCTGAGAAATAAACTTAATTCTCTGACAAGCTTTTTTTTGGGGGGGGGGGGTCAAGACAGGGTTTCAGGGTTTTACTGTGTAGCCCTGGCTGACCTGGAACTCACTCTGTTGACCAGGCTGGCTCAAACTCAGAGATCCGCCTGCCTGTTTCTCAAGTGCTGGGATTAAAGGTGTGCACCATCATCGCTTCAAGACTTTCTTTTATTTAGGGTTGGAGCAAATTGTAGGATAAGTTAGATTCACTCTCAAAGACTCACTTTGAAATACCTAATTATCTAAATCTGAAAAGCATAAGTATTAACCATGTAAAATGTAATCCACCTAACCAAAGTACTCTAGATCTACAAGTTCGCTAACCTAGACATGAGTTGAAGAGCAAAGAGCTTTCCAAAAAGACTGGGTCCTCACTAAATGGATACTTATTGTTCTACCATATCCCGATGTCATCACTCTGGGGATGCCTGTTAATCTTATATCTTCAGCCCATAGCTCCAAAATTCCCTGGGCTGGAAGAGGATCAGTCCTGCCTCCTGAAAGGAAGCACAAGGAGCTCCGTAAGCAGGAAATCTGTGGACCTTCAGAGTATGAGGACACTCCAGAGACATGGCTCCAAAGAATTTACTTACCCACCAACAGCAGGTTCCTACTCACAATTAAGTACAACATCATTAACAAAACTTTACCTGACCAACAGGCTATCAGTAAATCAGTAATGTTCTATCAGAACGCTCATTCCTGTCGTTTTCAGAACATCAAATCAGCTCCACTAAGAATGGAAGAATCTACTTCTTGGCAGCTTGGGACAGACGGCTGCAAAGGGCAGCAAGAGCCAAGTGACTGGAAAAGCCTTCTGTCCACTGACTGAGACTCTGTTCTTCCTCAAAGGGACTCTGCATCTGATGCTTCTCATTATCTCAGACATCTTGTAGAGATGGGGGTGAACAAGCACCAAATGGGCAAGGTTATTCTTGGACACAGTAACAGGGACAAAGAAACTATCCCACACTTATTCACTGAAGTAAGTACTCTATAGATTTTTGGTTGGCTGGCCACAGTTCCCAAACTATCAGTTAACTCACAGACATGTCCATTTACAATATCAATAAATTCTAATTTTTTTATAAATCAAAGTTTTTGTCGTCTCTAAGAAGGTTGTGTTCTCTCTGAATAATGCATGTTCATAATTGATGGTGGTCTGCAGCTGAGAAAGTCTACTTGTGCCTCTTAATATATTCTAATCTACCACTAAAATAAAAGGCCTGATTTTCTTTCTAAGATTACCCAAACTGTGTGCTATCATGGATATATTCACCCAAAGTTCTCAACCAAAAACCTGTGAAAAGGTTGTTCCAATTCTCAAAACGATTTATCAGCAACAATAAAGGCTTACCTCTCGTGACGGCCATCTTCACTGTCTCCGTGGTCACTACAAGGCTCTAACAGTACACCTGCAGACTAACAGAAGAACACGGCTGTCTACCAGCTCCCACAGTCACAGTAGAGAGACGTCAGATGACAAATTAGCAACCATCCCTTCTCCACTACTGTAACAGTCTTAGGAACTGGCAGTTTCTGTACACAAAACTTAACCTCCCTCAAACCTGAACTTTTTTCTCCCCTTTTTCTTTGTTTATTTTTTATTTTTCAAGACAGGGTTTCTCTATAGCTTTGGTGCCTGTCCTGGAACTCTGTATACCAGGCTGGCCTCAAACTCACAGAGATCCCCCTGCCTCCCGAGCACTGGGATTAAAGGTGTGCCCCACCATCACTCGACCCAAAATGTGAAATATATTAAGTACTTGCAGGGACCTTGTTTTTCTGTTTTTCTATCTCCTTGTAAGCAATAATCACTAGTATCTTCTTTCCTTAGAATTCTCTCCTCCAAAAATTATGGTGCTGGTTCAATGGTAGAGTACTTGCCTAGCAGAGCAAGGGCTCTGGCTTGGGTACATTTGAAATAGCAACTTCTTTCCATACTGGAGGCAGGGGGTGGGGGGCACTTGAGCCTCAGAAGCAAAGAAGAATCTACTCTTCAATGAATTTACAAATTAAAAATGATCCAAGAGAACTAGGTGTGGGGGCACATGCCTATAATCTCAACACTCAAGAATCAGAGACAGGCCGGGCAATGGTGGCACACGCCTTTAATCCCAGCACTCGGGAGGCAGAGGCAGGCGGATCTCTGTGAGTTCGAGACCAGCCTGGTCTACAAGAGCTAGTTCCAGGACAGGCTCCAAAACCACAGAGAAACCCTGTCTCGAAAAAACAAAACAAAACAAAAAAAGAATCAGAGACAGGAAGACTCAAAATCTGAGCTCCTCCTGCTCTACAGACCAGCCTAAGCTACATGAAGGACCAAGTCTCCAAAGTATAATACAACTCCTTTCAATATTACAACGTGCAAAAACATTTTCATATTCTTGATAATCTGCAAAAATCAACAAAAACTTTAATTCTTAAGACTCTTCTTAAATTCTTAATTTTTAAATTCATATTAGTATGTGTTTGTATGGCGCACACACGACAGCACATATGTAAAGATCAGAGGACAAATTTTAGGAACTGTGTCTCTCCCTCCACTGTGGGTTATGTGGACTGAATTGACAGGCTTGTGTGGCAAGTACTTATCCACTGACCATCTTGGCAACCTTCTTAGATTCTTAAGAATACATTTTGTTTGGCATGAAAAGTGCCTGACTGTGTGAAAAAACTAAATCTCCATGAGGCTGAACTGTTTCCTACTCTCTAATCCAATCCACTCTACAGCAGCATACTGAATACAAGAGCAAATATGAAAATCCTCTAGGCAGGCATTAGTTATATTTATAAACATAAAACAATGCAACCTCCCAAATTAAAACATTTAATGAGAAGTTATTTTTAAAAAAAAAGTGGGGTCTGGGGGAACAGGTTAGCTAACAGAGTGCTTCTCTGCAAGCGTAAAAAGACCAGGCCCAGCAGTGCACATCTGTAAGCCCAGCAATGGGAAGGCTGAGACAAGAGGATCCACTGGGCTAACCAGCCAGCAAATCTACCAAAGTGGCAAGCCTCAGGCTCAGCAAAAGACTGTCTCAAAAAATAAGGCAGAGGGCTGGAGAGATGGTTCAGAGGTTAAGAGCATTGCTTGCTCTTCCAAAGGTCCTGAGTTCAATTCCCAGCAACCACATGGTGGCTCACAACCATCTGTAATGGGGTCTGGTGCCCTCTTCTGGCCTGAAGGCATACACACAGAATATTGTATGCATAATAAATAAACATTTAAAAAAAAAGGCAGAGAATAATGAGGAAACATGATGCCAACCTTTGGCCTCCACATACATTTGCACACATGTGCACCCACACACTCGGATGGATGCATGGATGCAAACATAATGGAACCCATAGTCCTAACTATTCAGGGGACTATACCAAGCCCAAGCTGAACATAAATTCAAGGTAAACTGGGCAACATACTGAGATCTTACTTCAAAGAAGAAGTGAGGGAGGGGAAAACACCCTATTAATATTATGGGGGGGGGGGTTGGGGGGCTGGAGAGGTGCCTCAGTGGTTAGCTCTGGCTGCTACTGCAAAATAAGAAAGAAAGAGAGAGAGAGAGCGAGAAAGAGAGAGAAAATAGAAAAGAAAAAATGGGGTTCAATTTCCAGCATCCATAAGGTAGTTCACAACTCTAACTTGAGTTCCAGGGTATTTGTCGCCCTCTTCTGGCCTCCAAAAGCACTACACACACATCATGCATATACATACATACACGCAGGCAGACAGCATACACATAAACACCCATACACATAAAACAAAAATAAAATGATATTATGAATAAATTTATTCTTAATAAATTATTTTAAAACTAGTCAATTTTTACTAGTATAATAAATACTGATATACTCATATTTAAAAAATTATCTCTAAGGGGGCTGGAGAGATGGCTCAGTGGTTAGGAGCACTGACTGCTCTTCCAGAGGTCCTGAGTTCAATTCCCAGCAACCACATGATGGCTCACAACCATCCATAATGAGATCTGGCGCTCTCTTCTGGCCTGCAAGCATACATGTAGACAGAACACTGTATACTAAATAAATAAATAAACTTTAAAAGAAATTATCTCTAAGATGTTTCAACAAGTTTTAAGAGATAAATAAACTCAGTGTGAAAACCAATGATCTAAAAATCAAATGTTATCATGAAAGTAGATATACGTTCTCAAAAGTTTCTAGGTCATAGGCCTATGTATTAGTTCAAAGCCTGAAGAATCAGGACAAGCCAAGACCTAGAGCTGACAGGCCCCTGCTAAGAAGTGTAAACTCACAAGCAGGTCTCAGCAGGGTGGGAAAATAAATCCAAATCTAAGATAGAAGAGAAACAGCTGCAAGCCTCAGAAGCCCCATTCCATAGCATACATCAGGGATGGGAGGAGATGAACTGTCCCCCCCTTTCCCTGAAGTTCCTGACCCCATCCCCACCCCTAACCAGGCATGCATCCTGTAGTAGCCCAGTCCTTCCTTTTGTTACCACTGCACATCTCACTCGAGTGCCCACACAAAACAAGATCCTGTTCCTTCCACCTTAGTCTGGCCTCACACCTATCTCTCAATCCAGCTAGCTCTCTGCTTCCCCACCACTAGGCACTTGAAAATAAATCAGTATTTTATATGCCTTAGTTGTTAAGACAGAATTTAAAAACTAAACTTTGCTGGGCATAGTGGTATATATCTTTATCCCAGCACTCGGGAAGCAGAGGCAGGCAGACCTCTGTGAGTTTGAGACCAGCCTGGTCTGCAGAGTGAGTTCCAGGATAGTCAGAGCACACAGTTAAGCAAACTATCCCACCACCAGCTCTTAATCTATATTTTCACTTACCTTGAAATAACAGAGACAATACAAAGATTAACAGAAGTAATATCCATATGTCCTATAGCCATATTTTTTTTAAAATTCCTTTCTTTCTTTGAGACAAGGCCTAACCTACACTAGCCTTCAACTGAAGAGGCTCCTGTTTCAAGAGTGCTAGATTGCAGGAATGAGTTAAGAAAGAATGGGAGGCAGAAGCAGGAGGATTTCTGGGTTCAAGGCCAGTTTGGTCTACAGAGTGAGTTCCAGGTCAGCAAGGGCTACACAGAGAAACTCTGTCCCAAAAATATTTTTAAGAAGGGAAAGAGTGAGGAATAAAACAACTCCTGGCAATTTTATTATAAAGGGAAGCAGATATACAGAGATGTAGCTAAACTATAAAGCTTCTTCCTTGAACATGGGGAATGGGGAAGGAGTCTAAAATGTTTTATCCTGGAGCTGGAGAGGTGGCTCAGTGGTTAAGAGCACCGGATACTCTTTCAATGGGCTAGGGCTCAATTCCCAGCACACACAGGGCAGCCTACATTGTGGATATTATTTTAAGGTGTGTTGCTTTTGTTTATGCTGCATTTGTTTAACTCTGTGAAGCTGTGATTCGTTGCTTGCCTAAAACACCTGATGGTCTAATAAAGAGCTGAGTGGCCCAACAGAAAGGCAAGATGAAGGATAGGCGGGGCAGACAGAGTATAAATAGGAGAAATCCAGAAGAGGAGGGAGCAATGAGAAGGAGATGAGGACACCAGCAAGCCATGGGGAGGGAAGTAAAGTAAGATATACAGAAATAGAGAAAAACAAAAGCCCAGAGGCAAAAGTTAGACAGGATAATTTAAGGTAGGACAAGCTGGCTAGAAGCAAGCCAAGCTAAGCTAAGATCAGGCACTCATAACTAAAAATAACTCTCAGTGTGTGATTTATTTGGAAGCTGAGTGGCAGGCCCCCCAGAAAAGCAAAGAGTAAACATCACACAACACTTTGGCATTCCAACATGGGCCTGAATTTTCATGTAGCACCTCAGAAAGCGGAAAATAAAAAATAAAGACGCTGCTCCTTTAAGAGGAGCTGCTGTTGTTTAACAGGCAGTGCTAAATAGAAACTAGAAACTGCAAGCTAAGCAAAAACTGCTTGTGGTTTCCACAACTCCGACCAGTGCGCAAGCTTTGGGCTTGGCTTTCACAACCCAATCTGAGAAGTGGGCAGAGCCAGCTGCAAAAGCATGCTGAGGTTCCAGGTGTAGCGTAACAGTCTGAAGTTTGCTCCTGTGATCAAAAAAGGCTAAAAGAGATGCAGTAGGGCTGGAGAGATGGCTCAGTGGTTAAGAGCATTGCCTGCTCTTCCAAAGGTCCTGAGTTCAATTCCCAGCAACCACGTGTGCTCACAACCATCTGTAATGAGATTTGGTGCCCTCTTCTGGCCTGCAGGGATGCATGCAGGCAGAACACTGAATACATAATAAATAAATCTTAAAAAGAGAGAGAGAGATGCAGTAAAAGAGGTCAGACAGAAAAAAACCTCTTCACAGGTTCCAGTGTGTTTTACACTGGGCGTAGGCTTAAGAAAGAAAATGGGTATAGGTCATCATAGATAAAAAATAATAAAGTCTTTAAAGAGAGAATAAAAGTAATGTAAAAGAAAAAAGCCACATAAAGATGGGAAACACAGGGAGTCTGGACCCTGTATAGTATTGTGTTCACTTTGAATTTTTTGATTGCTGTGAAAATAAACCAGCCTAGATTTTAAGAATGCCTTAACTTTTAAAAAAAGTCAAAAGTGTATTTGTCAAATGGAAATCAAAAATGCTTTGGAGAAGAGATTTTGCTTTTGTTTCCACAGGAAACAATAGGTTGTGCGTTTGTTCCATGAAACACGATTAATAAAAACTCAAGAGAAAAATTGAGGTTCAACCTGAAGATCTAAAAAGCAAAACAGTCAGACTGGCTCAACCTCAGTCCAAAATGGTGATCCTGCCTCCAGGACTCTCAGAATGAGACTGTGTCTGGGAGCTGTCTCCTCCCTAGTTCTGGGATTAAAGGTGTACACCACTGGGATTAAAGGCACGCGCCACCTGATTTCTATGGCAACTAGTGTGGCTACTGGGATTAAAGGTATACGTCAGCCCTTCCTGGTCTGCAAGGCTGGCCAGTGTGGCTATTATACTTTTCCGATCCCCAGGCAAGCTTTATTTATTAAAATACAATTGAAATGCCACTACAGTTCCAGGTTGATTTGGATCTGGTTTGATCAGGGGCGCTAGCTCCTGAAACTTGACAGGTGATGTCTATTAACAAAGGTTATAACTGGTCTTCCCAGGACTTGGCCGTTATCTCAGATTTTCTCTCTGGGACCCTAAAAATACTTCACCCACATTCAAGAGGAAGCAGTCTAGAGAACACAAGTCCACATTCCCAAGACAAAAGGGGGTGTGGGTGGTCTTTGGTTACCTTGTAGGTCAGGAATATTTCTTATATTTAGGGGAATATAAGATAAAAACTTCAGAAGGATAAGGGAACCACCAGAGAACCAGGAACAGAATAAGAAAAACAGATCTGTCTAATACAGAAGTTCACGAACGTAAGAAATTTCACAACACCTTTATTTACTTCTCCATATCTTAATCTTGTACTAGATATTACTTTATCATTTCCTATAGGGAAGTAAAAAGCAGCTCAGAAGCTCTGTAACTTAACCAAAGTCATAAAGCTAGTAAAAAGTAAAAATAGGGGCTGGAAAAATTGCTCAGTGGTTAAGAACTCCCTACTGCTCTTCCACAAGGCCTGAGTTCAATCCCCAACACCCACATCAGGCAGCTCACAACTGTCTGTAACTTTAGCTCCAAGAAGATCTAAACTGGCTTCTATGGGCAATAAACATCTCAACCCACAAACATACACATAATTAAAACTTAAATCTTCAGGAAAAAAATGTGGTAGTTCATGCTTGCAATCAGAGCACTAATCAAACGGATTGTTTTGTGACTGCGGCCCATTTCTACATACAAAAGAAAAAATATCAAAGCATGACAGCACATACTCAAGAGGCAAAAGGATTTAAGTTTAGGGACGACATTAAAAGGAAAGACGGAAAAGATGGATAAGTGTGACAACTCTAAGCTGTTTCTACACCTACTTTTCTATATGATTTACAATGGTAACATACTGAAGAAAACAACCTTATGTACTCATTTATTTAAAAGTGTTAAAAATGCCAGGTATGGAGGTATACACCTTTAATCCCAGCACTCAAGAAGCAGAGGCAGATTTCTCCGAGTGCCATCCTGGTTTAGCTAGTGAGTTACAGGCCAGCCAGAGCTACACAGTGAGACCATGTTTCAAAAAGACTAAATAAATGTGTTAAGATATGTCTTTTAAAAGTATAGTTCAGATGCTGCTTTTATACTTTTCTTTTTTTTAAAATGTTTATTTATTTATTATGTATATAATATTCTGTCTGTGTGTATGCCTGCAGGCCAGAAGAGGGCACCAGACCCCATTACAGATGGTTGTGAGCCACCATGTGGTTGCTGGGAATTGAACTCAGGACCTTTGGAAGAGCAAGCAATGCTCCCAACTTCTGAGCCATCTCTCCAGCCCAAAGACTTTTTTTTTATACTTTTCTTTTTCAGACCTAGGTACCAAATGCAGAAACTCTCACAATGCAGGCAGATTCTATACTGCTGACATACAGACCCAGCTCCTAGGTTTGCACTAAATTATTTTTTTAAAGAAAATTATACTTCTCAAGCCGGGCGATGGTGGAAGAAGAAGAAGAAGGAGGAGAAGGAGGAGGAGGAGAAGGAGGAGAAGGAGGAGAAGGAGGAGAAGGAGGAGAAGGAGGAGAAGGAGGAGAAGGAGAAGAAGAAGAAGAAGAAGAAGAAGAAGAAGAAGAAGAAGAAGAAGAAGAAGAAGAAGAAGAAGAAGAAGAAGAAGAAGAAGAAGAAGAAGAAGAAAATTATGCAGTGGTTTATGCAGCAGCACCAACAATTCAAGTGTTCACAGGTTTCTGCAATTGCAGATCTTTAGCACTCTGAACTTGCATACAACACAGGCCTCTCAGACATTACTCTGAGCTGACTGCTTTAGAAAGTAACACAAGATTAAAATAATAAAAATAAGATGCTTTACACTTTTCTCTAACATGATTCCTAAATTCTACAGAGAATTTATGTTCTTAGGCATTTACAACACAGACAAGTATGTCAGCAGAATTACTAACTTTTGTTATCAAAGAAACACATGGGACAGTCAGAATGATGTTTCCAGCATTTCTTACCTGATTCTTTTTCTGATCCTCAAATATATAATCTTGCTGCATGACTTCATTATCTGCGGCAGTAACAGCCACAGGCTTTGAACACTTTATGTTACCATCACTGGAATTAGCAGTATGAGCAGCAGCATCAACCCTAGTAAGATTTTTTTAAAAGTCAGGATCAGGCCTTTGAAGCAATCAGATAACAATCATGACCTATGTTGGCTGTGGTGGCACAAGTCCGTAATCCTGCAGTAAAGTAACTAAGTCGGTCAACTCAATCACAGTACTGCCATCTCTAGAAACTCTATTTCAAAGTTCTAAAATTTTAACCAAACCCAACTAACTAGCTAGCATAAAAACAAACTCTAAGGAAAATATACACGAGGCTTTACTTCTGAGAAACGTGGAACACTGGTAAATGAAAATCCCTTAATGGCTTTTAGTTTTCTTTTTGCTCTTTTTTTTTTTTCCTGAGAAAGGGTCTTACTATATACAACCTGCACTGTCTGGCCTCCTCGTCCTGCCTCTCAAATGCTGGGATTGCAGGGGAACACGCTTGCTAGCTAATTCTCCAACACTAACTGTAGCCCCCGCTATGCCAAGCTCAGCCTCACAAAGCAGTGCTTTGGTGTTTGGTGCCTGAGTCTACAGTGAGAATGAAACACTCAGAAGCTAAAGATGCTCAGCTGAGGTCTTTACCTTGCCGACGCCGTAACACTGTCTGGTTCCAGGGTGTTCTCAGGCATCCTCAGCTGCAACCCCTCTGGCATGTCAGCTGCCTTTTCTACACCTTCCTCTGGAAGTTCTTCTATATGTTCCAGCTTTTCATCTTCCTCTTCTTCCTCAGAAAGCCCATTAACCTACATAAAAAGGAACTTCAGGATTAAATTTAATAAAGCTTTTAAAAGTCTTACTCTAAAAAATACTGTAAATACAAGGAACTCATTTTAAATTTCATTTCCTAATACGAATTTCTTCTCTAAAGTGTCAACTTTTTTATATCGAAATAAAATTGTAGAACGGGAAAACATATACCTAACATGCACAAGATCCCAGTTTCACTCCCTAACACTACAAAACTAAATAACAATAAAAAGTAAACAAGTGTATAAACAAGAACAATGCAACTACTTAATTTTGCTTATGTCAAACAGCATTTCGATGCATGATAAATATGAATAATGTTATAACCTATGAAAAAGCCTGCACTTAACAGTAAGAATGTTTTCACTGGGCCTAGCAGTACACGCCTGCAATTCCAGTACCAGGGAGATGTCGGGAGAATCTCTACAAGCTCCACTGGCCAGAACTACACAGACGACCTGTCTCAAAATGAATTTTTTAAAGCTTCATTTTCTAACCACTTTTATATATCTAGTAATTTCCTAATTAATCTTACAAATCTAACACGAAAGACTTCCAGTTCCTTTCTACACTTTCTAAGGATATTAAATAATTCATCTTAATATTAAGTATAAAAAAGAAGGCACAAATATCCTGCGTTTCGTGAAATACATATGTAAATTCAGTAAATGAGAGACAGAGGCACAATTATTAAAGGTCAAGATCATCCTGGCAAACTGAGAGGCCAGCTCAGGATAAATGGGAGTGGGGGATATTCTAAAATGTTGCTTGTGGCTGGGCTGGCACACTTCTCTTTAGTATTCAGAAGATAGAGGCAGGCAGATCTCCTTAGTTCCAGGACAGCCTGGTCTACACAGTAAGTTACAAGTTAGCCTGGTCTACAGAGTGAGCTCTAGGCAAGCAGAGACACACAGACCCTATCAAGGGGGAAACAGGGGCAAGATGCTTTCTTTATGTGTTAGCTATGTTACATAATTGCTGGCTAACTTCTGATCACATTTTTCATGACAAAACGGACCCTAGCCAGTGATGTACCTCTGTGATAGAACACTAGCCTAGCATTCGCAAGGGCAAATCCTGAAACAAAGGACTTACATTTTAATTATTAAGCACAAAATTGTAATTTTATTTTTTAGTAGGATTTATAAAATGTCTCCATCATGAAACCAACTTTATATTAAGTAATCACTAACAAAAACGAACAACTAAGATACAAAGGGAAAGTCGATAAAACTTTTTTTTCCCCCCCAAAACAGGGTTTCTCTGTGTAGCCTTGACTGCCCTGGAACTTGCTCTGTAGACCAGGCTGGCCTCAAACTCACAGAAATCTACCTGTCTTTGCCCCGGAGAGCTGGGATTAAAGGTGAGCACCACCACTGCCCAGCCAAAAACACAGTTGTTAAGTGAAACCTATTTTAAGGTTGTCCAAAAGTAGCAGTTGGATGTGGTGGCACAAACCTGTAAGTTCAAGTCTATCTGGGCTCCACAGTGACTTCCAGACCAACCTGAGCTACTCAGCAAGACCCTATCTCAAAAATAAATTACATCAAAAAAGAAATTATCGCCGAGCGGTGGTGGCGCACGCCTTTAATCCCAGCACTCGGGAGGCAGAGGCAGGCGGATCTCTGTGAGTTCGAGACCAGCCTGGTCTACAAGAGCTAGTTCCAGGACAGACTCCAAAACCACAGAGAAACCCTGTCTCGAAAAACCAAAAAAAAAAGAAAAAGAAAAAAGAAATTATCTACCAATAACCTAAAAACTTTTATAAGTTAATACTAATCATTAAAATACTGAGCAGCAGATCTTGGGCCAGAGTCTCATCAAACTAGCCAGAGACCATTACAGAAAACGGATCAAAGCACAGAGAACAGGGGATTATGTGGTACTAGCCCTAGCTGCACTTACACCACAGCTGCACCTACAGCTAGAGATCATCAGGGAAGTGGGCATGGGGACTGTGAAAGCCAGAGGGACAGGAAGTGCTGCGAGGCTGTCTCCGGGAAATGTCAGACTACACCCATAAAGTCTTACCAACATGGCTACCTAAACTAGACTACACAAGCCCAAGTGGGAGCTCTTCAACACTAACCACTATCATCTGTCAGATGAAAACAGTCAGTGGCTGGAAACTGCAGCTCAGGGACAGGCTGCTTCTCTATAGCACACCCAAGGCTAGAGGTTCAACCTAGGGAATCTCAAAAAATTTTCTTTAAAAAGTCAGTGACTTCAATTTGTAAATATGTATGACAGATTCCATTTAATTTGTACTTACAAATGTAATGCCTCATCTACCAATAAAACAGCTACAAAAAAAAAAGATTCAGAGGGGGCAGTGAGCTGGACAGACAGTGTCAGCCGATAAAGCGCTTGCCATCAAGCTTGAGTGGATGTCCTCAAGTTTATTCCCTAGAACCTATGTAGCTGAAAGAAAAAACCAACTTCCCCAAGTTGTCCTCTGACCTCCACAGGTGCCATGATACCACATCACATACATACACACAGTATATAAATTTACAACTATTTTTATTTAAACAATAAACAGTCTATCTATTTTGTTCCTATTTGAACATGTATCACTCCCATAAATCACTCTGGAGATGGCTCAGAGGATAGAATGCTTACAACACAAGCATGAGGATTAGAGTTCAGATTCCCACAGCCCAAGTGCAAAGCCAGGTTAAGAATGGTGGTCTGCCTGTAATCCCAGTGCTCAAGAAGCAGAGACCCGATTCCCAAAGCTGTTAGCTCGCTAGACTATAGACTAGCCCAAGTCAGTAAATTCTGGGGATAAGTGAGAGACCCTACCACAATATTCAAAGAGGAAGGTATTCAAGGACAGCACCAATGTCAACCTCTAGCCTCCACATACATAAGATACACATGTGTGCACCTCTGCACAAGTGTGTCCACATACATACAAACACATATGCACAAAAAACATACTAAAAAACATGCTAAAATGAAATAATTTTAGGAGGTGGCTCAAATGGCATGCCACATAAGCATTAGGACCTCAATCTGGACTCACAGATCCCATAGAAGCCAGACATGGTGATGCACATCTGTAAGTCTAGCACTGGGGAGAGGGCGCCAGAAAGATCCCCAGCACATATCGCCAGCTAGCAGAACCAGTCACTGAGCACTTGATTCAGTGAGACCCCCCTGCCTCATGAGGTAACTAACGTAAAGAGCAACAGGGAAGACACCCAACGTTGTCCTCTAGCCTGCACACACAAATTTAAAAAAAAAAAAGAATTAAAAAATAAATCACTTCTATAGACAATAGTTCTTAGGAACTATGAAAGCCTTATGCTACTTTATACTGAATGTACCATATTCAAGTCAATAAACCTTCCATAACCAGCAATCTCCAATATTTTCATCAACACTAGTATAATCACAACTGAAAATATAGCCTTAGGATTTTCTTCTCCTCAATTCCAATTCCTAGCACAATCATTGGGAACTTCTCCAGTAATAACTAACTCAATTATTTATATCAGAGGTCATAAAGGGCAGAGTAAAAAGTCCTTTCGCTCCACATTAATCTTCACAAGTTCTTCATCTTTCCTTTGTCCACTTGATCTTCTGCTCAGCAATTCTTGTTTATTCATAGTTATTTTGAACTTGTAGCTTTGAACTATATAGCTGCCTTAACTTCACTTACAGAAACCTTCACCCATACTTACATCTCTTCTTTTGTTGACTGCTGCAATTCCCTTCTCTAGGGCCTTGTGAAATGCCCACTCTCCAGCCTCCAGACTGGAGAACACTGCTAGCTGCCTTCTCAAATGGACAAACACAACTGTCACTTCAAACCTCCCTACTGGACTTTTCATTCATCTGAAGAGGCCAATCAAAGTCCACTTGACTTCTGTCAAGTTATTTCTCAAGCATTGCCTACTCACTGTTTCAACACATACCCCGCATAAGACATCGACTACCTTCAGAAGAGTTTAACAACTAAATACTAGTTAATGGGGTGACACTCCAAAACAGTGCTGAATAAACTTGGCTTCCTTCAATTATCAAAATTAAAATAAAAAGCAAAGAACTGCCCGACAGCCATACTTGCTAGTATCCTTAAGCATATAAATCAGACTTAAGTATTAAAGTAACTTAAACACAGCTCTGCTGAGTTTGAGACTATTTTACTTGCACTCAAATACCTCATCAATTCTACTAACAAATCAAACTGAATTTACCAAATTGCTTAAAGAAAAACAAGCTTCACAAGTCTGTACTTCTGTTACTTCACTCTAATCAAGAAGTTTATTTTTTTTGATGGGTAAGAAAGTAGATCCCAGGGGCTGGAGAGAAGGCTCAGTGGTTAAGAGCACTGGCTGCTCTTGCAGGACCCAGCAGCCACCTGGTAGTTTACAAGCATATGTAAGTAACTCCAGTTTCAGGCAATCTAATGCCCTCTTCTGACCTCTGAAATCACTAAGCATGCACACGGTGTAATGACATATACCCATACATACAATATAAAATTAAATATTTTTTATAAAAAAAGAGATCTGGAGTTGGAGAGATGGCTCAGGGGTTAAGAGCACTGGCTGCTCTTCCAGAGGTCGAGTTCAATTATCAGCGACCACATGGTGGCTCACAACCATGTAATGAGATCCTGTACCCTCTTCTGGCCGGCAGATGTACATGCAGACAGAACATTGCATACATAATAAATAAATATTAGGAAGGAAAGAAGGAAGGGGGGAAGGGAGAGAGGAAGGAAAAGAAATCCCAGTAATTAGCAATGTGAAAAACACCTCACTACCCTACTTCTTGGAGGAGATATTTTGATCAATATAATAATACCTTTTCTATCTATGGGCAAACCCTACAGAATTCAACATATCTCTTCAGTCTTGCTTAATTTAAGTATCATCCTATGTAATGTAAAATGCGATATATTTTAAAGCCAATTTTTCTAATGTTTGAAAAAATATAAAAGTAGTGACATGTAAGACAATACTGACATGTAGACATAAAGTTCAGTACACATAAGGAAATTATAGGACAGAAAACCACAAAAGTATACGACAATATAAAGGATAATCAAGGCATACACTGCAAATTTGAGAAGTCTATAAATACTAGGTCGAGCTGTCAACAATTTCTTTTTTGTTTCTTTGTTTTTTCGAGACAGGGTTTTTCTGTACCTTTGGAGCCTTCCTGGAACTAGCTCTTGTAGACCAGGCTGGCCTCGAACTCACAGAGATCCGCCTGCCTCTGCCTCCTGAGTGCTGGGATTAAAGGCGTGCGCCACCACCGCACAATTTCTAAGTGAATGATGAAGCTGGAGAGTGAAGTCAGAGGAATTTCTACTATGCACTCTACCATTTTCCTAGTTGAGCATTTACCTCAGTAATAGAATGCTTACCTAGCATGCACAAAGACTGAGGTCCAAGGCTCAGAACTACAAATAAATAATACATGTTTTCGGCTTAGTACCTTAAACTAAGGTCAGGAAGTAGGGATAAGGGTATAGAATCCAATCAGATGCTACATGGATGTGTTGCTCATTCATTACAAAGATAACAAAAGAACCACCTCCAGTTTAGCAGGTAAATTATGTTTCTGTCAAGTCACTAAGAGCGCACTCTTACAAATATTTTCTAAGAAATCGAATGTTAAGTATGCTCACCTGCTCAGTAATTGAACTCAGATCATTTGATGAAAAATCTTCCTCTTCATTCTCAAAAAACTCATAATAATTTTCCAGAAGTCCCGCCATTATCCTGCTCACAATTTCTTGTTCTTTCATATCTTCCACATCCGTGTAAATGCTGAGAATAAAAGCTTAAATTGAGCTGAGTTCTTAAATTAATTACAGGTAAAATGAAAAAGAACCAGTGAGTCACTTTATGAAACTGAGCAATTTATGTCATCATTCCGTACCTCAGTTTTCCCATCTGTAAAACCCACCTAATTTGTACCCTGAACACAGTAATGTTGTGAGAATTAATCAGATAGACTATAAAAATAATAATAATAATGGTTCACCAAGCATCCTATGATTCTTGGGAAACGATATAGTGATCCCATTTCACAAATCCAAATTTTTAAAAATTAAATGAAGTTGTGAAATAACTTACTGAAAGACATCTGGACCAAAAACAGCAGCCAAAGAATTTGCAGACCAAATTTCTTCATGATGTGATGCTACATTGGCTAAAAACCTACACAGAAACTTTAACAAACTGTAATTAACAGGTGGAAGCTGTTGCAAGAGGAATCTCAACTTTCTTCCAAATTCATCTTCATTATTATAATCTATAAAACATAATGACAGGTTTTCTTAATGAAGTAAAAAGTCAAGCTCAGATATTTTGCCAGGTTCACATTACTCCACCCACGTCATTTTTTTTTTTTTTACTATAATTCAAAACCTCTTCACTTCCTCCGGAGAGGCCAACGCCTTAGGGCTTTGCATTTCACTTATTAAGTGAAAGAAGAGTTTGAAAGGGGGAGGTGGAGAAGGATTCAGCCCCAATTACTGTAGGATGTTTTCCTCACCTAGTACTCACAGGCCTCTAACTTTTCTCAACATACTGTCTTCTGCATGATTATACTACTGTTTCCATTTAATGCCAACTCAAAGAAGTCACAATACACTGACCTGCCATCAACAAGCAAGTAAGGATCAATGACAATCTCCTATGCGAACAACGAAGAAAATGAGAAATGAACAGGGTGACAGGATTCAGAAAAGAACCAATCAACCTACACGGTATGGTCCAACTAAATTGAAAGGAAGGTTTCTGTTTCTCACTTGGGTTTCTCCTCAAAATTTTTTGTTTTTTGTTTTTGAGACAGCCTCACTTGGTAGCCTAGACTGATTGACCCAGGCTGACCTCAAATCTGGCAATCCTCCTGCCTTGGTGCTGGGGTTACAGGCACAAACCACTCACACCTGGCTCTGGTTCATTTTTTACCAAGTGAATGTGATTACAGAAGCTAGGCCTTGTGTTTGTTATGTCAGTGAGTTTTTACTAACAGAAATGGGGCCTTGAGAAACCCCATTAATGGATGATGGTCTAATTTTGGAGAACTTCTCAGATATATTTAAAAATGAAGTAATTTATTACTTTCATTTTTTAAAATTTTTCTGCAGGTTTTTAAAATTAACTTACAGAAAAAAAATGGTAAAAGGTTATCTACTGTCATGATAATACTGGCCGTTTCTGGAAGATAACAGAGGTCTAAAATGTTTATCAGGGTCAGGAGAGACCACTTAAATCAGTAGAACTCTTACTGCACAAGACTAAGTACCTGAGTTCAGGTCTCCAATATCCCCTTAAGAAGCCAAATGCAGTAATACACCCCTGTAATCCCAGGACCAGGAAGATAAGAGACCAGAGGACCCTGGGGCTTGCTGGCCAGAGCTCCAAACACAATGAGAGACCCTGTCTTAAAAAATGAGGTAGAGAATGATTGAAGACAACAGACATCAATCTCTTGCCTCCATACACATGTATTCACACATACACAAAGTCTATCAGGAGGGGGAAAGTCACATGATTTACTTAAGATTTTTAAATGCAACAACTTTCCTATACTTTGTGATATTAGTAACTGTCCATTCAAATACACCAGTACTCTGAAGTCATAACCGAATGGTACATGCCTGGGATTAGAGGCATAAACCACCACATGATTTTATTATTCTTATGTTATATTTAATAGTTTTATAATTTTAGTGTTTTTTTAAAACATCATGCCTATAACTGGTGGAAACAATTATAAGAATCTATTAAGAGCCGGCTATGGTGGTGCTCACTTTAATCCCAGCACTCCAGAGGCAGAAGCAGGAAGAGCTTTGTGAATTGGAGGACAGCCTGGTCTACTATATAGTGAGCTTCAGGACAGCCGAACTAGAGACCCTGCCACACCAAGAACAAAAACATTTTAAAAGCACATAGCCAAGACAAATCGTAAGTATTTGGTAACTTCTGTAAAGAGCAGAGAGAGAGAGAGAGAGAGAGAGAGAGAGAGAGAGAGAGAGAGAGAGAGAGAGAAATGGCTTAACGGTATGGCACGTGTGTTGCTCTTGTAGGGAGTCTTAGTTCCCTAGCTCCTGAGGATCCGACACTCTCTTGGGATTCTGCAGAATTCTGCACTCGCATATATCCACAGACACACGTATATACATAATTTTCAAAACTATAAATCTTGGAGCTGGAGAGGTGGCTCAGTGGGTAAGAGTCCTGGCTGCTCTTCCAGAGGACCCAGGTTCAATCCCCAAGACCCACGTGGTGGTTTAAAACTGTAGCTCTTGTTCCAGAGGATCTGACACCCTCACAGACATACATGCAGGCAAAACACCAATGCATATAAAAATAAATAATTAAAAAAATAAAATAATAAATCTTGCAAGGCAGTGGTGGCACATGGGCAAAAAGCAGACCTCTGCGAGTTCAGGACAACGTGGTCTACAGAGTGAATTTCTGAACAGTCAGGGCTACACAGAGAAACCCTGTCTCTCAAAAATAAATAAGTAAATAAATAGTTTTTGGGGGGGAGTTGCTTATAACAATTGCGAGCAAAATCCAATTAACACTAATTATACCTAACATCTCCAGTTTATCATCACATATCACACCCACATATTTATTTTGTATTTATCATCTATTCCTCTAAATATCACCTTTAAAACTTTAGCTCAGACCAGAGGGCTAGCTCAGCATGTAAAGACTCTTGCCACAAAGTCTGACAATCTGAGTTCAACTCCCAAGATCTACATGGTGGAAGGAGAGAACGCCCATGTTCTGGCACTAGCGTTCATGCAAGCTCATGCGCACACACACTCTTTCTCTCACTTTAGTCCAAGAGGGAAAAGATTCTTAACTACCTTTGATCAGTGCTGGTGTTCCCAAAATATACAGCAGTGCCCTAGCATATAGCAAGCATTCAATAAACAACTGAATTACCTGAATGATACGTAGTAGCGTATTTATCTACAATAAATAGAATTTGTGTCCAATGATCTAGACACCTTCCCAAGGAATACCTTTTTGTGTCTTTGGCTCAATAACATCAAATCTAAAAAAATCAGGGAACGGAGAGCAGCAAGACAGCCTGAGCTTAATACCCAGAACCTACATGATATAGAATCAAGTCTGGCAAGTTGTCCTTTAAATTACAAAGGCAAACTGTAGCGTGCACATCCATACACACAACAAAATAAATGATAATTTTTTAAAGAGATGGTTCTGTGATAAAACACTTGCCACACACCTGATGCCTTGAGTGTTTGGGTCTCCAGAATCCACATAAAAGTGGGAAAGTGAGGAACAGGACTCAAAGCTGTCCTCTGATGTCCACACACAGTAGTACATGCACATTCTCATACACAAATACATACACATCATATACACAAATATACTTATTTAAAACTTGTAAACAACTACAAAGATCTAAGAATCTGTCATTGCCTTTACTATACCACATAAGACTCAAAGAGCAATGGAGAAAATAAAAAATCTCTGAAATTCTATACTAACTGACCACATATCAAATTTCTAAAAGGACTCTAAACTAATAATAAATAACTGAAATAAGAACCAACTGTTGGCTGGGCGGTGGTGGCGCACGCCTTTAATCCCAGCACTTGGGAGGCAGAGGCAGGCGGATCTCTGTGAGTTCGAGACCAGCCTGGTCTACAAGAGCTAGTTCCAGGACAGGCTCCAAAGCCACAGAGAAACCCTGTCTCAAAAAACCAAAAAAAAAAAAAAAAACAAAACAAAACAAAACAAAAAAAAGAACCAACTGTTACCTTGAGAAAGCTGCACCAAGTGACTATGCAAGCTGCCAGGAATGACGGGCTCAGGGAGCTCCTGCAGGAAAAACCTAAGGAGACTAATGGCTGAGGGGACGTCCGCTTCCTTAACCAAATCCACCTCTTCTCCACTGTCGTATCTCTGTCGAAGCCACTCCACTGTCTCAGCGTTCCCATTGACTTGAAACAGCCCTTGTTGCTCCAGACCTCCTATGTTGGTTCAAGGTAAGAATTAAGCTACACCTTAACTGCCTGGCCACATATATTCATTCTCAACTTAAAATTCTTAAGCTTTTGGAAAGGCTTTCCTGGCTCCCCAGACTTGGCTAAAAAAGCAAACTGGACATCTAGCAACACACTATCTCTGAGGAATAGTCTACTTCATCCCACCCTTATATCCATTTAAAAAGTTTCTATTACCCCAACTAAAAATGTTCTCAGCTGGGCAGCTGCCATTTCTAGGTAAATCAATTTAAGGAAAATATACTACAGCCTTACAGTTTATACTGTTCTTCATGCTTTGCATTATCCATACTAAGAAAAAACTAAATCAAAACCAAAAAGGGATAGTTGTGTTTATTACAACAAAAGCTAGCCCTCAAAATAAGGAAATGTATACCATGTTCCTCAATATAGTCCACAACGTGGCGGACTATGAACGGAACCTCATTGTCTGGATGTCCTCCCTGCTGCAGCTCATCCAGTGGAATTCCAAATATTTTGTTAGCAAGATCGGAGTTGCAGTTACTCAAGGAAGGGGAGGAGCTCTTCCTCATATCTTTTTGCAGCCAGAGATCAAAGCTGTCTTTTCTGCCAGATGAAAGACAAAAAAGAAAATAGAAAAAGGAAAAAAAGGACTATAATAATTAACAGGCGGCACTATTTGAGTAAATACATTAAAGAAAAATGCTTTTACACCCGAATGTGCACTATTTAAATATGTTCTGCTTATCAGGCCCATGATACAGTCTACAAACAAACTTCAGTGTAATTGCAAAAGCTTTCCTCTACTATAGAATCTGGTCTGAATGCTCTGTGTTATCTGAACACTTTAACAGTGTCAAAGGTCATCCAAAAGTTTCTGGAAAGTGACATTAATATCCCAAGATATTTAAAAGCCAAATTTGCCCCAAGATGACTTTCACTCTGAAAGTGTAGTAATATTGCAGTTGTAGGAAGATGTCAAACCTAATCCATCTCTGAACCCTCAATTCACAAAGTGGGTAATCAGAAAAATAATCACTTTTTGTAAACTAATGGGCCTTTTTGAGACATGGTCTCAGTGTATAGCTCTGGTTGCCCTTAAACTCAAAATCCTTCTACCTCAGCCTCTTAACTGCTAGGATACAACCATATACAGCATGTCTAGCTATCAATCACTTTATAAACTGAGGCCTGATAAAAACAAGAATAATCATTTCTTTCTATAAGAGCAGCTGTAACTCATTTTTTTTCCAGAAAGGAAAAATGTTTAGTTCTAAGCTTTCACTTTTAGTGAGGAAAAAAATTCCAGACCCCCAAGCTAGTTCAGAAGAAATGGTTGTCTCCTTGTAGGAGGGAGACCCGTAAAGCCAGGAGACAATGCCTCAACTTGAGTCTTTAGTATCTGAAGCATTAGGTAACAAGTAGTCCAAATAACTAACTGATCTCAATAAAAATCCATTCACTAAACAAAAGGAGAAAAGATTTATCTTAAAAGAAAGAAAAACTAGGGGGCTGGAGAGATGGCTCAGCAATTAAGAACACTGGCTGCTCTTCCAGAGGTCCTGAGTTCAATTCCCAGCACCCACATGGTGGCTCACAACCATCTGTAGTAAGATCTGGCGCATTCTTCTGACCTGCAGATGCACATGCAGACAGAACACTGTATACACAATAAATAAATCTTTTAAAAAGAAACACTTTTTCAAGTACTGATATGCCAGATAAAAGGTGAATCCCAAGATCTGTAAGTTTCAAACAGTAACACTGAATCAGCTGTATTAGCTAGATCCAGGGCACCATAGCATAACAAGAAACAATCCAACCAATTTTCAGGAATGGTAGAAATGAACTTAGGAACAAGAAGATAACCATAAATTTACATAGTCTTATACAAGCAACATCTACTCTTTGATGCACTTGGTGCCAGCTAATTAAATAAAAATCTCAAAGTTAATCAAACAGCAGCTAACCACAAGAATTATTGATTTGCATACTTACAGAAAATTACCACTGAGAAAGCTTACCTTTGAGTACTTAAACACCTAAGTTTAAAAAACGGCTTCTGCACCAGCTACCCTCACTGAGCAAGCATCCTTCTGTCATTTATGGTTGTTTGAGATTATGGCAGAAGATCAGCCTGTAGTTCCTCATTGAAGAAACGCAGAACTCGATCAGTACTTCAGCAGTTAATCTAAAAGAAAAGAAAACAACTGTTTCAATTCTCATCCTTATGTGTGTGTCTAGAGTCTTCAATCACTCCCCATTTTATTTTTTGATACAATTTCTTCACTGAACCTGAAGCTTTCAGTTCAGGTAGGCTGACCAGTCAATAAGCTCCTGGATCCACCTGTCTCCACCACAGAATGCTGGGGTTACAGGATCTAGCAACTATTCCTAGTTAGGGACTAAAAAACAATCTTAGACAAAAACAACAACCACTGCTGGGCGGTGGTGGCGCACGCCTTTAATCCCAGCACTCGGGAGGCAGAGGCAGGCGGATCTCTGTGAGTTCGAGACCAGCCTGGTCTACAGAGCTAGTGCCAGGACAGGCTCCAAAACCACAGAGAAACCNTCTCCGAAAAACCAAAAAAAAAAAAAAAAAAAAAAAAAACCACCACAGGGTCTCACTCTGTAGACCTGGCTGACCCCAAGCTCACAAAAATTATTCTGCCTCAGCCTCCCAGTAAAATCTAATCATTCAAACGCACAAAATTTCTCAACTGTTTCCACTGCCCACAGTTCTGTTATTTCAGGGAGGGGAGTTATAAGCACATGTCACCTGGCATTTCTAAAGCAGAGTAAAGAACAATACACTAAATGCTAACATACACAGATGTAACACATTAAGGAACTTAAGGAGCTAGAACAGTGATTCTCAATCTTCCTAATTGGTTGGAACCATGAAATTATTTCATTGTGACATCATAACTAATTTTGCTACCTTATGAATCATAATATAAATATTTCATGTGCAGGATATCCATCTCCAAAGAGTCATGACACTCAGGGTGAGAACTTGCTGCCAAGCCTAATGACCTCAACTCAAGCCTTAGGAGAGACCCAACTCCTCAAAGTTTTCCCCTAACGCCCTCCTCATACACATGTGGGTGGACAAGTCAGACACACAGAGAGAATGAAATGAAAATTGTAATAAAGCTGAGTGTGCAGTCACATGCTTTTCATCCTAGCACTCAGGAGGCAGAGGCAGGCAGATCTCTGTGAATTTAAATGCAGCATGCTCTACAGAAGGAAGTCAACTCAATACTATAGACATGTAGTACTTTAAGGAGTTATTTTGTCTGTCCAAATGTCAGACCTTACTTTTGAGATAAGTGACCTACAATACTGACATCTAATTTCAGGGTAGACCACAACCAAGGCCTAAGAGGAACAGGACTTTAAGAAGATAACCTTATCTTAATATTTTTAAAAGATTTATTATGTATTATTATTTATTATGAATACAGTGCTGTTTGCACGTAACCCTGCACACCAGAAGAGGGCACCAGATCTCATTACAGACATTGTGAGCCACCATGTGGTTGCTGGAAATTGAATTCAGGACCCCTGGAAAAGCAGCCAGGGCTCTTAACTTCTCCAGCCCCTTATTGTTTTTAAGATTATCTATGCGCGCCACATACACAGAAACCCAAAGAAGGTGTTGAATCAATCCCCTGGAGTCGATTTAGACACAGTTGTGAGCCCAATATGAATACTGAGAACTAAATCTATGTGCTCTGCAGAGCAGCAAGTGCTCTTTATCACTGAACCATCTTCTCCAAACTATTTTTTTTCTTTCTAGAGACAGGGTTGTGCTATGTAATCAAGACCTCAAATTCAAGAGCCTTCTGTTTCAGCCTCCCACATCTGGGATTACAGGCATGTGAAACCATGACTGAATAGAATAGTGTATCATTTTTTATTGTTCTTTAATATAAAACTACAATTTACTTGTTTTTAATCAGAAAAGGGTATTGGAGGAATTCTCTAACTTACTGTAGACAAATGGGTTCCCAGAGAGGAAAACTTTCCTCATCTCATTTTACACAATTTGCAAAAAGTTCCTCTGAAAATAAAAAGAGGAGTGGGATCTGGAGTTAAGTGCTCTCCCCACAAGAATGAAGACCCAAGTTCCATCCCCAGCACCCATAGGAAAAGCCAGGCATGTCACCACAGTGCTGGGGAGGCAGAGCCAGGCAGATCCCGGGGGCTCAATGACAGACCAGCTAGCTAGTCTAGTATAATCTGCAAGCCCCAGCTCCTGGCGAAAGACTGTCTCAAAAAACAAAGTGGATGACCCCGAGGAACAACGCCCCAAGTTGTCTCTGGCCTTCAATCGAAAACTCACACAGGTACACTAGCATCCACACCCACAGGTACACATAAGTAGGTACACATGTACACACACAAAATTGGCACATACGCAAAAAAGGAGCACCAACCTGATATGCATAAGACCACAGGTCCAAACCTAAACTCCACAAAGAACGGTCAGGACTATCCTTATTTGTTTTGTGAGCTTTGAGCAAATCAACAACAAAGACTACCTCATTTTTGTTTCCACACTTCTAAACTGACCAACTAGAATCCAATTGTTTGAACTGATGCTGTCATTTCCAGTACTTTCCAGTTCACTACCCATTGGAATCCTCCAACCATCCTGTGAGAGGAGGAGGAGAAGAAGAAAATGCTCAGCTGAAGACTGGTCAAGTCCTGAGCTGTGACTACAAGCTGCAGCTAGCTCTTGAGTGGATGTCCTTTCTAGCTAACAAATATAGACATCACTAAAACTGCTGCTTCCGTTTCCCCTGAGATCATGGATTGTTGTATTAACGTGGCATACATTACACTCTGTTCCACACCCTTCACTGTTCCCATTTCTAGTTAAAAATCAGCTACTCAGCTGGGCGATGGTGGCGCCGCAGGGAAAGGTGCTCCCTGCCCCACAAGCCTCGCAACCTGAGTTCAAATCCCAGAACCTACAAAAAGATGGAATGAGCGCTTGAGAGAGCTCAGCAGTTAAGCCAGCTGCTCCTCCAGAGGACCCACGCAGGCCATTTACATCACCTGGAACTCTAGTTCCAAGGACCTGGTCTCCACTACACACACCATGCACGTAAGCCTACTCTTACACTTAAGTTTAAAAAAAAAAAAATTGTTCAGTTGCCTACTACCAGCCTTTAGGGAAACGATAATCAAAAGCACAGGAGAGGCTGAAGATGTGACTCCGTAGATAGAGTGCTGGCCTCACCTGCACAAAGCCCTCCTCAGTCCCCAACACCACAGCAACAGGTGACACAACCTAGTAATCTCAACCGAGGTGAAGGTAGGAGGATCAGAAGTTCAAGGTCAGGGAGAACACCTAGATTCAACTGTCAGAAGCCCTGTAAATAGCGTGCACACACATTTTTTTTTTGTAGTTGGGGGGAGGGGATATGTGCACATGCTATAGGTAGAACCTGGTGGTTCTATGAAGAAGGAAAAAAACATTTGTTACAGCTGGATGTAGTGGTGCCCACCTGAAATGTAATCCCAACATTCAGGAAGCTTCAGTAAGATTGTTTGAGTGACACCATCTAGGCATACACAAAGGTCATATCAAAAATAAAATTGTATGTCAATTGTGCAATGATAAGTTTTAGGTATATATTTACTATAATGCTTTCAAAAATAATTTGAAGATTGACGAGAAGACTTAAGGGGAAAGGCACTCGCCACCAACCAGATGACCTGGTTTCATCCCAGAACCCACCCACAGGATAAAGAGACAGAACTGAAAGTTGTCCTCTGACCTGCAGTATGTGCCAGGATACAAGAACACTGCAAACAAACTTTTTTTTGTTTAAGAATCTGAAGCCTAGCATGGTGGTGTGTGCTTCTGATCCCAGCCCTTGGGAAGGGGCAGGAGGGGGAGGGTTATTCTTCCTCAACTAGATAGAGAAGGAGGTGAGGTCAATCGGGGCTACCTGACACCTGTCTTAAAAGAGAACTGTCAGTTTACTGATGATGATTTTCTTTTCTTTTTTTTCTTTTCTTTTTTTTTCTTTTTTTCTTTTTTTTTTTTTTTTTTTTTTTTGGTTTTTGG
>NW_026067904.1:1566061-1589102 GCF_014885135.2 Alexandromys fortis | reverse complement strand
GCTCTTGTAAACCAGGATGGCCTCGAACTTACAGAGATCCACCTGCCTCTGCCTCCCAAGTGCTGGGCTTACCAGCACCACCCGGCTTAATTCAGCCATTTTCTATCCTAAAACATTTTAATTTAAAAAAAAAATACTACAATGAAGCTACTTTACCCAACGAAGAATAATGCCACTGGGATGGGCCCTTCCACACACGGCAAGGCCTTCAGCTGTGCTGTGACACCTAACTGTAAAACTGGAGAAAATACCCTAATTTAAAAGGAAAAGAGGGAGCAGCTGGAGAGATGGCTCAGAGGTAAAGAGCACTGGCTGCTCTTCCAGAGGTCCTGAGTTCAATTCCCAGCAACCACATGGTGGCTCACAACCATCTGTAAGATCGGGTGCCCTCTTCTGTACTGCAGGATACATGCAGGAAGAGCCCTGTATATATATATAATATATATAATACCGTGTGTGTGTGTGTGTGTGTATATATATATATATATATATAATAAAAATCTTAAAAAAAAAAAAAAAGTAAAAGAGAAGGTACCTAAAAGGCAAACAAGTAATGACCAGAACAAGTATTTACTAAGCGCACAGTACTTGTGAAAACCCAGGTCAAACAGTACTTTGAAGTTACAAAGGGGGTGGGGGTAGGGATGGGGTGACGGGGCGAACACAGAAAGTTAATATTCAAAACTATCCTTTTAATATCTCCTACACACTTCCAAGCCACCGCTACCTACTGTTAAAGAGCCGATTATTCTGTAGCTGTGGCGGCCCTTTTCAGTTTGGCTTCCTCCTCGCCGAAGAGGAAACCGGATGAAATTATGCAACAGTTCTTCTAAGTCAGTTTGGGTTTAATTGATTACAAACAAAGAGAGTTTAACAATTCCCACTAGGCGAGTGTGCCGACGGATTCCACTTCCTAGAAGCTTATCTAGCCAGGCGCCCCGTCTGAAACTCGACGCCCTGCGCAGGGACCCCTCGAGCCCTGCGCAGGGACCCCTCGAGCCTGGCTCTGGCGCAGGGCGTTCTAAATGAGGTCCCAGGGCACCAACAGCCCAATTTTGGCTATGGTCTCTGCGCGACTTAAGGAAGTCAGCAACCACTCATCTCAGGTGACCTTAAGAAGGGGCGCAGTCGAGCCCGGAATAAACCACTTTCCCCACCCCACCCCCGCAGCAACTCCTCTGCCCAGCTTGGAGGAAGTGGGCGCAGAGGTGGCGCAGAAGCGGGGGGCAGGCGAGGCCGGGAGCTGAGGCGCACGCCCGCTTGCACGCACTGCAGCGGCTGCAAAGCCAAGGCTGCCACACCCCCCGACAGCCAGGGCCACCGCCTCTTCTTCCCCTTCCCAGCGGAAAAGGAGCCCCCTCGACTGAATGTCCACCCGGGGCTGTGCCTCGACCTCCCAGACCCCGACCCGCAGCGCCCAGCGGCCACGGCGGGTGGGACCCGGGGCTGCGGGGCGGCCTCGGAAGGGGGGTGGGGGGGGGGGGAAGGGCCGCCGCGGCGGACAGCGGCGCATGCGCAATACCGGGCACCCGCCCGTTTACCCACCGTTGGAACCGCGAAGCCCCGTTCCCCGGCCTCGGCCGCTTCTCCAGAACCCTTGGCGACGTCGACAAGGCGAGAACGGAGGCCCGAAGTGACACGGCGGCCGGCGGGTCTCCTCCCGAGGCGGCCTCCGGCGCGAGGCTAAAGCGACGGCTGTGGCGCAGGGCCAGCCCGGTAGCGACCCCCGGAGACCCCGGGCAGCGGCGGCGGCAGACGCGGAGAAGGGGGCGGGAGCAGCGGAGGCGGTGGTGGCTGAGGCGCGGAGCCTCCCTAACGGCGAGCGGGAGGGGAGCAGGGTGGAGGGCGAGCGGCCGGGCCGGAAGTGACGCGGGAGGCGGGGCAAGCTCACGGCGCCCCGGTCAACACGGATTCGGCTCTGGACTGCGGCGGCTCTGGCCCGCCCACTTGTGGGTTCCTTGGTCTGGTGCCAGGCGCGAGCCAGGGCCGGGGGTCGTCGACTCGGGAACGTTGGGAAGGAGAGGATTAAGGAGGCATAGAAGGAAAGGGCGCCTGGTCTCTACAGAGCTGTGTCCCGAGTCCCGTAGAAGGTTCTGGAAACCCTTACGGTGAGGATGCAGAAACCGTCACAGGAAGCTGCCTTTCAGACCCAAGTGTTGCCTTTTACTTGCGATTTGGGTCGGATGAGGGATTTCTGGGGCTCTGCCTCGCCCCATCACACCCCTACCCCTCTCTACCTAAGTACCTGACCTAGACTCCGGAGAGATCGGAATATGGAAGTTAACAGGCTACTTACTCACAGAGAACTTAAGATGCTAAAATCAGAGCTACAAGGCAGGAAGACAGAAGCTATGATCCCAGGATTATGACCTTCCTTGTGTGGCCAGGTAGACCAACCTTGCAGCGCTCTCACCCTTAATGTGACTAGGTCGTCTCTTCTGTTAAGGCCTTTGAGGACTTACGTTGAGAAAAACCAGTTTTTGGCAAGGTGAGCTATAGTTGTCTCTAAAATATAAACCACTGCGGGGGTGTGGTGGCATCCCTCTCTAATCTCAGCACTCTGGAAGCTGAGGCAGGAGGATCACCTCGAGTTGGAAGCCAACTTGGGCTATATAACAAGTACAAAACCATCCTGAGCTACTTAAAAAGACAACAAAAATAATAAAAGCAAACCACCGCAATCCCTACCTACCTGCCTTTGTCAGAAGTCAGTAACCTGGAAAACGTAAAAAATAAAAAATCACGGACCTTGGCACAAGATTTATAAAAAGTGATCAGCCAGATGTGGTACCCCTTGCCTGCCGTCCCAGCATTTGCGGGCTGAAGGCTGGAGGGTTGGGAGTCCAAGGCCACCCAGGGCTACATAATGAGTTTAAGGTAACCTGGACTACCTTGTCTCAAAAACCCACAAAGATTTATAAAAAATAAGTCACCCTCAGCAACGATCTCTCTGCAAATGTTACAGAGACCAAAGTGACTCCCAGACTTCATCAGAGAGACTAAAATTACCTGTAACCTAAGGTCACATGCCCAAGTGATGCTGTCATAACTGAAGGGTGGGGTCCACAAGAAGTCTAGAACCGCAGAACCTGAGTAAGAATACCCTGCGGGAGCTGAAGAGGGCGCTAGAGCCGTGCTTCTCAACCTTCCTGATGCGTGACCGTTAGTAAAGCTCCTCATGTGTGGTCATCCCCAGCTCTAAAATTATGTTTGTTGCTTCTTCATAACTAATTTTGCTACTGTTAGGAATCACTGTGTAAATTTCCGATATGCAGGCTATCTGATATGCAACCCCTGTGAAAGGTTCGGTTAACCTCTGAAGGGTCGCGACCCACATGCTGAGAACCACTGCTCTAAAGCCTTTCCCACTCTCCTAGAAGAACTGGGTTTGGTTTACGGTGCCCATGTTAGGCAGCTTACAACTGTAACTCCAGCTCCAAGGGATCCCTCTTCTGGCCTCTGTGAGCACCTTCACACACAGGTACATACCCACACACAGAAGCACACAGATAGTTACAAACGAAGCCTTTGAAGTATTCACGTGTGTACATACATTCAGTGGGACTCCCACTCTGTCCAGAAAAGAGGTAACTGTTTCCGATGACAGAGAAACCCTATCTCAAAAAAAGGGGTGGGGGTGGGGAGAGGACTCAAGGTTAGCTGGCTACAGATAGTGAGGATCTAGATGAAGTGTAGGCAAGGGATAAATAAGACCAAAATACACTATAAAATTCTTAAGGAACTAATAATTTTAAGAGCTATTGAAAAGACTATGTTTTCAGCTTTTACATTTTCTTCAAATAATGGCTTCTGGGGATATAGCCATGTTAATTTGTCAGACATTTCCTAATACTTAGAGGGTTTTAAAACCCTGATCATTTTCACAAGACTATGAAACTGTTAACATTGAAAATCCCAGCCAGCTGGGCTAGTGAGATGGCCCAACAGGTAAAGGCTCTTGCTTCCAAACCTGAGCCTGAGACCCAGACCCGCACGGTAGAAAGAAAACTCCTACAGGCTATCCTCTGACCCTGCCACACTGTGGCACAGACCCACACATGTTAAGTAGATAAGTGAGTAAATAATGTAAGAATGCTTTTAAGAAAAGAATTTCACCAGGTTAAACATTTTAAATAAAGCCTTTACCTGCAAGTCCATGGTTGGAAAATAAAGGCAGTAGATTGCTCCAAAAGCTTACTCATAAGCAAGCAAGTCATGAGTAATACCTAAAAATGCAGAGTCCTCCTGGCCCCACTTACACAGCCCTTGTTGGCATAGCTGACTGTAGTCGTGCTTCATATGAAGCCTAAGATGTGAGCTTCTCTCTGGCCTCTAAGTGCTCTAGTATTAAAGTACAGATTTTCTCTTTTTTTTTTTTTTTTTTTTTTTTTTTTTTTTTTTTTTTTTTTTTTTTTTTTTTTTTTTTTTTTTTTTTTTTTTTTTTTTTTTTTTGTTTTTTTGGGACGGGTTTGCCTTGTGCCTTTTGGCCCTCCCCGTAACTCGTCTTTTGAACCAGGCGGGCTTGAACTCACAGAGATCTGCCTGCCTCTGCTAAAGTACAGATTTTCAATACCAGTGATTTGATTCATTGAGCATCTTCCCTCTGGGATATTCAAGAACATATCTTAGAGAACAGATTCTAGATCTTAATAACAGAGTATTCAGTTTGTGGAGCATTGGGCTACAATCTTTAAAATAAAAACAAAGTGTGGTGAGAAGTAGTAGCACAGACCTGAAATCCCAATGGGAGGCAGAGACCTGAGGATCACTATGAAATCATGGACAACCTGGAAGTACTCAGGGAACCTTGTCTCATAAAACCAGACCAAACAAACAAAAAGACTAGCGTGGAGATGATTGTGCAGGTAGAAGCTTGAGCACCTGGGCTCAATCCCCAAAGACCCCAGAAAGCTGGGGACATCTGTGATCCCAACACTCCTCTATCAAGATGAGAGATGGGACAGGACAATTGCCTAGAAGCTCGTGGGGCAGCTAACCTGATGTGACAGAGCAGCAGAAACTAGAGCCCCCACCTCAACAAGGTGGAAGGGACAAGGAAGAGTTGACCTCCCAGAGCCACCTTGGACTGATACACACATACCACATGCACACAAAATTACATTCTTTTTCATTAAAAAAACTTTCAGGCTGGGCGGTGGTGGTGTATGCCTTTAATCCATCCCAGCAGTCAGGAGGCAGAGGCAGGTAGATCTCTGTGAGTTTGAGGCCAGACTTGTCTACAGAGTGAGTTTCAAGACAGGCTCCTAAACAACACAGAGAAACCCTGTCACAAAAACAAAAACCTTTCTTTTGCCATCCCTTTGAACTTGTACAGTGGGAATAGATCATTCGCCTTGGAAACCTGCCAGTCCTGCACCTTGCTAGCTAGAGCAGCCGGGAAGGGAGAGGATTAAGGCACAGAAAGGGGCTTTCTTCCGTGTGATCAGTTAATACTCCCTAGCCTTGGACCTTTAAAGCTGACCTTTCCTGTCCTGCCCATCATTTCTCACCCTTAATTCCCTTGATCTGAGCAAAAAACCATATTAGCAAGAGTTTGACTTTCTCCTTCAGCCACCTGTTAAAAACTGTTCATCTTTGTGGGGCCCACCCGATCAGATAAGATGTAAGGCCCTGGGCCACCCTTTATCATTGTACAAGATAGTCCCTGTAGCCTCCTCCGTGTAGATGTGTGTGTGTGTGTCTGTCTGTCTGTCTGTCTGTCTGCATGTGTACTACTTCTGATGGCTTTCCTGCAGGTGGCGGTAAAGGGTTCTGTATGAGTTACTATGACTAACAATATGGCAGCCCTGCAGTGTCTGGGAGAACTTGCTGTAGTCGCGACCGCATCGACCGTGCTGTGGCTCTGTGCAGCCTTCGTGGGGACCACAGGAAGCTCACATGAACATATCCAGACTCAGGAGGGCAGTCTCAGCTTGGATTCAGCATTCCTCTGCTCTGCTGCCAGAATAGCGTCAGCCCTGGGCGTCAGATACAGCCCACTATGCTGTCTAACTGCAAGAAAAGCACGGCAAGTACTGCGTGGTCCTCTGAGGGCCCTGTCACCTGCTGGAGGTCAGAGGCAGATAGATGCCTGCTTCTGTGGCCGCATACAGCCGCAGTCCCTCAGAAATCCTGTCGTTCTTCCTTCCCCTTTCAGCTCACTGTAGTTAGTGTCGCAGTCCTGCGGTTGCCTGGAATTCCTAACAAGGATGCACCTCAGAGGGCGCTTTAATGAGGTCATTTGGGAGAGTTGTCATGTTTAGGACTTCCGTTAAAACAGTAGTATACCAGAGTCAGTGGTTCCGTACAAGCCCAGTGACCCGAGTTCAATTCCCAGAACCCATCTACAGGTGGAGGGAGAGAACTGACTGACTGAAAGCTGTCCTCTGACCTCCACACTCACACCACAGCACACTGCCCACCCCTTCCCAAACGCATACATGATGTTTTCAATCAAAAACAACAGTTCTCAGCCAGGATGTTCGGAGGCAGTGTGTAGATATGTCGTTGGTAGATAAACATGGAGCAGACCCAGGGGTAACTACCAAGGGTGCTGCTGAACCCCACATACAGCACAGAATGCTCCACAGTGAACACAGTAGCTTCTTTTATGCTAATTGACTAGGGGTGGGAGGTACACTTGTTTGGAGGTCAGTGACAACGTGCAGGAGTCAGTTCTTGCCTTTTAAAATACAGGTCCTGGGATTCATCACACTTGGCCCCAAGTAGCTTTGTGAGCCAAGCCCTATCTTCCTTGGCTGAGAATATAGCTTCTGATGTAATAAAGATCTATAAGTTCAGCAGTCATGTTCCAGAATTACATATATTTTTCTTTTTTTCTTACGAATGTTTTAACTATATATAGGCACAGAAGTCATGTTTTGATTTGATTTGGATTTTTTTTTTTTCGAGACAGGGTTTCTCTGTGGTTTTGGAGCCTGTCCTGGAACTAGCTCTTGTAGACCAGGCTGGTCTCGAACTCACAGAGATCCGCCTGCCTCTGCCTCCCGAGTGCTGGGATTAAAGGCGTGCGCCACCACCACCTGGCTGATTTGGATTTTTTTGTTTTCCTTTTTTGACTTTTGTTTTTGAGAGGATTACAGGTGTATGCTCTCATGCTGGGCTAGAACTCACATTTTGATATATTTCTAGTGTCAAAACTATAGCTGTTTGGCCAGGATGAGAAGCACCCAGGCTTTTGTGTTTCTAAAGACCCCTCAAATTAATCCAGATGAGGAAAGTTATTTAGAAATGGGCTATCTTTCACCTTTTCTTTTTGAGATTACTTTTCACACAGTAAAACAAGTGTTTCAGCTAATCTGTATCTCAGAGGTAAGGCTGTGCATCAGATCACTGGAGAGGGAACAAGTGATTGCTGCAGCTGAGCGCATGTCCCGGATGCCAGGCATATCTGCCGCCTAGGGGCAGAAGTATGCCTGGGATAAAACTTCACTGTCTTTCGTCACCTTACAACCCATGCAGAGAATGAAAATAGGCCTCTTGGCTCCTTTCATTCCTTTGGTAGAATTTAGTTCTTCATAGTATAAGGGCGTCTATGCCCGTCTCTTCTGGGTGCTAGGAGGAAACTCAGAATTGATTGTCCCTTTTGCCCTTACTGATCTCATCCAGCCCCAAAGTTTCAGAGTGGGTTCAGTTTTGCTCAGACAAGATTGCCATTATATCTTTAATGCCATGTTAATTTAAAAAAATGAGCCACAGGAGTTAACACGCACAAAAAGACATTTCTATCCCCAATTCTATAACTTAAAAAGTTAAAAACACAACCATTTAGTACATAGGCATACTGAACTTAAAATTAGAAACTTGCATTGAGTTCTAGACCCTGTTACTAGCCTTGTGGCTCTGGTCAAGTACCGAGGGTCCCTGTCGGCAAGCAGGAAAGCTAACGTGAATTGGTATGTTAAAGGGTGTTTAGTGAACAGTGCTGCAGCGTCTCCCACTCCTCTCCTGCTGTGAGTCAGAAAGCATCTCTGGAAATACTTTGCTTTAGGTCTTTATTGCTAGGGATGGGTCTCTGTGTGAGAACTCTTCCCAGAAGTCAACAAACGCTTATCCATCTGTTCGGCTATGGCTTTTTGTTGTTTTGCTTTGCTTTGCTTTTGTGGCAGGGTTTCTCTGTGTAGTCCTGGCTGTCCTGGAGCTCACAGAGATCTTCTGCTTCTGCCTCTACCTCTTTGCCCCTCTCTGCCTCTCTCTGCTGCTCCCTGCCCCTCTCTGCCTCCCTGCCTCTGCCATGTGGGGATTAAAAAGGCTTTCACCACCACAGCTGGCCCTGTTTGTTTCTGGGGATCAACCCAGAACTGTGTGCTATATACCCTATCCCTGGTCAATTTCTTTTCAAATGAAAATCAAGAACCCCAAAAGTCTTGGACCATACCTGGCTTCTTGGTGCTATTTTTAAGACCTACTAAACTTCAAAGACATTTCTTCTTGCCAGACGTGATGGTAGACATTTGCAATCCCAGTGCTCAGGAGACTGAGACAGAATAATCACTGCAAGCCTGGGATACAAAGCAAGTTCAAACCTAGCCTTACTACCTAGAAAGACCCTGTCTGGGGGTGGGGGAGGGGAGGCAAGAGAAATAAAGGAAAAGGGAAAAAGAAAAAAATGATCTTCCCTAAATAGATAGATGCGGCTGAGAAAAGACAAGCAGTCTGGGGGAGGGATGGAGGCAGTACCAAACAGGGAAAGGAGCTCGCCAGCTCTGCTTCCTGAAGAGCCCTGGAATGCTATCAAGTCAGTCAAACTTAGCTCATTAATTTCTCCTTGCCTGGCGCTCCTGCCTCTCTTGTGAAGAGAGCAAAGATTAAGATCCCATCAAAACTCCGATCTTCCGAAAGGAGAAGCAACTCACCATTAGAGAGTGGCCTTGCTGCCTCTTCTGAGGAATGCACAAGAAGCCTGGCTGTGCCCCTTTGCCCAGGACCATCGTACCAGTACAAGAATGTGTGTTCTTCATAAACAAAAACCATTACTAGCTGCAAAGAGAAGAGACTGTTCCAGAGTGTACAAATCCCACGCCAGAACCCAGAATAATGGCCGACACTGTTCTGCTCTTAGCAACCCAAAGTAACCTTGGTGTCATTCGTGTCCTTAGTGCGTATTTCCTGAGCAGCTATTATGATGTCTGGGATAGTATTAATGATCTCTGCCCCGAAAAGGCTTCATCGTACATCTCTCGGAAATATAATGGCTTTGGAATAGGACCAAAGTCAACACAATGTGGATTTCGGCTGCTATGTTCACTCGCAGAGCCCCTGGTGCCAGCCACATCAAGTTTGAGGAGCTGGAACAATGGACAGTGATGCTCATCTTTGCCAAGTCCACATTTTTTGGCCTAACAATTTGGAATTCTTTGTATGACAATAATGTGAGCATTTGCTATAGACAAATTTGTTTTGGCTTCTTGATGAAGTGCCTATGATCATCTGTTTTCCACAATCTAACAATATTGTCAGAAATAAATAAGTTAAATAAATATCAGTGAATAGCTGTTCCTTTCTTCTTTCTCCCTCTTCTTGTATCCATCGAGGGGAAACAAAGTTTACAGAGGCTCGGATTGTGACCTTCACAAAACAATAAACCGTTGTCTGTCTTTTTAGCCTGAAATGGTCTTAGCATTCTGTAGAGCCCATTTCTTCCTCAGAGGCTCTGGCGTCTGGTGTCTGATCATCCCGTCACCTCATCTATCTCTCACTGGAGCCCTGCCTGTAGCAAACCGATAAACTGATAGCCAAATGCTTACAGACTACAGCCAGGGTTTCTTTATAACTTTGGGGCCTGTCCTGGAACTGGCTTTGTAGACCAGGCTGACCTTGAACTCACAGAGATTCGCCTTCCTCTGCCTCGGCCTCCCAAGTGCTGGCGTTAGAGGCGTGTGCCACCACCACCCAGCTCAGACTACAGTCTTACTACAAGAGTATAACTGAAGACAATCATCGTGAACACACTCATTGAAATAATACGGGCATTAGCCGGGTATGGTGGTATAGGATTTTAATCTCAGCACTCAGGAGACAGAACCAGGTGGATCTCTCTGAATTCAAGTCCAGCCTGATCTACATAGCGAGCTCTAGACCAGCCTAGTCTACATGGTGAGACCCTGTCTCAGAGAAAGAGAGTCTGGTTGCCCAGGCTATAAAACCAGCACTAGGAACAAAGCGAGGAAGATGAGGAGTTCAAGGACAGCCTTTGATAAATAACTACAGGAAACCCTGCTTCAAGCAAAACAAAACAAAAACCCACACTGAAAGGAAGAGTACATTCACACTTCATAGTTTAACCAAATGTGTTGAATTATAGTAAGGGGGTATCGATACTTTTATATCTGTGTGTGTGTGTGTGTGTGTGTGTGTGTGTGTGTGTGTGTGTGTGTGTGTGTTTCAGACAGGGTCTCAGTATGCAGCCCTGGCTGGCCCAGAATTGACAGAACCACCTGCCTCTACTGCGAGAATCCTGGGATTAAGAGGGTCTGCTACTAGCTGAGCTTCTATAGTAAGGTTTTGCTATTTGTTTGTTCTTTCTTGCTTCTCCTGGAGTGTCCATGCAGTAAATTCTGCCAGGCCTGGGACTAAGTGTCAGAAACGCAGCCGTAGACTCTGTATTTGCTCTCTAGCCGTCAGGACATGGTTCTTGCCAGTTGTGAATGCACTGGGATATGCCTAAGCCTTTGACCTCCTCTGCAGGGACCTACAATTCACTTGGTATCTGCAGAGCTGGCTTTGTGTCCCTCCATGGGCGCCTCTCTAACCGTGCTGTGCTCCTCTGTACTGGAGATCAGAATGCATGTACCTATAATTATTAGAATATCCCAGACGCTTACAAGAGAGCCAAGGGGATGAGCAAAGTCATTTGTCCAGACCTGAGAGATGCTTCACCCAACATCCAACTCCATTTAATGCACCGAAGAGCTGCTCACAAACAGGAAAATAAAGCTTCTCTCACAGTCCCGCTGCCCATCGTCCCTGTTTGCTAGGCGGAGGCTGTGGTGTTCAAGGATACCCTGCAGTAAAAGATGACCTCACCAAGTGACAGGATGTTCTGGTATAGAGTTCTGTGGACTAGTAGCAGGCCCCCAGAACTTAGCACAACTGACACACCATGTTAGAGGCGCCATTCTAACCTAAAATCTAGCACAGCAGGTATACCAACACCTGCTAAAATGCAAAGACCTAATCAGTTGAAAATCTAGTCTACAATTACAGGATCCAGGAAAGCCCCTAAATGTACTAACTTTGCTTTTTGGCTTCTGTAGTTCTGCTTCTTGCTGACTGTTTTTGCTTACTGAAATGGGTCACCAGAATGTGATTTTTGTACATAAAAGACCTTTGTAAGGATCAGGTCTCATGATTTGGGCAAGTTCCCCATGCAGCTGCTATTCAGCAATAAAGACTTTACATTTGGCTTTAACAGTGAGTGTTATGGGGCTGGAGAGATGGCCCAGTGGTTAAGAGCACTGGCTGCTTTTCCTGAGGTCTTGAGTTCAATTCCCAGCAACCACAAGCATCTGTAATGAAGTCTGGTGCAGAACACTAATAAAAAGTAAATTAATCCGAGCACTCGGGACGCAGAGGCAGGTAAATCTCTGTGAATCTGAGGCCAGCCTGAACTACAGAGAGAGTTCCAGGAGTTCCAGGACAGCTTCCAAAGCTACACAGTGAAACCTTGTCTCGAAAAAACAAAAAAAAAAGGAAAGAAGGAGAGAGACAGAAAGAGAAAGAGAGGAGAGAAGGAAGGAAGGAAGGAAGGAAGGAAGGAAGGAAGGAAGGAAGGAAGGAAAGAAAGAAAGAAAGAAAGAAAGAAAGAAAGAAAGAAAGAAAGAAAGAAAGTTAGTTCTACAGCAGTTGGGAGGCAGAGGCAGGTGGGTCTTGGATTCATGGCTTGCCTAGTTTCAGGTCAGCAAGGACTAACAAGAAAAACCAAGTCTTGAAAAGTAAAAAACAAAAACAAACACAAAAGAGTGTATGTGTTGCCAGGTGCTGGTGTTGGACACCTTTAATCACAGAAATCAGGAGGCAGAGGCAGGTGGATCTCTGTGAATTCGAAGTCAGCCTGGTCTGCTGAACTAGTTCCAGGACAGTGAGGACTACGTAAAATACTCTGGCCAAAAAAAAAAAAAAAAAAAGTGTGTGTTCACCTCACAACTTCCTGAAGATTAGAAATGGGGGTCTGAGACCACCTCTGGGGCAACAGCAGGGAGAAGGGACAGTCCCCAGAAGTGTGCACCCTAACACATCCCAGGGCCCCCAAAACTTCTGCCTCTACTCCTGGTGCCCCAGAGGCTCCTGAGCCTCCACCCTAAATGGACAATTACGGAAACTCACCTGGATCTGTCTCCTTCAGAGATGACTGTATTTATGGCACCTTATGAAAAGTACACTTAGGAAGGGCTGGACACAGCCCAAATCCTAGCGTGTGGGTATGAGGGAGATGTCACTGGAACTCTGGTTTAAGCCTGTATGGTGACTACCCCTGGTTGTCTTTATTGTTACCTGTCTGCGTGACTCTTGTGTGTGTTTGTCAGTTCTGTTGGCTGGGAGGAAGTTGCTATGGGAGGGGATGGTGGTTTGAATAGTAATGTCCCCCATAGACTCGTGTTTGAATGCTTGGTCACTAAGGAGTGGCACTATTAGGCAGTGTGGCCTTGGAGGAAGTGTGTCACTGGGGGCCAGGCTTTGAGGTCTTAGATCCTCAAGCTTGGTCAGTCTATCTCTTCCTGCTGTCTGGGGATCAAGATATAGATCTCTCAGCTACCTCTCCAGCACCATGTCTGCCTGCATGTCACCATGTCCAGCCATGATGAATAATGGACCAAACCTCTGAAACTGTTAGCCAGCTCCAATTAAATGTTTTCCTTTATAAGAGGTGCTGTGGTCACAGTGTCTCTTCACAGCAATAAAACCTTACCTAAGACTAAGAGGTGAAGTGAGCAGTCCCAAGACATCAATGAAGTGTATGTTTAAACACTTGAAGGAAGTTGGTATGGTGTCTGTACCTTGCCTGGAAAACTCCAGACCTTCTGTGAAATAGATTAGTTTTTTTTTTTTGCACTTGGGTGGCCCAATGATGTATCTCTGAACCCCAGATAGTTCAGGCTGTCTGGAACATAGTGACTGGAGACTATGGCCACCCCGACCAATGTCCCTACATTGGCCAATGGCTTTCTCTGTTGTGGAATATTACTTGAAAATGTGCTACATTTGTTTACGCTGTGCAACATTTGTTTTAATGAGGCAAAGATATATTGCATCCTTTTATGTGCATTTGTTTAACTCTGTGAAGCTGTGACACTTTGCCTGTCTAAAACACCTGATTGTTTTAATAAAGAGCTGAATGGCCAATAGTGAGGCAGGAGAAAGGATAGGCAGGGTTGACAGGCAGAGAGAAGAAATAGAAGAAATCTGGGAAGAGATCAAGGAACAAGAAAGGGAGGAGGACATCAGGGGCCAGCCACCCAATTACACAGCAAGAAGTAAAAACAGATTTACAGAAGTAGAGAAAGATAAAAGCCTAGAGGCAAAAGATAGATGGGATAACTTAAGTTAAGAAAAACTGCCTAGAAACAAGCCAGGCTAAGGCTGGGCAGTCATAAAGAAGAATAAGCCACTGTGTATATATTTATTTAGGAGCTGGGTTGTGAGCACCCAAAAGAGCAAAAAACCAAAGAGTGAAAAACAAACAACATTTCTCTAGTACAAGATCCATCCCTTTGACTTAAGACTTGTGCCCTCTCCCTGGGGACCTGAATCTTCTTATTTGGGCCAGGTTACCAGAGGAAACCCAAACCTCTGCCTGTTCTCTCTGTCCCACCAGAGGAAGCTGACCCCATCCCCAAGGAAATGGTTCCCCTGGCTACACTGAAAGGCAGATAGTATCTTCTCCCTCAGGCCCCTTACTCTTCACACAAAAGGAGTGGCTCTGGCTGAGGGCTCTGGGACAAATTCCCTGGGTCAGGGTTAGGTGCCCCATCCTGCCTCTAAGGGGGAGCACACACAGACAAACATACTCACACACTCACTCAGCTGTGGACCCAAGCCCTGGAGTTCTCATTCTTCTCCTTTCATAGTTTACATCTCCTTTTCTTTTTTTTTTATTTGATCAAGCAATTTTATTCATTTACATCTTCTTTTCAATCAATGATTTGTATAATTAGAAAACTCAGAACCCACCATCCTCTAAAAATCCTCAGGCTCTCATCAGCCTCCTCAAGACAGTCTTTTACACCCATCAGCCAACCAGGATGACAGCCAGCAGCTCCTGGCTGAGGAGCAGACAGAATCTGGCTGGAGAGTCTCGGCCAGTTGCAATCACGGCCCAATAGAGGGGTATTTTGGAATGATCTTTTTGCACACTCTGAATTCATGTTTCTCTCACTGGTTTAATAAAGGGCAAAATGGCCAATCTAGGCAGGCAGAGTTTAGTCAGGACTTGCAGGCAGGAGGGAGCTGTCAGGGATGGAGAGGGGTTGGGAGATGCCAAGAGAAGATGAACTTGCCTTGCCAGAAAAAAGGAACCAACCCTCATGATAGCACATAGAGTAACAAAAATATGTGTTAGTTTAAATTATAAGAGCTAGGTAGAAACAAGCCTCAGTTATTGATCGAGTATTTATAACTAATAAGTCTCTGTGTGGTTATTTGGGAGCTGGCTGGTGGTATAAAAAACATTTTCCTACAGAGGGATTTTTCCCTCTGCTCAATCTTACTAGGACCCCAACACTCATCTTGGGAAGGAGCTCTGAACAATTTTGCCAAGACGTTTTAAGAGGAATGAAGGTCACTGCTAGAGAAGCTACCAATCTGCCTAAGGTGAGTGAGGTAATACAAGAGCCCCAGAAATTGTCTGTGGGTTCATGGAGGGCTCGTCGAGGTCTACCAGATGTCCACACTCATTTACCCAGATTGATGTACCAGAAGACCAGTGAGCAACTGACTACCGCTTTTGTATGAAGTCTCCCAGGATAGTAGAAAGAAACTTCAGAACTTAGAAAAGGTTGAGGGTATGAATGGGTCCCAATTATTGGAGACTGCTCAGAAGCTTCATAATAACCATGACTCTGTAGAAGAAAAGCAGAATAAAAGACTGACCTGAGCAGTAGTGGCTGAGCTCAGGGACACTGATGAGAGAGACCTTGGGGGGATGGGGGGAGCCAGAATCTCCTGCAAGAGGGGTTAGAGGAGGGCAATGTTGCTTATTGCGAAGAAAAAGACACAGGGTTAATTAATGCCCAGATGGCAGAGGGAAGGATACCTCATGCTTCATTCGGTCAAGAGCTGACAGGTCCAGGGCTCCATTCCTCTAAGTAGTCAGGAGCCCGGGGTAGCATTAAAGGTGGGGGGACAGACAGCATTAATCCCAGCACTCAGGAAGCAGAGGCAGATGGATCTCTCTGAGGTTCAGGCTAGCCTGGTCAATACGAGCTCAGTGGAGGAGAGGTTCCAAAGCTACAGAGAAACCCTATTTGAAAGAACCAAAAAGAAGAAGAAGAAGAAGAAGAAGAAGAAGAAGAAGAGGAGGAGGAGGAGGAGGAGGAGGAGGAGGAGGAGGAGGAGGAGGAGGAGGAGGANAAAAAGAAAGAAGGAAGGAAGGAAGGAAGGAAGGAAGGAAGGAAGGAAGAAAGAAAGAAAGAAAGAAAGAAAGAAAGAAAGAAAGAAAGAAAGAAAGAAAGAAAGAAAGGTAGGTAGGTGGGGGAACAAATCTGCCATCTTTAGAACACCTCACCTGAATGTAGTAAGCCTGTAAGGCAACCCCCAACAACCATAATATGATAACATGGATATTCTCCTTTACTTTTTAAAAATATTTATTTATTATGCATATGTAATAAATACAGTGTACTGTCTGCATGTGTGCCTGCAGGTCAGAAAAGGCACCAGCTCTCATTACAGATGGTTGTGAGCCACCGTGTGTTTGCGGGGAATTGAACTCAGGACCTCTGGAAGAGCAGCCAGTGCTCTTAATTGCTGATCCATCTTTCCAGCCCCCCCCCCTTACTCTTTATTGGCAAATTTTCATTTAGCTCAAGCTGGTCTTGAGCACTTTGAACTCTGATCCTTCTGCCTCTACCTTCCAAGAGCCGGAAGAACTAAGCCACTGTGCCCTCTTCCACTCCTCTCCTCCTTTCTTCTTCTAGTTTTTTATCTGGTTCTTTGTGGCTAAAGCTTTCCTTCTCATGCATCTGGGATGAAGATTCACCATGCTCCACCCAACTGTGACGCTAGACCTCAGCAAGAAACAGGCCAGTTCTCAACCTCACTATTTCTCCCTCTTCTCCTTTTCCTCCCCCTCTTCTTTTCTTTTTCTTTTCAAGACAGGGTTTCTCTGTGTTTAACCCTGGCTGTCCTAGAACTCACTCTGTAGACCAGGCTGGCCTCATATTCAGAGATCCACCTGCACCTGCCCCCAAGTGCTGGGATTAAAGACGTGTACCTCCACATCCAACCTCATCATTGTTTTTTCAAGTACAAAAGAAATACATGGGTCCAGAAAGATGGCCAGCAGGTGAAAGTGCCTGCCACCAAGCCTGACAACCCATCCCAGTTCCCACACGGTAGAATCAAACTGATTCTCTGTTCTCTCTACACACACAGTGGCACACATTCCCATACACACTAAAAAACAAATGGAATAAAACGAAGTTTTAAGTAATACACATTCCTGAGTTTAGGCTCAAAACAATGACCGTGTTATAGTAATTGGGAACTCAGAGCCATTAAAAATGGGCACCGAGCGGTAGCGTGGAGCTCAGTGCCTTGTTTAGCACATGCAAGGCCCTCCATTCACAATGCCCAGCTTGCCCATAGGCACACACACACACACACACACACACACAGTAACACCTTATAAAAATCAAAGTTCTCGTGACCCAGAGATTAGGCCATACCTGTACTCTCGATGCTCAGGTAGATAGAAGTGGGAGACTCACTGCGGATTTGACGGCTGTCTGGTCTATATGCTAAGTTCTGGTCTAGCCTGTGCTACATAAGGATGTCCCGTATTACAGTTCATGTCTGGAATACCAGCATTTGGAAGGCTGAGGCAGGAGAATTGTCATGAGTTTGAAGTCCACCTGAGTTACTGAATAAGACCCTGTCTCATAAAACCAAAGGAAGACAGCTAAAGAGATGGCTCGGCAGTCAAGAGTGCGTACCGACTGCCGTTACAGAGGACCCAGGTTCGGTTCCCAACATCGACAAGGCAGCTCAGAGCCATGTGTAACTCCACTTTCAGGGGATCCAATGCTTCATCTGACTTCCACAGGCTCCTACACACATGCATTGCACAATATACACAGGCATAATATAAAATTAAGAAGTTTTTACAGTCGGGCGGTGGTGGCACACTCCTTTAATCCCAGCACTTGGGAGGCAGAGGCAGGTGTATCTCTGTGAGTTCGAGACCAGCCTGGTCTACAAGAGCTAGTTCCAGGACAGGCTCCAAAACCACAGAGAAACCCTGTCTCAAAAAAACAAACAAACAAAAAAATAAATAAGTTTTTACAAACCAAAAGAAAATGCTTTTCACTCTAACTTTTACTCCCTTTCTGACAAAAGTAAATCTTGTCAAGGGTATCCTTTTAGATAATCCTAAAAGTGCACACAAATTTTTAAATAAATAAAAGCATCCCCTTAATATCCCATCTCCTCTTTGCGGGTGGATGGTTTTCTTCTGTGAGACACAATAATACATGTATGCACGCACATAGCCCCGGCTAATCTGAACCAGACTGGACTCAAACCCGCAGAGATCTGTCTAAATGCTGGGAGTAGAGGCGTGCACCTCCAGGGCGTCCATTTACTTTTTACATATAATATTCCACAGACAAGTGTTGAATTAGTACATTGTTTCCAGCTGTTTTTCCATGAAGCTAGTGCTATGATGTGCTTGTGTATTCATGCACGTCTTTGTGTGGAGCAAACTCTAACAACCAAGGAAAACACTTGGCCTGGGTGTGGTGGCACACACCTGTAATTCCAACGCTCAGGAGGCTGGAAGATCAGGAATTCAAGGTCATCCTAAACTACCAGCAAGTTTAAGTCCAACCTGAACTCTAGAAGACTTTGTCTCTAACTAAATCTTAAAAAGAAAAAAAAAAATCAAGACAACAAAAAATGAACACTTAAAATTTGCCTGAACTCTGACAACAGATACTGTACATGATTTAATTCTTTTTTGAGGCAGGATCTCACCCTGTCAGGATGCCTGGAGCTTATGATGTAGCCCATGACGGCAATTCTCCTGCCGTAGGCTCCCAAGCCAGCACACCTGGCATGTAGTCATCTCATGGGACTGAGGAGCAGAAGCCATGGCTTCTTTTTGATTGCACTGAGTTTCTGTGTCCCCAGTGAAGGTGACAGTGTCACCACGGGGTTACCAGTCCATCCCTGCTACCTTGTTTTTTTGGTTTGGGGATTTTTTTTTTCTTTCCGTTTCCACATTTTGATCATGAACATGGAGCACTTGGCAGTGCGCCAGTCACCACCTTTGATGGGGCTTTTCTTTTTTAAAACAGGTCTTGCAATGTAGCACAAGCTTAGCTGGAACTTGACAATCCTCCTGCCTCTGCCTCCCAAGTGCTAATGTATGGTAAGCACCACCACCTCTGGCCTAATCAAACCCTAGTCAGTTTTACTCTGAAAGTTCCACTTTCTCTGCCATTTCCCAAAACTTCCTTTCACCGCAGGGAGATCTCTGGGAAGGAACTCACCCAGCCCAGCAGGTCCGCATTCCAGTCCACAGCAAAGGAGGGCTTTGCAGCAGCCGCCTTTTCCCCAGAACCAAGGCTGGCGCTGCCCAAAAGGCTGTTCAGGCAGACTTAGACTTAGCCGGCTATTTTATCTCTGTCCTTAGAAGATAAAGAACCAGCCCACAGGACAAGGGTCAAAGATAAATAAAATGGGAACACCAAGAAACACCAAGACCTTGGCCCCATTCAGTCAGCGGCAGAGTGGGTGCAGGGATCCCAGAACCTGACAAATGCGCTTTAGGTGGCTACTCTCCTCCCACAAATGTGTCATCATCTTTTAATGCCCTGTCCTGCACTCCTTTGATTTTTTTTTTCAAGGACTTGAACCCTGGGCAACTACTTTTCGGAAGTTCCATCTTAGCCATTCCCCCTCCCCTTAGATTGATTTTTGAGACAGGATGGCACTATTTTGCCCAAGCTGGCCTTGAACTTTCAGTTCTCCTACTTCAACCTCTCAAGTAGCTGGAATTATGACACTGCCACACGGTCTTTGGAAACATAGTCTTAGGATTTATTTTATTTTAAATTATTGTGTACGTGATAGTGGGGTGTGTGCTGGAGCATAGGGACCGAAGGAGAGTGTATGAGAATCCTTGGCGCTGGAGTTACAGGTGCTTGTTAGATGCCTGGTGTGGGTTCTGGGAACTGAACTAGGCTCCTCTGCAAAAACATTAGTGTTCTTAACCACAGTGGACATCGCTCCAGCCCCTTGGTGAACTTTTAGTCACAGGTATAAAACACAAATATATAGTCTCAGCATCTCCTTTTGTAGGTAATCAGAGATTACTTTACGATCATCTCATTAAATAGCTCAGTACAGGCCGTTCCCATCTCCTCTGAGTGCGGTATTTCACACCTTTAATCCTAACAAGCAGGGTGCTGAGGTCAAAGAATTCCTCTGAGTTCAAGGTCAACCTGGGCTGAACAGTTCCAGCCCAGTCAGTGACGAGGCAAAACTGTCTCTCAAAGCAAAAACAAAACAAAACAAAAAAAAAAATCAACAGAAAACAAAAACAAAGCACATTTTTTTTGTTTTTGTTTGGGGTTTTGTTTCTTTACCATGCTTTACTGTGGTTTCTTGAACTCTTAGTAACCTATAAAATACAAAATATGGGGGCTGGAGAGATGGCTCAGTGGTTAAGAGCTCTGACTGCTCTTCCAGAGGACCAGGGTTCGATTTCCAGCACCCACATGGCAGCTCACAACTGTCTGTGACTCCAGTTCCACAGGATCCAATACCCTCACACAGACATATATGAAGGCAAAAACACCAATGCATATGGAATAAATAAATTAAAAAGAAACGAAAAAAATATGACTCTGACCTGCTCGTATTACTCATTGTCTTTCAAGAGAAGGCTCAGCCAAATCACATCAGAGAAACTGCTAAGATATTAGAGAGATACCCGTGTGATAAATTGAAAATTGTTTGAAAATGATTGACGGATACATGAAAGCACACTAAACTATTATTTCCTCCTCTATCTGATTAAAACTTTCCAATAAATATAAAATAAAAGCATACCAGGCCCTGGGCTAGGCTCTGGAGATCTGGGGATCGCACGGCCACCACTCACCACGTTCCTTCCAGCTTCCAAAGACGCGGCGTGCCTATGAGACTCCTCCAGAAAAGGCTGGGAGACTGTGGATTCAGCCTGGAGCTCCGGGAAAATTCCTGCAGCCTTTGCGACTTTTTATCATCCCTTTTCTTCCTGGTCTTTTGTTTTCCTGCAATAATCTAATCTGGAAAGGGTGAGTCCTGTCAGTTGGTGGGTGGGGTGAGCTGGAAAGAGACCAGGAGGGCATAGGAGGCTGTGTGTGTGTGTGTGTGTGTGTGTGTGTGTGTGTGTGTGTGTGTAGGCATAGCGTATGTGTATGTGGTGTATATATGTATGTGGTGTGTATGTATGTTTTGTATGTATGTGTGTATGTGGTGTAGTATATATGTGTGTATGTGGTATAGTATATATATGCATATGTATATTGAGGTGTGTGTATGTGGTGTAGTGTATATGTGTGTGGTGTATGTATGCATGTGCTGTGTGTATGTATGCATGTGTGTGTGTTTTGTATGTGTGTATGTAAGTGATATAGTGGGGGGGTCTGTGATGTATGTATGTGGTGTGTGTATGGTGTAGTGTATGTATGTATGTGGTGTGTGTATATGTGGTGATTCTCGTACCTAAAAGCAGTCAACAAAGTCACAGAAAAAAAAAAACACTTTCCCAGTTGGGCAGTGGTGGCGCACGCCTTAGCCCCAGCACTCAGGAGGCAGAGGCAGGCAGGTCTCTGTGAGTTTGAGGCCAGCCTGGTCTACAAAGCGAGTCCTAGAACAGACCTCAAAGCTATTAGACCCCTTTTCCTATCTAAAACTTGTATTTTGCTGTTTTTCTTATTTCCTTGACCAGCAGTGCTGGTAGTTTACATTATTTTTTAAATTTTATGTGTTCATTTATTATATATAGTGTTCTGCCTGCATGTGCGCCTGCAGGCCAGAAGAGGGCACCAGATCTCATTACGGATGGCTGTAAGCCACTGCGTTGGTTACTAGGAATAGAACTCAGGACCTCACTCCTTTGTCTAAGTGTAAGGAAAGTGGCCCAAATTTACTGACAAAAACTAGCTCAGGCCGAGCATGTAATGACCAGACTTGCATTTAGCAGGCGTGAGACTCTGAGTTCAGACCCTAACACAAAACAACAGCGATAAAAAACAACCACCAAGACGCCTGTTCTTGCATCTAGGACTCCACACAATTTCACCGGAGGGGAAGTGGCCAAAGAGAAACCCACAGAGGAAAGGTGGCTGGAGAAAAGCCCTGGAGTATGGGGTAGGGGTGTGGGGTGGGGTGTGAGGGTAGGGGTGGTTCTGGAGGCAGCCGCATCCAGCCCTAAGTGAAACGCTGCGGACCCTCGGGTTGCCGGTGTTCGTGCTCTCACTGCTGAGAACCCCGGTATTTGAAGAAAGAGATGCGATGCCAAGCTCTTCTGAGAAGTCAGCAACTCCGCACACCAGCTCCGCCAGAGGCGGCGGCATCAGGGAGCCGGCGAGAAATTACAAGGGAACTTGGCAAGCTCCAGAAAAACGAATCCCTTCCGAGCCTCCCAGAGAAAAGCCAGCTGTGAGAAGGGCTGCCAACGAAGCCTAGGCTGAAGCATTACCTCATCAAGATAAACCCCCATTGGCTGAATGCTCTGGGCAAAGCTTTCCTTTAACCCTCTCAGGGAACAAATACTGCGTTTGCGACCCCACCTTCCCTCGCTGCCTCTCGATTTCAGCTAAGGAAAATGGGTGGGAGGCTGCGGCGACAGCAGACCGTTCTCTCGCACTTTCCGATAAGCATACCTACTTATACTAAAAGCCCATCGTGAGGTCTGTCCCACCCCCAATTACTGGGAATCATCTGCAACAGATTGCTAAATACGGGGCAGATAGGAAGAGATGATGCAAGCAAATTCTTAATCTTTATCTAAACTCGCAATGGAATTACCAGAAGGAACAAGACCTTTTTTGTACTTTGGAGCAACAAAAATCACAACAGTGAGAATGAATGCAAGGCGTAGTGGTGCACACCTTTGCTTCCGGTGCTTGGGAGACAGAGGCAGGCAGAGCTTTGGGCTGTTGTTTTTTGTTTTTATTATTTTATTCGTATGTGTATGACTGTTTGACCTGCATGAATGTCTTACATCAAGTGCAGTGCCTGCAAAGGCTAGAGAGGGCGCGGGACCCTCCGTGGCTGGAGTTACAGCTGGGGGTCACTGTATGGGTCCTGGGAATAGAACCCGGGACCTCTGCTAAAGCAACAGGCGCTCGTAACCGCTGAGCCATCTCTCCAGTCCCATCTTTTGTTTGTTTTTGAGTTTGTTTCTTTGTTTCTGACACAAAAACACTGTGTAGACCAGGCTGACCTTAGACTCACAAATCCTCCTGCCTCCACTGGACTGACACAGCCAGGCCATTTTTTTCATTTCTTTGAGGCAGAGTCATCAAGGCTGGCCTGGAACTCACAGAGATCCACCCACCTCTGCCTCCTGGGTGTTAGGATTGAAGGTGTGCGCCACCCCACCCTTTGAGATTCTGTCTAAATTTTACAATCTGAGAAATATTCGGAAGAAGCAGCCTCTGGCTTTTTGGTTTTTCTGGTTTGGGTTGGGTTAGGTTGGTTTTTTTGTGTGTGTGGTGTGTGTGTGTGTGTGTGTGTGAGAGAGAGAGAGAGAGAGAGAGAAAGAGAGAGAGAGAGAGAGAGAGAGAGAGAGAGAGAGAGAGAGAGAGAG
>NW_026067904.1:1550632-1555620 GCF_014885135.2 Alexandromys fortis | reverse complement strand
CATTAGAGATGGTTGTGAGCCACCATGTGGTTGCTGGGAATTGAACTCAAGACCTTTGAAAGAAGAAGCAGTGCTCTTTTCTTGGGCTGAGACAGTCTCAAACTGGCTTGGAACTCACATAGTAGCTGAGGATGATTTTGAATTTCTGATCCTGTCTCTAACTTCCAAGTCCCAGGATTGCAGGCATGTGCCACAATGCCCAGCTTTTAGCAATTTGTTTTCTATACACTGGTTTTCTTTTAATGCTGAGAAAAGAGTCAGAAAAATAATACTGTTTACAATAGCTTAAAATAAAAAAAACATGCCAGGTGGTGGTGGTGCATGCCTTTAATCCCAGCACTCAGGAGGCAGAGGCAGGCGGATCTCCGTGAGTTTGAGACCAGCCTGCTCTACAAGAACTAGTACCAGGACAGGCTCCAAAACCACAGAGAAACCCTGTCTCGAAAAACCAAAACAAAAAAACAAACAAGCAAACAAAAAAAACTTTCCTGTTGAAAGGATCAGCATGTGAATCTTGAAAATGAAATTGAAGCCAGCACAATGGCTCAGAGAGGAAAGCATTAGCTTAGCAGGCAGGGGACCCAGAGCTCCAGCCCAGGACCCACATAAAGGAAGAGCAAGAGCACCAGTTTCAACAAGGAGTTGTCCTCCGACTTCCATGCAGCACAGCAGTGCTCAGGTGTCCATCATTCATGCCAACACACAGGAAACAGCGGCATCCACGTGCACATATGTCACGCCTACACACATGACACAGTGGCACTCACGCGCACATGTCATGCCTATGCACACAACATAGTAGCCCTCACATGCCCACATGCCATGCCTACCCATACAACACAGCAGCACCCACGTGCGCATGTCACGCCTAAACACGCGACACAGCAGCACCCACGTGCGCGTGTCACGACTACACACACAACACAGCAGCACCCACGTGCGCGTGTCTTGCCTACAAACACACTATAATAAATACATTTCGAAAGCAAGGTGATGCCGGGCGGTGTTGCCACACGCCTTTAATCCCAGCACTCGGGAGGCAGAGGCGGCAGGCGAATCTCTGTGAGTTCGAGGCCAGCCTGGTCTAGAAGTGCTAGCTCCAGGACAGGAACCAAAANGAGAGAGAGAGAGAGAGAGAGAGAGAGAGAGAGAGAGAGAGAGAGAGAGACTTAACCAGTCTGTTGCGACATGATTTTGGTTTTGGTTTTAGTTTTTGGTTTTGTTTGTTTTCTGAGACAGGGTTTCTCTGTGTAACTCTGACTGTCCTGGAGCTTCTACAGACCAGGCTGGCTTCTAACTAATAGTGATCCACCTGCCTCTACCTCCCAAGTGCTGGGATTAAAGTTGTGCACCACCACACCGCCAGGCTAGCCTCTGGTTTTTGTGTTTGTTAACAACTAATTTTCTAAAAGTTATCCTCATAAACCGCATCCTCCTTTTTTTTTTCATGAACTCTTCCAAAAGACATCCTAAATTTTAAAAAAAAAAAGCAAGGAAGCGTGATCAAACAAAAGTCCAAGTTTATGGCTTGCACTCTGGAGAATAAAGAACTCAATAAACCTATCTTCCTGTTACGCAAACTCTTACTTGACAGAACAGAGCACAAAGGATCGTATGCTCCAAAAGCTTTGCTTGGTGATTAAAGCTATGGGGAGGGGGGCACAGCTTGGGGACTGACATTTTCCCACTGGGTAGAAGCTGTAAACCCTGGGTCTGGTGAGATGATTCAGCTGGTAAAGGTGCCACCAAGCCCGACAAGACCTGCATGGTGGAAGAGAACCCGGTCCCACAGGCTGTGCTCGTGACCTCTGCATGTGCACACTGACGGGCACATGCCACATTCACACACGTGCACAAACAAATAGAATGGAATGCTTTCTAAAAGCTATTAGCTCTTACCTACAAGAGCTTGTTTGTAGCTCTTAGTCTACAAACAAGAAACAAAAGCCGTGCTCGTTGGACATACTGAGCTGCCTGAGGAGGGGGTTGGCTCCAGTCCATAGGGAACGGAATTATATCTTTATTTTGTCTAAATTATTATAAATGTATTTACTGTATTCCGGACTGATCTTAAACTCACCGTGTAGGCCGGACGATAGTGGCGCACGCCTTTAATCCCAGCACTTGGGAGGCAGAGGCAGGCAGATCTCTGTGAGTTCGAGACCAGCCTGGTGTATAAGAGCTAGTTCCAGGACAGGCTCCAAAACCACAGAGAAACCCTGTCTCGAAAACAACAACAACAACAACAAAAACCTCACTGTGTAGCCTAGAATGAACTGTTGATCCCTCCTTCCTCTACTTCCCCAGTGCTGAGATTACAGGCAAGTAGCCCATGCCTTGTTTATGCATTGCTGGGGATCATACCTGCCTAGCCTGAGCTCTACCCACCCAGCCACATCCCCACTGAGCTCCTGTGGCTTTTCCAAGTGACAAAATATTAGATTATCATTTGTTGTTGGTTCTATAGTGACTCAAAAGCAGCAGTGCTCGGTGAATTAGGCTAACACAATGGCTGATTTACTTTTTCTGTAATGCGACTCATGCTTGAGACACCTTCCGTAATGTAGCCAGGTCTGTTTTTAACTCAGGCCAGACTGCCGCCAACAGTTTCCAAACCTGTTGGGGTCTAGGGAACATTTTGTTTGTTTGTTTCTTTGTTTTTCGAGACAAGGTTTCTCTGTGTAGCCCTGGTTGTCCTGGAACTTGGTCTGTAGACCAGGCTGGCCTCGGACTCACAGAGATCTGCCTACCTCTGCCTCCTGAGTGTTGGGATTAAAGGCGTGCGCCACCACTGCCTGTTACCATGGAACATTTTTAAGCAACAATTCTGCAACAAAAAGCTATGATATAGGACAGAGGCAAACACTAAAATCATAGGGAAAGAACAAATTCTGGTTTGATGACCTGTGCCAACCATAGGATATGAGAATGAGACCAAGGCTACTCACGCCGGTGGCCTCGCTCGGGTGTTTGAAGGAGACCCTTTGTCTTCAGCCCCCTCGCTCAGTCACCTGACATTTCCCGTACGTCTGTTGCTGTCATTACTTTCTGACTTTGCTTCCACTATGGCCACAAATACAATGGGAGAAACGTGCCCCCTTGTAGAAAGCGCCTTAGTAGATTGTAGTGTTTGTTGACCACCTGGGATGTGTGTGCCAGGGACTTTTCATATACTGGAAGTTCCCAAACTTTCTCTACTCAAAGAACTGAGAGTGTGTCGGAAATTTTCCACTATGTTCTGAGGCCAAAAGAAATACCTTCACAGGACCGGGAAGATGTCTCAGAGAGTAGAGGCACCTTTTGTTTGGCTTTGATTATTTGTTTGCTAATTTGGGTTTGGTTTGGGATTTTTATCATTTTTTATGTGTATGCATGTTTGCCTCGGTCTATGCATGGCATGCCTGGTGCCTGAGGAAGCCAGAAGGCAGCATTAGGTTCCCCTGAAACTGGAATTACAGACAGTTGCAAGGCAGGAAAACACGTTCCTCTCAACCACCTAGACAGCTCTCCAGCCCCGTGATTTTAGGTTGTTTTGGTTTGTTTTATTTTGTTGAGACAGGGTCACACTGGATAGCCCTAGCTGGTCTCCTGCTTCAGGACTTCCTGAAGTGATCCTCCTGCCTCTGTCCCTCAAGTTCTAGATATGTGCCACCATGCCCTAGTCCAGTGCTTGCTTTAGAGATAGGGAAGGCCTCACTATGTGGTCCACACTGGCATCAATCTCATGGCAATCCTGCTGAGTTTGGGATTGCAGGTGTATACCACGACTCTGACAGAACCCCAGCGCCTCTCAAGACCCTTCTTTGGACACAGTCCCTGCCTCTTTTTAATTGAATTTTTAAGACTGAGATCTGTGTATGTGTGTGCACTTGAATGTAGGTGCAAGTTGTGGCTAAGAAGACCGAACCCTGTGGAGCTGGAATCCCAGGAAGCTGTGAACCATGCAGTGTGGGTGCTGGAACCCCAAGCATAAGTCCTCTGGGAGAGCAGTACCCGTTCTTAACCACTGAGTTATCTTCCCAACCCTCCCTGCCTCCTACCAGAAACCCAGTAGTCTTGACTTTTACAGCAACGGTCCTTAACTTTACTGACTATTCACATGTCCACAAATACTGTGTGGTTTAAGCACTACACACTTGCCTCCAGGCATGGCCTGCAGCCTCTCATTCCAGTGCAGACTGTGGTCCTCACACACCTGCAGATTTACAAGACTCCCAGCCAAACTGCTTCTTAAGAAAGCACTCAAAGGCAGGCGTGGTGGAGCACACCCAAATTCCTGGTTCTTGGGAGCGAGGTGGAGGCCGGAGTCTCAAGACTTCAAAGCCAGGCCCCTTGTAGTGATCTCTGCCTTTTATCCCAGCACTCAGGAGGCAGTGGCAGGTGGATCTCTGAGTTCCTGGCAGGGCCTTGCCTACATAGCTTCTGGTATGTAGTGAGTTGGAGATCAGCCTAGACTATATGAGATACTTTTTTCAGAATTAGAGAGAAGCAAACACTTTATCTAAAATATCTCTATTATTCCCATGCTTCTGATTCATAATTTGAGTCAGAATAGAATTCTAGGTTAAGAATCACTTTTCGTGGATGGTGGTAGCACACACCTTTAATCCCAGCATTTGGGAGGCAGAGGCAGTCAGAACTCATGTCCGAGTACAGCTTGGTTCACAGAGTGAGTTCCAGGATAGCTCGGTCTGTTTCACTTGATAAACCCTGTCTCAAAAAAACAAGAAAAACATTGGAGCACCGGATTGAAATCTCAAGATCCAAATCAGGAGCAGAAGGAGAGCGAGCACGAGCAAGGAACTCAGGACCGCGAGGGGTGCACCCACACACTGAGACAATGGGGATGTCCTATCGGGAACTCACCAAGGCCAGCTGGCCTGGGTCTGAAAAAGCCTGGGTTAAAACCGGTCTCACTGAACATAGCGGACAATGAGGACTACTGAGACCTCAAGAACAATGGCAATGGGTTTTTGATCCTACTGCAC